>NW_011494815.1:4350448-4369680 GCF_000754665.1 Bison bison bison | reverse complement strand
TGTTATTTAAAATTTTTGAATCACCTACTAACCTGTTATATCACTTAATATAAGAAACCAGTTTGGTAAAAGGAGAAATGATAGCTTCATTTGAACTTCAGTATTTCCAAAAAATGATGTTATTTTTGTACTCGAAGCAGTTAGAATCGGGGATGAGGTGATAATATGAGAACCTTTTGATTTTGTTAATTTTGTTAGGGTAGAATTTAGCCAACTTTTATAACTGGTATTGTATCTCTATATATTTTATAAGATTTGAGGGAAATTGTTTTTAACTTTTCACTCTTCAACTCTGAAGATCTTATAGAAATCTTTGCCTTTCTCTACCTGTAACTGTTGCTATTCCATCTTGAAGCTACAAGCATGTGGGACAATGTCTTTTTGGGTCTCTGAATCAAATTTCTGATCTCCACTCTGCTCTAAAATATCTTGAGAATAAGAAAGAATTGCTTTGGAATAACTATTCAGTCCTTAGGGGTCTTTGGCAAGTCTGCAAAGGAGTAAAGATAAAGAATGCAGTGATTAATTAGAAATAGCCTATTTATAATGTGGATTAGGCTTGACACAAATCCTCAAAAAATTTAAACATATTTCTTGCAAATCAGAATTTCAGGGAGTTCCCTTAAACATTAAACATGAAGGCCTTCTGTATTCAGAGTGCCATTGTTACACTTTGCTTTGACCCTTAATGGCTACCAGACCTTCACTCTTATTGCAGTGTTTGAAATTACTGCTTAAAGAATGTTGCAGCTGGAAGGACCTAAAAGGTAAGAATTTCCCAAATCCTATTTTACGCCAGAATTTAAGAATATGTCCCCAGGTTCTACCCCATACCTATTGAATTAGAAGCTATGTGGGTGAGACCCAGGATTCTATATTTTAACAAGTCCCCGAGTGTTGGGCTGGCACAGATTGATTGGTAAACACTGCTTCAAGGCCAGTACTCTCATTTTCTAGATGAAAAATCTCAGGCTCAGAGGAGATAAGTGACATGTCAATCTATATTCAGTTTGGTCCTCTTCTCTGCATTGCAGCCATAAAATACACAGTCATTTGAGGTCAAATCATGATAGCTACAGAAATCCTTTAGTTGGTAGACCATACTCAAATGCCTCTTAAGAGCTAGTACTTCTTCATGTGACTCTTCAAGATCCTGTCGTGGCAGACATTTCTTTTGCTATGGAAAGTGGACATCAAATCTTTGGCAGGAGAATGATCCAAGGATCTCATCCTTCATGTTAGTATACTAGAATGAGCACAGTTAGATACTTTGAAAAGTTGTGGAGATGTTTCAAGAAAAAAATATCTCTTAATAAAAACCCACGAATGAAGTGTCCTTAAGATGACTTAGCAAAGTGATACTTTTGTTTAGAAAAAACCAAAATTTTGTTAGGGTATAATTGACATACTTCAAACACTTAAAATACACAATATAATACATTTTGTTACATGTGTACGCACAAGAAGCTGACATCATTCAAGATAGCAAACATTTCCAAAACCTTCAGAAGTTTCCTCATGTTCCTTTGTAATTCCTTGTCTCTTGCCTCTCTATGCTTTTCTTCACCCCCAAGGAACTACTGCTTTCTGTAATGGTAGATTAGTTTTGTATTTTCTAAAATTTTATGTGTGTGGAATTACAGAGTAGGAACTCATTTTTTTGGAGTGGAAGGGTTGGCTTGTTTTTATCAGTATAATTATTTTGATATTCATCCATAACGTTGCAGATCTTGATACTTATTTGTTATTGCTTTGTGTCTATTGTATGGATATACCATAGTTTATCCATTCCTCTGTTGATGGACATTTGAGTTGCTTCTGGTTTTGCTTATTACCAAAAAAAAAGCCTGCTAAGAACATTTGTGTGAAAACCTTTATATAGACATATGCTGTTATCTTGAGTAAGTACCTAGGAGTGGAATGGCTGAATCATGTGGGTAGGTATATTGATCTTGACTCATAACTTTACTAAAAACTACTTAATAGTTTGAGAAGTTTGGGGCTATTTTCTGTTTGATTTTCTATGTTGTTGAATATGTCATTTGTGAATACAGTTAGACTTTCGTTTCCAGTTTAGATGACTTTTATTTTTCTTGCCTTATTGCCCTGAATTAGGATGTCCAGTACAATGCTGAGTGGAAGTGAGTCAGAGTGAACATCATTGTCTTGTTCCTGATTTTGAGGAGAAGGTGTAGTCTTTAACAACTATAATGTTAATTGTAGGTTTTTTTGTAGATACCTTTTATTGATTTGAGGAAGCTTCCTTCTATAGTTTATGGAGCATTTATATAAGGGATGGATATTGAATTTTATGAAATGCTTTTTATATGTTTTATTGAGATCATATAATTTTTGTTAGTATGAATTACATTAATTGATTTTTTTTGAGTACTAAAGCAGCCTATATTCCTGGATTAAGCCATACTTAGTCCTGATATATTAAATCAATTTGCTAATGTTTAGAATTTTTGCATATATATTAATGAGGGATATTTGTAGTTTTCTTTGGTTTTGGTTTGAGAAATACCTCATAGAACGAGCTAGGAAATATTCTGTTTTCTGAAAGAGTTTGTGTAGGATTTGTATAATTTCTTTCTTAAATATTTGGTAGAATTAACTAGTGAAACCATCTGGGTCTTGAGTTTTTTTTTGGGAAGTTTTTTAAACTACAAATTCTTTAGGAGACCTAGAGCTACTTGTGCTTAGTCACTCAGTTGTGTCGGTAGCCCACAAGGCTCCTCTGTCCGTGGGGATTCTCCAGGCAAGAATACTGGAGTGGGTTGTCATGTCCTCCTCCAGGGGGTCTTCCCAACCCAGGGATTGAACCCAGCTCTCCTGCATTGCAGGCAGATTCTTTACTGTCTGAACCACCAGGGAAGAGCTACTTACTTAGGTTATTTCTTCAGTAAGTTTTAGTGGTTCATGTTTTTCAAGGATTTAAAAAATTTCATCTGAGTTGTTGAATTTATTGGCCTTGTGTTGATCATAGTATTTCCTGATTATAATATGTTTAGAAGAATGATGCACTCTAGTGATATCTATCAACTTTCTCTGTTTTTTTTTTTTCCCTTGATTTGTCTAGATTGTGATTAGTCAATATAGTTGATTTTCTCAAAGAAGTTACTTTTGATTTCTAGTTTTTTGTTTTTAGCTTTGATCTTTTTTCTCTTTGGATGTTATTTGCTCTTATTTTTGTAGTTTCTTAAGGTGAACACTAAGGTTATTGACATAAGACCATTTCTTTCGTGCTGTGCATTTCCTCCTAAATACTATTTTAGCAGCACTCTACGAATTTTGATATGTTGTGTCTTCATTTTCTCTCTGTTCAAAATATGTTCTGATATCTTTTGTGATTTCTTCTTTGATCCACGGGTTATTCTGAAGTCTGTTATTTAGTTTCCTTATATATTTTTGGATTCTTCAGAGAGCTGGTATTAATTTTTTATTTAGCTTGTATACTAAATAACAATATACATACTTTGTACGACTTGAATCCTTTTAAGTTTATAAAACTTATATTACAGCCTGGAATATGATCTCTTTTGGTAAATGATCTAAAAAAGAATGCCATTTAGGTCAAATTTGGGACGATTTCAGCAATTAATCAGGGTTTTTTTCCTGTCTCCCCACTTTGGGTATTTCAGTTATAAGTGTGTTAGCTTACTTGAAATTATCTCATAGCTCACTGCTGCTATTTTCATTATTTTTAAATCTTATTAATTCTTTTTTCTCTGTGTGTTTTATTTTAGATAGTTCTTACTGCTGTGTCTTCAGGTTCACTAATTTTTTTCTTCTGCAGTGTCTAATCTGCCAGTAAATCCACCCAATCTAGTATTTTTAATTTGAGACACTATAGCTTTCATCTGTAGAAGTCTGATTTGTATCCTTTTAAAATACCATCCATATCTATACTTAATTTTTGTACATGAGGAATGCAGTTATTACAGGTGTTTTAATGTTTTGTCTCCTAATTTTAACATCTGGATTAAACCTAGGTTGGTACATTGATTTTTCTCTTCACTATGAATCACATTTTCCTGCTTTTTTGCATGCTTTCCAATCTTTGATTAGATGCCAGACACTATTTGGTGCTGATTACTTTTATATTTCTATAAATATTCTTGACCTTTCTTCTGAGATGCAATTAAATTACTTTGTAATTATTTGATCCTTTTAGGTCTTGCTTTTAAGTCTGTTAGGTGGGAACAGGACAGTATTTAGTCTAGGGCTAATTATGCTCCACTACTGGGGCAAGACCCTTTTGGGTGCTCTATAGAGCATCCAATGAATTATGAGATTTTGCAGTCTCACTGGTGAAAACAGGTACTATTCTCACCCCCCTGTGGGTGCATGGTACTAATCTGTCTGATCTTTTTATATGATTCTTTCCCTAGACTCAGAATAGACACATGCTGAATACTAAATACTTAGTGGGGGTCCTGTGGAGATCTGTGTGATTGTTTCTCTCGCCTTTATTACTATATCTTTTGAACCTAACCTGCCTTGGTCTTCTAGGTTCTTGGCTTTTCTTTTAAACTCTTAGTATTTGTCAGGGTTTTCCTGGGTTCCCACTCCCTGTCCTGTGGCTTGGAAAGTCTCTCAAGGCAATAAGCTACAGTAATGGTAGGGTTTACCTACCTGTCTCTCAGTGATTTTATTGTCCTTTATTGCTTGATATCCAGTGTCTCATTAAACACATTGTTTCATATGTTTTGTCTGCTTTTAAAATTTGTTTTGGTGGCTTCAGGTGAGCTGGCAAATCAGATCCTTACTACTTTGTCTTAGTTGGAGGCAAAGGTTTGGTACTTACTCTTGATTTGTATATGATTTCTTGAGGTTTGACTTTGTGCTATAGAGCACAATAGAGCATTTCATCTGTTTCCCTAATGGTTTATATATTTGGATGCCAGAAAGCTTAGTTCTAAATCTGCTTATTGGGAGAATGGCAATTCACTTTATGTTTGCTATCTCCTTGCATTTTTGGCATATTCTAGCATATTCATTATTCCTAATGCCTGGTAATATGAATTACATAAAGTACTGAATATGGATTTATGGACTTAATTAACTTTTAAAAGGCCAGGACCCTTCCTGTATCCTGAGACATCATTCTAATTCTATGTAGTTTATGTAGCAGTTCTTTGAACTGTTGAAAGATTTTCTAACAAGTTCCTGTTATTGTTGCTGTGTTAAGCAATAATTTTGGTCTTGATGGTCAATGAACTGGAAAGCCTAACTGTAAGTTCCGCTCTTTATCAGGAAACAAAATACAAAGGTTATATAGTCAGGACCCTGCCTATAGTAGACTTTAAAATATCTTGTTCTACTAGTATTATATCATCTTGCTTATCTTTTTCCTTTTTTTTTTTTCTTTTGAGATTTGATATCAGCTCAGGGGAACCATTCCATTGATGTCAAGAATGCAGTTATTTGTTGACTAAAATTCTGTTACTCTGGAATAAGTTCTTTCTGAAATGACAAAAATATTTTGTTACGAGAATGGAGCCTATTATTTCACTAGAGACCTACCTGCTAGGCATGAGTTGTCATCCTGAGAAATGCTTGGAAGACTTAAGAGACTCTTACCTGTTTTGCAAGCCAGATGTCTGCCAGTTCCTCTGACCCTAGATTGAGTTCCAGTGGGAATTTCACTTATGGTTGCTTGATCTTGACTCTTAATTCCCCTGGTAATCCAGCATTGTTGGTTTTGTAATTAAAAGTATTTAGAAAGTCTTTAAGATATATTTGCTTTCTTAAAATCATTGCGTAATGGCTTCTGTAATGGGGTTATTGTTTCCAAAGAATATGTTTTTTATTGTATATATGTACTGCCATTTCTCTAGATACAAGGTAGACTATAAAGAAAATTTCTAAATTCTGGATCTCATTTCTCATTAAATTATTGCTATATTCTTTTTGAAAAAATTTTGAGGCAGTGGAGTTTGGAGCAAAAGTCACTGGGGCCCTGATCCCGTCAGTTGGTCTTATTCTGCCTTCTTGGTGCCCTGTTACTTTACCTTTCTTGCCAACTTTAGTGAATTTATTAATGGTAGCAGTTTCTCCTGTGGTGTTCCTGTGTCAGCCTAGTATGTAAATTTGTAACATTGAGCAATTGGTAAATTAAGAAATTTAATGTATCTACTAACCATATGAAAAAGGCCACAAATGAAAAACTCTAGTTCAAATTACATTAACTGTGCCAGTGTCTTTGCCAGTTCTGTTCGGTTAGGATTTCTTTTTGCCCAAAGTGAGAAGTTTAATCTGGCCAATCACTTTTGCAAAGAGCCAGGTATGTGTTTCCCACCAGTTGTCTTATAAACGTGTCTTTGATAGAGGTCTTGTTGCTAAGCCTTTAAAAAAAAAATTAATGCTGAGGTATCTACCACATTTTTTTCTCAAGCAAAAATAAAAATATATTTGAGAGGAGGAAGGGATACTTAATTCTAAAATTAGGAATGTAAGTGTTATCCAGTGTGTCTTACAAGTTTGATTTTTTTTTATGGAGATGTTTATTAAAAATGAATTTTTGAAATTGCAGAATCTCAAGGATGAAAAAAATTTAGAAATTATCTAATGCTACTTAATGATATTAAAAGTAGATTTGATAATACTGCTATGGTTATTTAGGAAACAGTCCTTATTTTTAATGCACTTTTTTGATGGCTCAGCATTAAAGAATCTTCCTACAATGTAGAGACACAGGAGACATGGGTTTGATCCCTGGGCTGGGAAGATCCCCTGGAGCAGGCAAATGGCGACCCACTCCAATATTCTTGCCTGAAAAATCCCATGGACAGAAGAGCCTAGCAGGCTACAATCTGTGGAGTCACAAAAAAGATACAGCTGAGCGGCTAAGCACATGTATGCTAAAATAGTTTGAAATGGAGTAGAGGTACATTTTTGGTACTAGTGAGAATTAGGTGGTAGAATGCCAACTCAGACATTTTTATTGCCGCTGAACTGTTAGCATATTTGTAAATAGTGCATTTAAGTGTTGTGAATTTCTATAATAGATAAAATTAGTACAGGTTAATTAAAGTCTTTATTTGGCATCTTCTTGAGAGACCTCTTCTTTGGGGACTCTCTTTTCCTGCTGATGTTGCCTCAACCAGAGGATCTTACATTCTATTGACTAGTCACTAACAAGTCCTAAATGTATTAACTTATAATGGTTTAAGAGGTTACCTTTTTCAATGTAATTTTATTTGATTCACAGCAATGAGTTTTTTCAGGTGGAAAAAATTATTTTTGGGTAGATATATTACTAGTATCTCTTAGATCATACTGATAAATTATCATTTACTCTGTGGATGATGCTGACCTGGTCAATTACCAACTTCATTAAATAAAAGATACTTGTATATTCAGTTGTTTAATGATATATGATAGCTGTGTTTTATAAGCCTCATGCCTTTTAAAGTTAAAAATGCCTTTCTATATGTATCAGATTATCAGTTTAAGAACAAAATGAAGATTAGAGGCAATGTATGGGCTTCCCTGGTGGCTCAGTTGGTAAAGAGTCTGCCTGTAATGTGGGAGACCCAGTTTCAATCCCTGGGCCAGGAAAGATCCCCTGGAGAAGGGAATGGCAACCCACTTCAGTATTCTTGCCTGGAGAATTCCATAGACAGGAGGAGTCTGGTGGCTACAGTCCATGGGGTTGCAAAGACTCAGACCTGACTGAGCAACTAACACCTTCCCTTTCACTTCATATAGTAGACGAGATTGTGTATTTGTTACTTTTACTCATTTGTTTTTTCCTTCTTTTAAAAAAAATTTTTAACTGAAGGATAATTGCTTTATAGAATTGTTTTTTTCCTTCTTATCCCCACTCTTTTAAGTATCATCTGCCAATGACTCCAAAGTCTGAGTTACAGTCATACCCTCCAATCATTCCTTTACGATTTCCCCATTTGAGTGTCTTAGAGTCATCACAAACTCAGCTCAACTCATCTCTGTTTTTAAACTGGTCTTACAGTGTCTTAAATGTGTCAGTGGTATCATCATTCCTTAGTCACCCAGGAAAACCATTATCTGTTGTAATACACATTCATGACAATGTTTTAATAGTATTTCTTTACATTTATTCAGTAAACATTTATTAAACTCCCACTTGGGAAATACATGGGAAAACAGTGGAAACAGTGTCAGACTTTATTTTTGGGGGCTCCAAAATCACTGCAGATGGTGACTGCAGCCACGAAATTAAAAGACACTTACTCCTTGGAAGAAAAGTTATGACCAACCTAGATAGCATATTGAAAAGCAGAGACATTACTTTGCCAACAAAGGTCCGTCTAGTCAAGGCTATAGTTTTTCCTGTGGTCATGTATGGATATGAGAGTTGGACTGTGAAGAAAGCTGAGCACCAAAGAATTGATGCTTTTGAACTGTGGTGTCGGAGAAGACTCTTGAGAGTCCCTTGGACTGCAAGGAGATCCAACCAGTCCATTCTGAAGGAGATCAGCTCTGGGTGTTCTTTGGAAGGACTGATGCTAAAGCTGAAACTCCAGTAATTTGGCCACCTCATGCGAAGAGTTGACTCATTGGAAAAGACTGATGCGGGGAGGGATTGGGGGCAGGAGGAGAAGGGGACGACAGAGGATGAGATGGCTGGATGGCATCACCGCCTCGATGAACCTGAGTGTGAGTGAACTCTGGGAGTTGGTGATGGACAGGGAGGCCTGGCGTGCTGCGATTCATGGGGTCGCAAAGAGTCGGACACGACTGAGCGACTGAACTGAACTGAAACTCCCACTTATATGCAAGGAACTGGAGCTACACAGATAAAGATTTCATCTGTTCTCTCTAGGAATTTGTAGTCACATTGGGTAGAGCAAGTGAAAAATTGTACAGCAGATTACTAAGCACTCTGGTTAAGCACAGCATGCATAGGATGCTGTGGGGACAAAGAGGGGGGCACCTTCCTAAGGATGCAACTCAGGGAGGAAAGGAGGGGAGGTTGAGTGACATTTTGGAAGCCCACATAACAATAAAACAATACATTTGAGAGAAATGTTGAAAGGCATGACTTTTTTAGGAAATAATTTGGCATTATCTGAGGCTTTAAAGAGTGATTGATTCTTTTGATGCATCATCCTAAGGAAATTATCTGAGAAAAATTCTTTATATAGAAATGATTTGTTTTTATAAATATTTTTATTTATAAATAATCAATGGGCAGGTAACCATTGTTTTGTAATCACTGTGAATGGAGCATGACTCTTGAAAGTTGTGAATTGGTGTGTTGTACCACCTGTAACTTATATGGTATACATCAGCTATACTTCAGTTAAAAATAAAGAACACCTGATTCTGTGATTTACTGGCTCTAGTTAGGATACCTTATCCAGTCTGTTTTTCTTGTCATCTCACCATGAGAATATATGTTTCCTTACTCTTTAAAGTTCTTTTCTTTTCTCCTTAAGTATATATGTGTAAACCTTGTGTAAACCTTATCTGACTTGCAACTGCATCTCTGAACTAAGGACTCTTGTTCATTTTTCTGTTCTACAGCTTTGGCTTTCATTTTATGTGATTCCAAACTATGCCTCTGTCTCTGCTAGTTTGGTCTCACTCCTGAGAGTTCATCTCTCCATTTTATAGCCTGTGTCCCCATCTCCCAGAAAACTGTTTTGTTCCTTTCATTATGAATAAGCAGAATTGTCTGTCTTACAGACCATGCGACCTGGCCATCCTTTTCGCCAAGTGTTAATATTTAATATTAAATTAAGAAGTAATTTCTTAGTTGTGTTGTAATCACTGTTTATAGTTGTTTACAATTTCTACTGTTGTAATCACTGTTTTTCAGTCTTTTATTGAAAATGTAAAGTATTAGGTTGAATTATGTGAAATTGATATAATGGCTGTTTAGCCTTAAGGGTTAAATACACTTTTATTAAGTTAGCCTGAGAACTCTGTCACCCCATACATTGTTGCTTCAGTGCAAAAAGGAGCATCAAGTTTTAAATAATAGTCTATCACTGTGTTTTGGGAAACACAGAAAGTTTTTATGCTGGTGGCTTAGTATATCCATCCGTTTGTAGTCTTCACCTTGGAATATGCATCTTTTTCATCAACAGTGCTTCTCAAGTCAGTCACTGCCTTCTGCCTCTGACTGTTTAATATATCGCTGTTTAAACATTACAGTGTTCCTGAGTTATAGAGGTCTTTTAAAGCCAAAGCTATTTACAGGAAGAACTGAAAAGACATAAGAAATGTAAACCTCAAACAGCGGTAGCGTAACTGTGAATGCTATACCTGGGAAGACACATCAGTGTGGGCTGCCACAGTTTATGCAGAGCTGAGGCCTTGGACCAGTGGTTCTCCATCCTATTAGGATAATCCGAAGAGTTTAAGAAAAAAACCTGCTGTTGCCCAGGAATTCTGATTAACTAGGACCTGGACAGCAGCACAGAAGAAGCTCTGACATGTTTGAGTCTAATGGTTAGTTCAAATTGAGAACCTCTGTTTTTGACCAACTTTAAAATCACAGTCAAGTAAGAAATATGTACAGACTTGAAAAAAATCACTATAATGATTCAAAGACTAATCTTTGTGCCGTATGAGAAGCACTAAGTCTTACTTGAGACACACAAATCTTCCATCTTTTGTTGTGGCATGACAGGGTATGGACGTGTCAGTCCAAATCCATTACTCCTAATGGAAAGATAAAACGAAAAGAAAGAAAGAGAGAAAAAAAAATAGAAAAGGAAGAAGGGAAAGTGAATGATGGTGGCATGTGGGCCTCTATACAGTCAGCTGTCCGATCCACTGTTGGTTGGAAATGTGGAAGCTGAATGCATGGATACAGAGGGCTGTCTGTACTATGTTATTTTATATAAGGAACTTGAGTATCCATGGATTTTGATATCCTTCAAGGATCCTGGAACCAAACTTCTGTGGATAGGAGGGCCAACTGTATTTCAAAGGTTATGAGGATGAAACTAAATTATAAGTAAGATGTAACTTGGTATGTGATATTGGAATAATTCACAGTAAATGTTATAAGTTCAGCTGTTGTAGCAACAGTATTTGAATTTACAAATATAAGCATAGAAGTAAATTTTAGGTTTCAGTGGATAGAAACAACTGAGATAGACATTAGATTTTTTTTTGGGTGTTAGCATTTCAGTTGTATAGGCAACTACAACTGCCTAAACTGGACTGGAGGTGGATGAAACTGGAGCCTATTATACAGAGTGAAGTAAACCAGAAAGAAAATACCAATACAGTATACTAACGCATATATATGGAGTTTCGAAAGATGTAACAATAACCCTATATGCAAGACAGGAAAAGAGACACAGATGTTTAGAAGTCTTTTGGACTCTGTGGGAGAGGGCGAGGGTGGGATGATTTGGGAGAATGGCATTGAAACATGTATATTATCATATGTGAAATGAATCGCCAGTCCAGGTTCGATGCATGAGACAGGGTGTTTGGGGCTGGTGCACTGGGACGACCCAGAGGGATGGTATGGGGAGGGAGGAGGGGGAGGGGTTCAGGATGGGGAACACATGTACACCCGTGGTGGATTCATGTCAATGTATGGCAAAACCACTACAATATTGTAAAGTGATTAGCCTCCAATTAAATAAATTTATATTAGAAAAACTGGACTGGGCTTAAGTAGGGTGAATTGACAGTATTTTAAAATGTAGTGTTTTTGTTGTATATAAATTCAATGATCTTTACTAAGTGATGTCATAGTCATTTTACAAAGCAATGTAGTATTGCTTGTTTTATATACTTCTTGATAAAGTGTTTTATTTCCCCTTCTTGTGTTTGACCACATAATATCACGGGTATGCCTGTTGTTGATTTTTGCCTTTTGCTGTAATGTAATGTTTGATTTTTCCCCTTAGCCTGGGATGTATCTTGATTTTCAAAATAACCAGCCATGGCTATTTACATGAAACATATGCATACCCATGTAAATCTTCATTGATTCCCTGAGAGGAGCTGTGCTTTTTCCTTTTTCTTTTTAAAAACATTTATTTATTTATTTATTTTGTTGACAGCCTTAATAATGTTTTCATAAAATTTGATGGATTTATAAGTCTGTTTAACATGCCTTTCCCTTTTTGTCTTAGCGCTTTGCTTCTAAGTTGCAGATGCAGTGGCTGAACAATACGCTGTGTGGTGTGACAGGTAAATTTCCCAATTTACCTGCCGTAATAGTGTGCTGTGTAATGCCATTCAATCATCTCTGAATTTTACTTGCCTGATTAGTTGAGTGAAGCAGATTTTCAATTTAAATGTAACTTCATCTGCTTGATTAAAAATGTAACAGAACATTATCTGCTGCAAATAAATTTCAGTGGAAGAGATGATTTTCCCTGTTTAAAAATAACATCTGTTTATATTGGCTGGAAGCAGACGATTAATACTTCTCTAATTTCGAGGTTTACCAGTCCAGCTCACCTGTCTCTTTGCATGGATAGTTGAAATTGATGGCTGTCGAGTATAAACATTTACCTGTTGATGTTTAGTTGATGGATTTCTTTTTTAAGGATAATACAGAATCCCATCATTGGGCATTCATTTATTTGCTGCTCATCAAGATGATTGACAGCTTTGCCAACAACATGGAAAAAGGATCTTCCTTCATGATGCATACGAGAAAAATTTTACCCCTCAGTGATGAGTGCCCTACAGAAAAACAGATTCTTGTGAATTCTTCTTCATAGTTAGTATTTATTTGAATTCTGAGTTTAGAGTCCCTGAGTATAATTTAAGTCAAGTGTGTAGTAAATGAGGGTGGGTAGTACTCTCCTGCTGGCATCTTTCATCTAGTGATTATATGTGTAGGCCAAACAGATAAGGAGGGAGAAAGATAGGAAAAACCAGAATGGTTATTTTTTCTCAGTGCTTAGCATAATGTTCGACATGTAAGTAGACCACTCAGTAAATATTTATTGGCTTTGAATTATTAGGCCCATGGCATATTTGATATTCTACACATGAAACAAACTGGATTTAATTGGTTTAAATATGTAGTTAAAAGTTAAAGCAAAAAGAAATTGTAGAATGCTAGTTTGTCTCTCGCTCATTTTTTAAATGAAACTTCCCTGTGGGCACTTATTAGAAGTAGATTTTCAAATGCACACTTCATAAATATACTCTAAAATTTTACTAAGTAAAATTCATTAAAAAATTTTATTTGGCTCTGTTGGGTCTTAATTTGGGCACATGGGGTCTTAGTTCCCGGACCAGGGATCAAACTGACATCCTTTGCATTGAAAGATGAACTCCTAACCACTGGACCACCAGAGAAGTCCCAAGTAAAATTCATTTTAAAAAATAGATATATAAAAAAATTCTAACACCTAGTAAAATAACAGTACAATTCAATGATTTTTAGTATATTTAGCATAGAGTAAAAACAGTATTTTTAAGAAACTGATATAGTTCCATAATCTCAAAAAAGATTTTTTTTTTTTTAATGCTTTGAATTTATTTTGATAGAGTATTCTGAACCTGGCACTTATTGTAGAGAAATAATTTTGTGTTGTTTTGAAACCATTTTTGTTGTCTCTTGTCATAAAGCAAATAAAAATAGTATTGGCATAAGAGTTACTGAATTGATACATTGGAAACTGGTTTCAGTTGTAATATTAGGGGTTTCTTGGCCACATTATATATAATTTAAACATTCTATAATTTATACTTTCAAGTAGATATTTGAGAATTATATCAAAATATTTTAAATCAGATAATCAAGATAGTTAATCAGTCTTTGCTTCCAAACAAATGGGGTAAATTTTAACCTTCAGTCAGCTTTTCGACATCTTAGATGATTTGGTTGTTTTATTTGCAAAAAGTAAATATTTGGAGGTTGAATCTTTTTAAACTCGTCAGAATAATTCTGGATATTAGTAGAAGTTTTTGCCATAGTACTTTAGGAAAACAGCTCAAAGCGTAAAAATGTAGATAGTTAAGAAGCATATATATTTGGTATATTCTTAAATTTGTAATTTTATCTTTGTAACACATTACTTTAATCTTACTTAAATATTTAAGTGAAATGTGAGACATGTAGGTTTCTTTAAAAAATAGCTAAAGTCAACATAAGAAACTTAGAACATTTTATGCTGTAGCTTTCTTTGTACTTCCTATCTATTTGCAAAAGGTAGATGAGGTTTTCTGTATTTCACTTGATTGGATGATATTTAATGAAAAAGAATAAACTCAGAAGAGCAGAATCTATCTAAAGAAGAATATACTGTTTCTTGAAATTGTATCAAGGTCTTTAGAGTCTTCAAAGACTTGTGCTAGTACCTCTGTGATTTGTTTTAAACTTTAAAACTTTGTCATGCAGCTGTATTTTAAAATGGGGTGAAATGACAGCATTCATAGCAGCTTTTTTTCATAATAACCAAAACATGGAAATAATGCAAATGTCCATCAGTTGATGAATGGATAAATTGCAGTGTATTCTTAGACTGGAATGTTATTCAGCCATAAAAAGGCATGAAGTACTGAGGAATACTACAGCATGCATAAACCTCTAAAATATGCTGAGTACAAGAAGCTAGACATAGAAGGCTGTCTATGATTTTGTTTATGAAATGTCCAAAATAGGCAAATTAATAGAGAAAGAAATCAGGTTAATAGTTGTCAGGGGTTGGGAGGAGATGGGGGCGGGGAGTGACTTTAATGGATATCGTATTTATGGAAGATGTTCTGGAATTAAGTGAAGGTTGAACACCTTTGTGATTATATTAAAACACAAAATTTTATACTCTGAAAGGGTGATTTTTGCAGTGTGTGACTTATATCTCAGTTTTTAAAAAGGTGTATAGAAATATATAAATTTCTGATGTATAGAGAAATTATTACCAGAAGAGCTTTGTTGTTATTCATTTTTCTTTCATAGTTAAGTTTTTAATATGATGCTGAGAAGAATTAGAAGTAGAAGTTTGAGGCTGGCCTTTTTTTGAGATTTAAAAAATATTGTAATTTATCAATCTTTTATAAAACCTTAAGCATAATTTTAATTTTTATTAATCATGGAAGTATACTTTAACTATAAGCTGTACTTTATATTAGTATTATTTTTACCTATGTGCTTTTACATATCATTTAAAGATCCATAGTTACATTATACAAATTTAAAAGATGAACATAAGACAGGCATGTGGAAAACTAGCTCTCTTGAAATACTGCTATCATTTTTTGAAGTTTTAGTGTATTTGTTTCAATTTGAGAGATTGACAGCCTTTAAGGTATATTGTAGACAGTATGTTAAATTGTAGAAACATCCTGTTGGAAATATTTAGGAAAATAAGAGCAACTTTATATTCAGATCACTGTAGATATTTGTTAAATACAAATATATTTTCATAATACGTTAGGTTGATTTAAAATGTTTCTTAGCAATTTTTGCATTAAGAATCTTATAAACCAGCATTAGCTTTGTAAAATGTTCATGGTGCCAAAATTAGGGATTTTAAAAATTTATTAAATAATAGTACCATTGTGTACCTTTGAAATTGTGAGAACATTCCTTTTGTGACTCAGAGGAGAGAGACTAGATACTTGAATATAAAATATTAGTTCAGTTTTTGAAATCAATCCACTGTAAAATACAGGTTGTCTTAGAGGTCAGTCATACTAAATTGTCTCCTTTATTATTTGAAACATGGTTTGTTTTCAACATGCTGCAGAAGTCCTTTACCTTCAGTTGTATTTTAGAGCTGCTAAGTACATTGCTGGGTTGACTCTAGCTGTTTAGCCCTTGGGTCCCATTGGCTTTTTTTTTTTTTTTTAAATTGAAGTATAGTTGATTTATGATGATGTGCCAATCTCTGCTGTACAGCAGGCTGACTCAGTTATATACATATATACATTCCTTCTTTAAAATATTGTTTTCTATTATGGTTTATCCCAGGAGATTGTATATAGTTCCCCTGTACTTTACAGTAGGGCCTTGTTGTTTATCTATTCTAAATATAATAGCTTACATCTACCAATCCCAAATTCCCAGTATATCCTTCTTCCTACCCCTGTCCCCTTGGTAACCACCAGTCTGATCTCTGTGCCTGTAAATCTGTTTCTGTTTTGTTCACTGGCATTCTTAGCGACTTAATTTAGTAGCTCGCTCTTTTATATTCAGCTGAATCATTAAAAAATGGTATACATTCAAAGTGTTTTGATCTACAAAAATAGCTTTATATGGTTCAACTCAACATCCATTTTTGCTTCAGGTTACTAGGCAAGTATGAGTACAAGCTTTGTTCGTAGCTTTGTTCGTAGTGATGCTTTCTAAGGCCCACTTGACTTCACATTCCAGGATGTCTGGTTCTAGGTGAGTGATCACACCATCGTGATTATCTTGGTCTTGAAGATCTTTTTTGTACAGTTCTTCTGTGTATTCTTTTCCACCTTTTCTTAATATCTTCTGCTTCTGTTAGGTCCATACCATTTCTGTCCTTTATCAAGCCCATCTTTGCATGAAATGTTTCTTTGGTATCTCTAATTTTCTTGAAGAGATCTCTAGTCGTTCCCATTCTGTTGTTTTCCTCTATTTCTTTGCACTGATTGCTGAGGAAGGCTTTCTTATCTCTCCTTGCTGTTCTTTGGAACTCTGCATTCAGATGATTATATCTTTCCTTTTCTCCTTTGCTTTTCGCTTCTCTTCTTTTCTCAGCTATTTGTAAGGCCTTCCCAGACAGCCATTTTGCTTTTTTTGCATTTCTTTTCCATGGGGATGGTCTTGATCCCTGTCTCCTGTACAATGTCACGAACCTCAGTCCATAGTTCATCAGGCACTCTATCTATCAGATCTAGTCCCTTAAATCTATTTCTCACTTCCACTGTATAATCATAAGGAATTTGATTTAGGTCATACCTGAATGGTCTAGTGGTCTTCCCTACTTTCTTCAATTTCAGTCTGAATTTGGCAATAAGGAGTTCATGATCTGAGCCACAGTCAGCTCCTGGTCTTGATTTTGCTGACTGTATAGAGCCTCTCCATCTTTGGCTGCAAAGAATATAATCAGTCTGATTTCGGTGTTGACCATCTGGTGATGTCCATGTGTAGAGTCTTCTCTTGTGTTGTTGGAAGAGGGTGTTTTCTATGACCAGTCTGTTGTCTTGGCAGAACTCTATTAGCCTTTGCCCTGCTTCATTCCATATTTCAAGGCCAAATTTGCCTGTTACCCCAGGTGTTCCTTGACTTCCTACTTTTGCATTCCAGTCCCCTATAATGAAAAGGACATCTTTTTTGGGTGTTAGTTCTCATTTGGCCTTGGAATACAGAATGAATCAGGGCAAAGGCTAATAGACTATCAGTAGTTACTAATATCCATTACAGTAGTAGTGGATAGAAAGGGGAGTTCTCATGCTAATTTTGGTGTTCTAGAACTTAAGGAAGCAGCCATCTTATATTTAAGTTATTGCTGATTTTACTATTGCTTGCTGTTGCTGGGCATGTGTGCTAAGTCACCTCAGTTGTGTCCAACTCTTTGCAACCACATGGAGCCTGCAGCTCCTCTGTCCATTGGATTTTAATAAGTTAATCTTTGACTTAAAAATTGAAGCAATGATTAATTATGCATAAATTTATCTAGGTGAAAATTTCCATCATGAGGGACTTAAGTAATAGAAGGACATAAACTTGTTGAAAATTGAGATAAATCTATACATTGGATGTCTTAAACTGGTTAGTTAAATTGGGTAAATTATTTAGGTTAGGCCTAGCAGCCCACTCCAGTACTCTTGCCTGTAATCCCATGGACAGTGGAACCTGGCGGAATACAGTCCATAGGATCACACAGAGTTGGACACGACTGAAGCAACTTAACACACACACAGGCAATTTTTTATAAGTACTTTATAAAATTTAAAATAGTATAAAAGAGTATCAGTTTATGGCGGTGGTAATACTGTGTTCCCAGTAACTTCTACTTTGTCAGATCCTGTGGTCCATTTTCATTCCTGTTTTTGGATTAATCATCAGAGGTTGACATTTTTCCCTTGGCTTTAAGGTTACCTTCTGTCTTGGTTCCTCTACCTGCTCTGGCCAAACCAAGGATTCAATATTCGGTTTATCCTTTCTGTAGGACATATAGTGTGGGTAATGCTTAAGAGTACTGTGCTGTGTCACTCAGTCGAGTTCAACTCTGCGACCGTATGGACTACAGCCCACCAGGCTCCTCTGTCCTTGGGGAATCTCCAGGCAAGAATACTGGAGTGGGTTGCCATGCCCTCCTCTAGGGGATCTTCCCAACCCAGGGATGGAACCCAGGTTTCCCACGTTGCAGGCAGATTCTTTACTGACTGAGCCACCAGGGAAGCCCAATGCATAAGAGTAGGGGTGTAAAATTAATTTGTCTTTATAAATCTTGGTTCTGCTGATTATGTAGGCCTTAGGCAAATTACCCCACCCTGTTGTGCTTCAGTTTCCTGACTTATACAGTGGAGGCTTGTTGTGAGGATTAATTGACTTTATATATGTACCAAAGCTTTGAGAACAGTACTTGGTGTGTAGTGTCATATGTTAGTTAGTGTTACATGTTTCTGATCTTTAAACTTTGTTGGCCAGAGGGCTTGGCCTTCAGGCTTCTTCTCTTCTGTAGTCATTTTCTGCAAGATTTCATTTAATTTCTTTGACTCTCTGGAGAACTTAAACTATTTGCTCTGGCTTCCCCATGCCACCCCGTCTTTACTGAGATGTAATTGACAGTCTTCCATATTTAATAGAAATCCTAAGAAATCAGACCTGAAGTCTGGATTTGGCTTTCCTAGTCTCTCCTCAGTCCCTGTACTTTTTCACCTCAGCAAATAGAAGCTCCATTTTTCCAGTTGCAAAAACCCGCTAAAATAGTCTCTGTCTTCTTTCTCTCACACACAGTTCATCAGTAAAAACAGTTAGCTTTGAGGTATATCTAGAATCTGACCTCTCATCACTTCTGTAAGTTGGATGTGATTTTTTGATGGATTATTGCATAGCCTTCCAACGGTTCTTTCCACTGATATTCTTGCCCTCTTACATTCTACTCTTCATGAAGCATATTTTCAACTAAGTTCTCATTCACAGGTACTCAGTTAGGTTGCTCAGTCGTGTCCGACTCTTGATGACCCATGGACTGCTGCACTCCAGGCCTCCCTGTCCATCACCAACTCCAGGAGTCTACTCAAACTCATGTCTTGAGTTGGTGATGCCATCCAACCATCTCATCTTCTGTCATCCCCTTCTCCTCCCACCTTCAATCTTTCCCAGCATC
>NW_011494815.1:4309563-4349777 GCF_000754665.1 Bison bison bison | reverse complement strand
GGAACAAGCATCTTTTAATTTCATGGCTGCAGTCACCATCCACAGTGATTTTGGAGCCCCCAAAATAAAGTCTGTCACTCTTTCCACTGTTTCCCTATCTATTTGCCATGAAGTGATGTGACCAGATGCCATGATTTTAGTTTTCTGAATGTTGAGTTTTAAGCCAACTTTTTTACTCTCCTCTTTCACTTTCATCAAGAGGCTCTTTAATTCTTCACTTTCTGCCATAAGTGTGGTGCCATCTGCATATCTAAGGATATTGATATTTCTCCCGGCAATCTTGATTCCAGCTTATGCTTCATCCAGCCCAGCGTTTCTCATGATGTACTCTGCATATAAGTTAAATAAGCAGGGTGACAATATACAGCCTTGATGTACTCCTTTCCTGATTTGGAACCAGTCTGTTGTTCCATGTCCAGTGCTAACTACTTCCTGACCTGCACACAAATTACTCAGGAGGCAGGTCAGGTGGTCTGGTATTCCCATCT
Source organism: Bison bison bison (assembly GCF_000754665.1). Lineage (NCBI taxonomy): Eukaryota > Metazoa > Chordata > Mammalia > Artiodactyla > Bovidae > Bison > Bison bison. Next base: position 4,349,289 of record NW_011494815.1, on the reverse strand, counting down.
CTTGAAGAGTTTTCCACAGTTTGTGGTGATCCACACAGTCAAAGGCCTTGGCATAGTCAATAAAGCAGAACTAGATGTTTTTCTGGAACTCTCTTGCTTTTTCGATGATCCAGCGGATGTTGGCAATTTGATCTCTGGTTCCTGTGCCTTTTCTAAATCCAGCTTGAACATCTGGAAGTTCATGGTTCACGTACTGTTGAAGCCTGGCTTGGAGAATTTTGGACCTGACTTTGCTAGCGTGTGAGATGAGTACAATTGTGTGGTGGTTAGAGCGTTCTTTGGCATTGCCTTTCTTTGGGATTGGAATGAAAACTTAACCTTTTCCAGTCCTGTGGCCACTGCTGAGTCTTCCAGTTTTGCTGGCATATTGAGTGCAACACTTTCATCGCATCATCTTTTAGGATTTGAAATAGCTCAACCGAAATTCCATCACCTCCTCTAGTTTGTTTGTAGTGATGCTTCCTAAGGCTCACTTGACTTTGCATTCCAGGATGTCTGGCTCTAGGTGAGTGATCACACCATCGTGATTATCTGGGTCATGAAGATCTTTTTAGTATAGAGTGTATTCTGCTTCCCTAGTGGCTCAGAGGCTAAAGCGTCTGCCTGCAATGTGGGAGACCTGGGTTTGATCCCTGGGTCGGGAAGATCCTCTGGAGAAGGAAATGGCAACCCACTCCAGTACCCTTGCCCAGAAAATCCCATGGACGGGGGAGCCTGGTAAGCTCCAGTCTGTGGGGTCGCAAAGAGTCGGACATGACTGAGCGACTTCACTTTCACTTTTCACTTTTGTGTGTTTTCTTGCCACCTCTTTTTAATATCTTCTGCTTCTGTTAAGTCCATACCATTTCTGTCCTTTATTGAGCCCATCTTCCCATGAAACGTTCCTTGGTATCCCTAATTTTCTTGAAGAGATCTCTAGTCTTTCCCATTCAGTTGTTTTCCTCTATTTCTTTGCACTGATTGCAGAGGAAGGCTTTCCTATCTCTCCTTGCTGTTCTCTGGGCCTCTGCATTCAAATGGGTGTAGCTTTGCTTTTCTTCTTTGCCTTTAGCTTCTCTTCTTTCCACAGCTATTTGTAAGGCCTCCTCAGACAACCATTTTGCCTTTTCGCATTTCTTTGGGGATGATCTTCATCCCTGCCTCCTGTACAATGTCACAAACCTCCATCCATAGTTCTTCAGGCACTCTCGTCTATCAGATCTAATCCCTTGAATCTATCTGTCACTTCCACTGTATAATCATAAGGGATTTGATTTAGGTCTTTCCTGAATGGCCTAGTGTTTCTGTACTTTCTTCAATTTAAGTCTGAATTTGGCAATAAGGAGTTCATGATATTAGCCACAGTCAGCTCCCTGTCTTGTTTTTGCTCACTGTATAGAGAGCTTCTCCATCTTCAGCTGCAAAGAATATAATCAATATGATTTTGGTATTGACCGTCTGGTGATGTCCATGTGTAGAGTCTTCTCTTGTGTTGTTGGAACAGGGTGTTTGCTATGACCAGTGTGTTCTCTTGGCTAGACTCTGTTGGCCTTTTCCCTGCTTCGTTTTGTACTCCAAGGCCAAATTTGCCTGTTACTCCAGGTATCTCTTGACTTCCTACTTTTGCATTCCAGTCCCCTATAATGAAAAGGACATCTTTTTTGGGTGTTAGTTCTAGAAAGTCTTGTAGATCTACATAGAACCGTTCAACTTCAGCTTCTTCAGCATTATTGGTCGGGACGTAGACTTGGATTACTGTGTATTGAATGGTTTGCCTTGGAAACAAAGATCGTTCTGTCGTTTTTGAGATTGCATCCAAGTACTGCATTTCTCTCCACCATGACCCGCCCTTCTTGGGTGGCCCCACAGGGCATGGCTTAGACAAGGCTGTGGGGTTAGACAAGTTAGACAAGGCTAACTTGTCTAACTTGAGTTGTCTTGTCTAACTTGACAAGATTCATGGGATCGTAAATAGTCGGACACAACTGAGTGACTGAACTGAACTGCATTTCTGACTCTTTTGTTGACTATGATGGTCACTCCATTTTCTAAGGGATTCTTGCCCACAGTAGTAGATATAATGGTCATCTGAGTTAAATTCACCCATTCCAGTCCATTTTAGTCCCTGATTCCTAAAATGTTGATGTTCACTCTTGCCATCTCCTGTTTGAGCATTTCCAATTTGCCTTGATTCATGGACCTAAAATTCCAGGTTTCTATGCAATATTGCTCTTTACAGCATCGGACTTTACTTCCATCATCTGTCACAGGTACTGGGGGGTTACAATTTGGACATATCTCTTTTGAGAGGGACACTATTCAATGTACTTGAGAGAATAGGAGTTTGTATTCCTTGTATTTAATTTTCAAAATTTCAATTTGCTTAACATCTTGTATTATGGAGTAAATCTGTTGCATGTTTATTTCTGACATTTGGGAGCTTGTATTATATCTCACCCTTGTTGCTAGAAAAATGAGCTCTTGCCCTTTTGTTCAGTTCAGTTCAGTCGCTCAGTCATGTCCGACTCTTTGCGACCCCATGAATTGTAGCACGCCAGGCCTATCTGTCCATCACCAACTCCTGGAGTTCACTCAGACTCACGTCCATCGAGTCGGTGATGCCATCTAGCCATCTCATCCTCTGTTGTCCCCTTCTCCTGCCCCCAATCCCTCCCAGCATCAGAGTCTTTTCCAATGAATGAGTCAACTCTTCACATGAGGTGGCCAAAGTATTGCAGTTTCAGCTTTAGCATCATTCCTTCCAATGAACGCCCTTTTCCAGTGGAGTTTTTGAGTGGGAAGGAATCTTTTTTGTTAACCTTTTACCTTTCATTTTTTTCATAGTATTAAAAATGTGTTCTAAACATACTGTCAGATACATGGTTTAATATTTTCTATTTTTAGGTATTCCTTAATTTTATCTTCCTTTCCCACCTCTTGTGGATAGCTCATAACTAAATCTTAAAATTATGGAGGGAGAATTGGGAGATGTTAATCCACTTCTAAGATTGACATCATTTTCAAAGTGATTCCAGAGATAAGCAGAATATATTTTACTTAATAGCTATGAGAGATGGATTTTCATAAACTTTCATCCAAAAGAACTAGATTTGCACATTCAGTATGAAAGGGTGTCATGAAAATATAAAGTTCATTAGTATGCAGTATATTTTTATCCCTTTGAATGTAATTTAGAGATTATATGCTATAATAGGATTTATATATGATATTATACTGTTTAATCTTTAGGGTGTTACATCCAGGACAGTTAGCAGTAACTGATGTTTGCCTGCATTTTAGGAATGTATTAGTGTTATGGAATATCATGAATTTTACTTAAAAGTAAACAAAATTCATACTCTTAGAATATTAACAAAGTCACTTTTTTCTGCAGGCCAAGAATAAAATCTTTAAGAACTAACAAGATGAATTAAAGATGAAATGATTTGTTTCTAAAATTAGGCTTTAATTAATTCATAGGGGATGATTTTGGCATTTCTTCAAAGTATTTGTCTTTGTGTATCTGAAATTGCACCTCCTCAATAACCTAGCTGGAATTTATAAAATGGAATAGATAGTCTCTCTTCTCCAATTTGGAACTCAAAAGGAGGTCTGACTTCCAAAAGGTAAGCATATTTTTCTATCAGGAATAACTTGCCATTCTAAAATAAGACAAAAATAATGGTCCAGGGAATCTTGTTCAGCTTTTTTATTTTTGTAAAATACCCTGTTATTTTACTGGCATAAAATGTGTATTTTATTTGACCTCATTATAAAGAATTTGTTTTAATCTCATTATATATAATTTCTTTTATGTTAGGTTTGAATAGTTTGTCAGCTCCTAAAAGGGCAAAGAAACTCTTCCAGCTTATGTTCTTGACAGTATAGGGCACAAATAGATACTTATAAGCCCTTTGATGTCATTGTTTCTACTTTGGGAGAGGAGATTATCAATGAAAATGAGGAAAATGTGGAAAATGTGCAGTTAAAGATCTATGGAAATCAGATGTTTTTTACACAGTTGCTCTTGTTAAAAGATGCAAGCAACTATTTTGCAGTCTTTTTGCCCTGTTTTGAGTTGAGGTTGTTTGATACAGTTTTTGTGTTTTGTATTAAATGTGAAAGTGAAGTCGCTCTTTGCGACCCCGTGGACTGTAGCCCACCAGGCTCCTCCGTCCATGGGATTCTCCAGGCAAGAATAATGGAGTGGGTTGCCATTTCCTTGTCCAGGGGCTCTTCCCAACCCAGGGATCAAACCCAGGTCTCCCGCATTGCGGGCAGATACTTTAACCTCTGAGCCACCAGGGAAGCCATATTAAATGTACAGGTGTTGAAAAATCCTTTAACATTTTGCTTTCTGTTTTCTAAAATATTTTAAAGGTCTTGAGGAGAATGACTATTACCATTTCCATTGCTCATCTCATTCCTAATGTTCAAGTTTCATTCTGGTGTCATATTGTTTCTCTCTGAAGAATTTCCCTTAGCAGTTCTTTCAGAGCAGATCTGTTGGTAATGAATTCTCTTAGTTTTCCTCACCAGAGAGTATCTTTTTTTCTCCTTCATTCCTGAAAGCATGTTTCCCCTGAATATAGAATTCAGAGTTTACAGTTTGTTTCTACCAGCACTTAAAAATGTCATTCCATTTCCTTCTGACCTCTGTGGTTTCTGATGAGAAATTCTCACAGTCATTCCAATTTTATTCTTCTATAAGTAACAGAAGTAAAGATGAAAATTTGAGTTTTCAGCCATTGTTGTTGTGTCCCTACGTTGTGTCCAACTCTTTTGTGACTCCAGGGACTGAAGCCCGCCAGACTCCTGTGTCCGTGGGATTTCCCAGGCAAGAATACTGGAGTGGGTTGCCATTTCCTTCTCTAGGGATCTTCCCAACCCACGGGTGAACTCATTCCTCCCATATAGCAGCAGATTCTTTACCACTGAGCCACCTAGGAAGCCCTTCTCAGGCATTATTTCCTCAAAATTTTAATTTCCGAATATAGATCTCTAGTTAATGCCACATAATTTGCTGAAGTTTTTGGCCTTCTAAAATTTTGTCTCCCTGTTCAGAATGGATATTCTCTATTACTCTGTCTTCAAAGGTCACTAGCTATTTCCTCTATCATATTTATTCAGCTATTAAGCCTATCTGAAGGGATTTTCATATTTGTTACTGTATTTTTTTAGTTTTTAAGTTTTCCTTTTGTATGGTTATATCTTTTATTTCTTTGAAGAGATTTTCCATCTTCCCACTCATTTTAAGAGTGTTTATTTTTACTTGCATTTTGATAGCAACTTCTTTTTAAAGTTTTTATCAGATAAATTTATCATTTGTGTTACATCATGTTGACATCTGTTAATTATCTTCATAAAATGAGATATGCTTGTCTCTTCATGTGTCATGTTATTTTGGATCATATCCTTGACAATTTAAGTATTACATTATGAGACTGTGGTACATTAAATGGGCAGATTTAGAAAAACATTTCAGACACTGGAATCCTTTGCAATTTTTGCTTTGCAGATAAGTATGATAACTAAATCTTTTCCTGTGTAAAATAATAACTTATTTTTATGTCTTTCTAATTTGTCATAAGAGTCCAGTTCAAGCATTGTAACATATTTTCTACAAGCTTCTTTTTTGTTTGTTGTACTTACTAGAAGTGCATTAATATAGGTGTGCTTCTCTAAGAGTTCAAACTCTGGGAAAATATCTGTGCCCATGTCCCCCCACCCCCAATGCTGTCTGCCTCTGCTCTCTCCTTGGCTAATTAGAATTCCAGAGGGCATTAATAACCATTTAAATTAATCGGATTATACCTGCAGTTGCCAAAGGTGAGGTTCAGACTGTTTAACCCCCCGTTGATGAACCCTAACACCAATCAAAACTGGGTAGGAATTCAACATTTTATTTTCATTTCTGTCCTAAGGAAGAAAACCTGAAAACTCCATGACATAAAGCTTATACAGACTGTTTAACCTATCCACTTGCAGCAGTCTAGGAATGCAAGGAAGCCCTTCCATTAATTCAGCCTTCATTAGGAGACCAGAGCTAAATAGTTTGATCTTGTGAAAATACATTTGCATTGTTAGTGAAAGCCCTTTGGGGCAGAGCTGTGGAAAGCCACCTAATAGTAAAAAATCCTTTAGTGTCATAAGAGCTAAAAATTATCTTCGCAACTGATGTTGCCGCAGTAATTTGACAACAGGAATCTCCCAAGAGACGTTAAACACGTGGAAAAGCAGCTATAATTTCACAGCTATAGATAAAAAGGAATGGAAACTGAATGACCAGTCTTAAAAGTCAGAAGAGACTCTAACATAAGAGAAGAAACTATAGGTTATCTAGTCTAAACTCCCTCATATATTTGTTCTCTCTTCCTCCAGCATAGTGGACATGGCCACCTAGTCCCTGTGCAAACATCTCAGTAGCAACAAATAATAAAATGGCAGCCCATCCCATTATCAAATGATTTGTCATTGTCAGAATCCTGGTCTGAAATTAATACCTGTTAATTCATAGAGCATTATTCAAATACAGCTGCATGTTGGACTGTCTCCCCTACAGTCCATTCGCTGACCCCACCACTAGATCAGGTATATGTTTTTGATATTTAAAAATATATTGGAGAATAAAATGTTTAATAAGCATGACTGTAAGAGAGCACTCTTCATACATGGTTGAAGTTGAAAATTTTTAAACAAGAAAAGGAATCAGATGCGATGTGTATCTCTTTCCATGTAACAGATGTTTTCAAAGAATTATTCTTTTTACTGCTAACCTGTGTATCAACAATGGAAAAGCCTTGATTCAGGAACTAAGTAAGAAAAATTAGTTGGTTTGAGAAAAAGACATCTACTGGAATCTGCACAACCCTACTTCAACAAAGATATCTGCTAGTCAATAGATGTCATCCCCTACACCTGTCTAAAATGACTCATTTCTTTTCCTGATTACCACTTATAGATTTTTCTCTTCTTAAAAAAACTTTACACAAAATGTAAACTTCATACATTGGGATTATTCTTTGGTCTGGATCTTTTCTTTGAATGAAATAAGCTTTGGGATGCTTATTTAGATGTTCAATGGAACAGTGTGGAGAACAGTAATTGTGTTTGGGCTAAAGAATTAATCCATTTAGTCATGGGAAGCATTAGCTTTTCCTTAGCTGAATTGTGGTGAAACTTCGGGGCTGTTTTAGGATTTTAGCCTCAAATAGAAACTTAGAAATGAAAGTTTATTTGTATAGATGAACATATGCTTTTGAATAATGAGCTATTGAATTGATTTCAATGAAAGTGAAATTGTTTTTCAATTCGCAGTTCTTATTTTATCTTTGACCATGAACTGAAAGCTACATCTTTGTATTGCCCAAATTAAAAAAAAATCTTTTTTTAATTCAGAAAAATACATTCTAACAGAGAAAGTGGTTTGACAAGTAATAAGTCAGATGGCTTCAGAAAGCACTTGTAACTTCAAAAATTTCTGATGGTTACTATTACACTTTTGTACTGTGTTAATCACACATTGTAATAGAACCACTTTTATAAACTAATTAGTCTCTTAAAATAGAAAAGTTTTCTGCATTTTGATACCTCACAGGCCAAAAAAAAAGGGGGGGGATATTGGGAAAGTCATATTTTCATCTCAGAAGGATAATTATCCCAGAGTGTTCAGATGCTCAGTTGTGTCTGACTCTTTGCAACCTCATAGACTCTAGCCAGCCAGGCTCCTCTGTCCATTGGATTCTCCCAGCAAGAATACTGGAGTGGGTTGCCGTTTCCTTCTCCAGAGGATCTTCCACACTCAGGGATCGAACCTGAGTCTCTTCCATCTTCTGCATGTCAAGTGAATATAAAGGTAAATTCTTTACCACTAGTGTCACCTGGAAAGCCCAGTTATTCCATGTATTTGATGAAATATTTTTTTAAATTGTAGTTTAAAGGATTTGGTGAGAGGGAACTTCCTGAATGATATAAGCTATCCACATATAGACACCTCTACTGTAGTCTGCTGAGACCTGTATTTTGAGGTGTTTTTTTTTTAAACCTTTGTGCTTATTGCAGCCTCTCTATTCATGCTGTTGGATTTTCCCCTTTGTTTCATATAACATTTTATATGTACTACCAATTAACATATTTATGGAGCATTCACTATATGCTGTAATAGTAGAGTTGAACTGTACTGAGATGGATGGATAAATACTAAAAAAAAGAAACAAGTTCTAATTTCAGTCCAGATTTTCAGAGCAGGAAGTTAAAGCTGTTTAAGCTTACCTCCAAACCTCTTTATAAGCTTCCCTCAAAGAATTAGCCCTATGTGTGTGTATATATATGTGTGGTGGGTAGTCTTGTACCTGTTTACTCTCTCAGTAGAGTTTTTTTAAATAACAGATGTACTGAGATGTAATTCATCCATTTAAAATGTACAATTCAGTGGTTTTTAGCCTAGTCACAGAACTGTGCAACATTCACCATAATTACTAAATAACAACATAACATAACAACATAATAACTAAGCAGCAACAAGCCATCTTTGGGATTTCCGTGGTGGCTCCAGTAAGGAATCCACCTGCCAAGCAGGAGACGTAGGTTCAGTCCCTGGATCAGGAAGATCTCCTGGAGAAGGAAATAGCAGCCCACTCCAGGACAGAGGAGCCTGGCAGGCTGTAGTCCATGGGCTCCATAAGGAGTCAGACATGACTTAGCGACTAAACACCACCACCACACTGTAATTAATATGAAAACATTTTATCACTCCAAAAAGGAATCCCCACTGGCATCACTCCACCAGTATCCCCAAAACTCTTAGATCAAGGCAACCACTAATGGACATTTTGTACAGATTTATTTGATACGTGGTTCTTTGTGTCCGGCTTCTTTGACTTACCATGTTTTCAAGGTGCATCCATGTTGAAGTAGCATATTTCAGCACTTAATGCCTTTTTATGACTGAATAATATTTTATTGTATGGGTGTACCACATTTTGTTTAATCATTCATCAGTTGATGGATATTTGGGTTTTTACTTTTTGGCTACTAGGAATAATCCTGCTGGGAACATTTGTGTCAAGTTTTCCACCGACTTCTTAATTCTCTTGAGTATATACCTAGAAATGGAATTGGCTCCTACTGGCTCCTACTCATTTTCTCTTTTTTAGAAAGCAAAATTTACTGTAAGTTTAATATCTTATTTCTTTCCTTCCGATCTCATTGTGTCTCTCCAAATAAGGCCCTGGTTAATTCTCTGACTCTCCCAGTCTCTGCCTGAGAAAATTGTATTTATCTTTCAAGGCATGTCTCAAATGTGTCTCCTTTATGAGATCATTTCCAGTCTTACCCACCAAATAATTATTTATTATATTAATCTTTAGCACTTGATGAATACTGCTGTTGTATCAAAGTTTTATGATGGCTACATAATGTGGTTATATATATTAGTCTGACTAGACTTTGAATTCTTGGGTATAGTGATTGCCAGAAATCTTTGTTTCTTTGGTATATGTATAGCAGAATGCCTGGCACACAGCACTTAGTAAGGATTGTTGGCTTAAATTTTTAGTCTTCTGGTTCACTTTTTCCATGATATGAATCCATCTCACACAGTACTGATTTTCCTGTTTCTTACACTTGCATTCAAGACTTACTGTTTCCACCTCATCAACCAAAGTACCCGTTTCCCCAGAATTTCTTGTTTTTCAGCTTCAGCGCTTCATCCTGCTTTTACCCCTGTGCAGAATTTTATTTTGTCTTCTGTCTCAACCTTTTAGTAGCTTTCTTACCTTTCAAGCCATTTGTCAGTAAGACATATTCCTAAATCACATTTAAGGATGTTCATCTATATTCCTAGGATTAGCCTAAACTTTAGAATCTGTATTATGTGTTTATCTTGTTCTGTTAGGTATAGACCAAGGGAAATAATGTATATTTAGTCAGTCTCTAGTTTTCAAAACCTGTTTTACAAATAACTGGTACCAATAAAAGACCACCAACATCTAGCCACCCAAAATAATTTTTCCTCCCCTTCCTACTCCCCATTTCTGATTTTGTTTTTTACTCTTGTTGTTAAAGTGCCCTTGTTTCCCTTGATAGGTATATTCTCAGTTTTTATGGTAAAGTAGAAGATGATTACTTCATTCTTTGCTGAGGATGGGCCCATGAATGAATGAGTTGTTTCATAAGAGGCACTCATCTGAGTAACTGTATGTTTGCCAGAGAGGTACCTAGGTAACTCAGTGCCTTAGGGTGCCACATGTTTCCTATGCATGTTGTATTGGCTTTCTCTTTTTCTGGAGGATGTTTACTTATTTATGACAATTTAAGGATACATTTTAAGGCTCACAGGTGGCTCAGTAGTGAAGAATCTGCCTGCCAGTACAGGAGATGCAGGTTCAATCTCAGGGTCAGGAAGATTCCCAGGAGAAGGAAATGGTAACCCACTCTAGTAATCTTGCCGGGATAATCCCATGGATAGAGAGGACCCTGGTGGGCTGTAATCTATGGGGTTGCAGAGGGCTGGACACGACAGAGCAGCTGAGCAAAAGAAGACATTATAGTTTGCATTGATAGAAGCAGTATTAGCTAGGTAGTCAGATCCAGTAAATGGGTGACAGTGTGATGATAAAGCCAATCAAGATCAAAGAGATACTGAAGAGTTGTCTTAAAAAAGACGTGTAGAAATATACTCTGGCAGAAAGACTGTAGTAAGTAGATAGACTGGATTCAGATAGATTAGAGGTGTTTCTTTGGTTTTGGACACTGTTAGCCTCAGTTTCCCTGCTATAAAAAGTGGAGATTATAGTACAAAGATTATTCATTAGGAGCAAATGAGAACCTGTGAAATGTACTTAGCACAGTACCTACACATGGATACTGCTGCTGCTGCTAAGTCGCTTCAATCGTGTCCGACTCTGTGCGACCCCATAGACGGCAGCCCACCAGGCTCCCCCGACCCTGGGATTCTCCAGGCAAGAACACTGGAGTGGGTTGCCATTTCCTTCTCCAGTGCATGAAAGTGAAAAGTGAAAGTGAAGTTGCTCAGTTGTGTCCGACTCTTAGTGACCCCATGTACTGCAGCCCACCAGGCTCCGTCCATGGGATTTTCCAGGCAAGAGTACTGGAGTGGGGTGCCATCACCTTCTCCAGGATACTGCTACATATAGATATTAATTCTTTCTTCCTTAGAAGGTTTATTAATTCAGATTGTTTACATTGTTTTACTTTTCTCTCAGGAATTTCTCTATCCCCCTTCTTAGTCCAAATCTATCACCTTACCTGAAATCTCATATTCTCCATTGTAGCTATTCCTGTGTGACCTTTGTGACCTTATTTTCCTCATCTTCAAATTGAAAGATTGAATTGAAGGTTTAGCCCCTTTCTGCTTTTCATTATGATTCTCAAAATCATACTTAGGCATTGATACTACTCTTTGAACTCCTCTGGCACTTTACTTGCCTATACCACACAATTAAGCACTCTGATTGATCTTGTAGTTAGTGTTACATTTTCATATGAGTATGGATATATTGAGAACATGCTATAAAAATTGGACCAGTGCTACTTTATTGGTATTAATCATTTGCACCATAGTGACATTTGAATATAGAGGAGAATACTGCTCTTGTTGGGTCATTATTTTTAATAGAAAATTGAACGATGGTTAAAACCCAGATTGAAATACTAGGATTTACCTTGATTTAGGAGACAGTACAGAGGTCGAAGAGAGACTTTAAGAGTCTGCTTAGTAAGACAGTAAGGTAGAGTAGAGTTAAACAGAAAGAACCTTGTTAACTAAAGAAGCTTCAATCATACAGGTAGAGAAGCATGCAGGGTGAAAACTGGGGATTTGGTATAGAGAATTGAACTATTTGGAGTAATGGTATTCCAGAAGCACATCTGAAAAAGTAATAGTGTGTGGGGTTAGATTAATACAGATTCTAGAGGATGGAGAGGATTGGGGTGGAATTTGGGTTTGCACAGACATTATGCTTAAAGTTTAAATGATATATTTATTATCTTCATTTATTCTTTTCAAAGGGAAGATTTATTTTGGATGTTGTCCTGGTTAACTTCAGGAAGGCTTCTATGTGAAATTACGCTGGAATTGGTTTTAAGAATGTAAATCCCATAAATCCACAGCTTCAGTAAGGAATTGAATCTCTAAGAAATATAAAGAATGTAAGAGAAAAATCCCACTTAGAATACCTAATATTATATTACAAGCAGTTATATATATAGATTCTGTATCCAAAGGATATCTTCATATGTGATTGGATTTTTGCCCCTGCCTACTCTCACTTAGGTATTGCAGAACTAGATCTTGAATTTCTTGGATTCTGGTATCTTTAATAAAGGCAAAGCCCTCTTAAAGCACACTGCATTATGCACCTAAGTGTCTGCAAAGCTTTGTTAAAAATTCAGTGAACAAGTATCTGTTATTTTATAAGCCACTATAGGCATTGCAGAAGAACATACAATATAGTTCTTTTGTTTAGTCTCTTCCCACCTTCAGTTCAGTTCAGTTGCTCAGTCGTGTCCTACTCTTTGCAACCCCGTGAACTGCAGCACGCCAGGCCTCCCTGTCCATCACCAACTCCTGGAGTTTACCCAAACTCATGTCCGTTGCAGAGAAGGCATGGCACCCCACTCCAGTACTCTTGCCTGGAAAATCCCATGGATGGAGGAGCCTGGTAGGCTGCAGTCCATGGGGTCACTAAGAGTCAGGCACGACTGAGCGACTTCACTTTCACTTTTCATTTTCATGAATTGGAGAAGGAAACGGCAACCCACTCCAGTGTTCCTGCCTGGAGAATCCCAGGGATGGGGGAGCCTGGTGGGCTGCTGTCTATGGGGTCGCACAGAGTCAGACACGACTGAAGTGACTTAGCAGCAGTAGCGTGTCCGTTGAGTCGGTGATGCCATCCGACCATCTCATCCTCTGTTGTTCCCTTCTCCTCCTGCCCTCAATCTTTCCCATCATTAGGGTCTTTTCAAATGAGTCAGCTCTTCGCATCAGGTGGCCAAAGCATTGGAGTTTCAACTTCAACGTCAGTCCTTCCAGTGAACACCCAGGACTGATCTCCTTTAGGATGGACTGGTTGGATCTCCTTGCAGTCCAAGGGACTCTTGAGTCTTCTCCAACACCACAGTTCAAAAGCATCAATTCTTTGGTGCTCAGCTTTCTTTATAGTCCAATTCTCACATCCATACATGACTACTGGAAAAACCATAGTCTTGACTAGACGGACCTTTGTTGACAAAGTAATATCTCTGCTTTTTAGTATGTTGTCTAGGTTGGTCATAACTCCTTCCAAGGAGTAAGCGTCTCTTGATTTCATGGCTGCAATCACCATCTGCAGTGATTTTGGAGCCCCCCCAAATAAAGTCAGCCACTGTTTCCACTGTTTCCCCATCTATTTTGCCATGAAGTACATGAAAAATACCACCAAGAATTAATATTTGTGATGTGATCTTGGAAACCAGTGTATTTTGTGCCTAATGTAACAGTTTGGCATGTGGGAAGATGACTTTGTTATGGGATAAATACAGAATTTGCATGGAGAAAGATACAGCTGAGTTGAATTCTGGAGAATCTGGTATAGAGAGACTTTGACTATATGGAGGAAAAGGAAAGGCATTTTAAATAAGGACAAGTGGTGGTGATGTGTATGTGAATTAGATAGGGGAGATACTACCTGCAAAAACATTAGTTCAGTCCTAAATGTGAGGGGTAACTTATACTAGGTTGGCAAAGGCAGTACTGAAAATAAAAGATAGCCAAAATAGTTTTGAAATAAGAGTCAACAGGGCTTGATGGCTTGACAAAAGGATTGAGGCAGAGAGGACTGAAAGAATTTTGAGGTTGTAAGTCTACGTGATTTTTTTAAGATGATTCTACCACCAATAGAAATAGAGAATTTGGGAGGAAGAGCCAGTTTAGACATAAGGTTGTGAGTTTAGTTTTAGATGTGTTGAATTTGAGTTACTGTTGATTTAAATGAAGAAATTATCAAGGTACTTCATGAAATAGGACTAGAATGAGCCAGGCTTAGAGATGTAAGTATATGTAGATTTATGAAAGATATCTCAGAAATCTTGTAATATACAATTTTATGATTTTGCCTCACTCAAACCTGCCTTTTGTATCCCTGGATCACGCTGTCTGCTATGAAATAGGTTTGTTGTGTATTTTGAATGAACAGTGAAAGAACAATTCTTTTTTACAAAGCTATTTATAAGAGTGGAGTTATATCTACAGATGCAGCCAGTTTGCCAGATCTTTGCTAGAACTAACAGTAATATTGTCTATCTAACTTGAGAAATCCTTTGCCATAAAATAGTCAAATTAACAAATGTAACTTATGATTTTGTAGCAGATAAGAGTATTTGATTGAAAGGGGACTTAATTTTAAGAAACAGGTATATTTTTAGTGGTGCAATGATTTTGAGACTTATGAGAAGAGAACTCTTAGAACATACGTTTTACATTTCCTATTACGTTTTTGTTTGATGTCTAGCTCTGTTTCATTAAAACCCGTTTTAGCACTATAAAAGTTAAAATATATTATCAGTTTTAGTAGGTTACTATTTAAAACTGAGTGTTTAACTTTTTCCTCTAGTGTGTTCATGTATGAGCTCCCTATTTTATTAATATATAAATATTTGATTTATATGTATTTAGTTTCTGTGTAGTATAGTATTATGATTATTTTAATGCCATTTAACCACATTAAAAATTCTCCCAAAATAATTCGGGATATTGTTTAATAGTTAAAATCTAAACTTTTTGTTTTAAGTAGAAATTTAAAAATTTGTAATATGCACTTTTTTTTTTTTGAAGAATTAAGATCTGGTTAATGCTGATAGGTAATTGTTGGGTAATTATTAAAATGATTGGATAATTATTAAAATTCATGTTGTTAAATAGTGTAACATGTTAAGAAAATTTAAGTGCATGATGTACTTGTCAGTTGAGTATTTAATGCTGTTATAAATTGCCTGTATTTTGTTAAGAAGTCACTTTGTTTTGTTTTATTCTTATAAGGGAGGAGAACAGCAATTCAGAACAAGGGTCAAAGCAAGGTAAAGCAAATTGTTAAACACTTTAGAATTACATTTTTTTTTCTTTTTTTGGTCCCTTCTAGTGTGATACTCTGAAGGCAGCTGCTACAGATAAACTCTAGAGCCCCAGATGGTAGTTGCCTAATCCTCATGAGAATTCATGTCCTGGAAGCAGCTCTTATCGCTCCAGACCTGACATTGTCTGTGAGCTTTCGCTAAGGAGAGAATAATATAAACATACTATGCATGAGTTTCACTTCTTGAATATGTCAAAGACACAGGAAGTTATAGTAAAGTATAACAAGAACAGAGTTCACATTATTGAAAGTTATTTAAAGCACTTGATGCTGACTTGTGATGAGTGATGGAATATGGTTTGGGAAGAAAGATACAATGGACGTTTTCATGAAACAAAAACACTGCTCTTCCCAGTATCATGAATTCAGGTGTATAACTGTCATTAAGTGTGCAGTACCCAAAAGAATACACTGTTTTGTGACTTGCTGTAACAATTTAAAACAATTCTTTGCATAAATGAATGGCTCTATTTCCCACCCAGTAGTCTTCTCTGTTTGGAAAGTCAGAACAACAATTCCACTATTCTGAATTTGCTGTTTTGTTCAAAAGATTTCCAGGATCTGGATTCTTGACAAATGGAACTGTTTTTCTCTTTGCCATAGTAGTGAAATGTTTGAAAGTAGGGTTGTGTAGAATTCATCTACTCTAGGTAGTGTTTCATTGAATATGTGAACAGAAATAATTGTTGAATCACCCACCACTGATTTTATGACTCTGTAGGCAATATGGGGGCTTTTTCTCCCTGAAAATTATAAAATGTGTAATCAAATAAGAAACTATAGTATCCCTCATAATATAACCTTAGCCTCTCTTTCAAGTCTTTATATCTCTTTTCTATGAATACTCTGTCCTCCAGCCACTCTGGACTTCTCATTAGTCCCAGAATCTGTTATGCCTTTTTATGTTATCATACTATGTCTCATTTAATTTCGTCTTCCTGAAGAGTCTTTCCTTGAAAGAGACTCTACTCATCCTATGAGACCCAGCTCAAATACCACTTATTCAGTGAATCTTCCACAGATTGAATCATTTCATTTTCTTTTCTCCAGTGGTGTTAACAGCAAGACTGATCTTTCTAAGGGCTTCCCTGGTGGCTCAATGGTAAAGATTCTGCCCACAGTGCAGGAGACACAGGAGATGCAGGTTCGATCCCTGGGTTGGGAAGATCGCCTGGAGGAGGGCACGACAGCCCACTCCAGTATTCTTGCCTGGAAAATCCCATGGACAGAGGAGCCTGGCAGGCTGTGGTCCATGGGGGTCACAAAAGAGTTGGATATGACTGAAACGACTGAGCATGATCTTTCTAAGGGGCAAATTTGAATGTCTCAAAAAAGTTTTAATTGTTATTGCTCTTTATATCAAACCCAGTAGTATGTCAGCCTAGTGGTTTTTGTCTTTGTTTTTTTGCTCCACACCTTAGCCAGTCTCATCTTCTTGGCTAGTGCCCTGTCACAGAATTAACTTGCTGTTACTTCTCCTCACCTTACTTTATGTTCCTTTTTTTTTTTTTTACAGTAGTGTGCCTCCATATCTGTCCATTTTAGTCTTTCTCATGTTTTAAGGTCTTGCCCAGTATTGTCTTATCCATGAGGTCCCCACATTCCAAATTAGAAATCACAGCTTTATTGAACAGACATTATATATAAGACATTGTGCTAGATTTGGTTGAGTACAAAAACTAGTCAGAAAAGAGAAATTCTAATCCTTAAAGAGTTTATAGTTTAAAAGGGATAGCTATTGTACAAGTTAGAAAGTGACAGGAGCCATAAGAGAGACATCATTCAATTGCAGGAATAATTCCATTCATCCTTTGGTATTGGCAGAGAATGGTTCCAGAACCCATCTCGAGCACCAAGATCTGTGGATGCTCAAGTTTCATAGGTTGATCCTCCCTGTCTACAGATGCAGAACCCACAGATATGGAGGGCCAAGTGTACTTTCAATTGGGGTGCTCACAAGAGTCATATTTCAGTAATTCGTGTTTATCCAACTCCTCTGTTTAATTGGGAGCTCCTGATGGCAGATCCATCTCAAACTTGACTGTGTAATGTCTAACACAGTATCTCAGAGGGTAGGGAGAAAGAAAATAAATTTGAAAGATAAGATAGAATTGAGTAAAACCCAAACATGGGTTATTCGATAGGACCAGGTGATTGGGTGAAGCAAGAGGCATCAAAGACCCATGATCAATCTTTGTTTTTTACATTGAATTAATTAATAACTTCCCCTTGGTGGGTTTGTTATATTTTCCTTGCTTTATGAAGTTCTTTTTTTTTTTTTTGCCTATCATGTGCTTAGTCTGAAACTTCCTGCTTACCACCTGTATCCTATAGCTGTCTACTCACTGGGCTCATTTTCTATTGCTTCCTGTTGCTGTCACATTGGCTTCACTCCCCCCTCCCCACCCACATTCTTTTTTGGGGTTCTGTTTCCTGCAGTACATTAAGAGGCCAATGAAAACATGCCCCTGATGGTGCTGTTCTTTATCATGATCTCTCGCCACTTTGTGTTCCTATATAAAAGAACACACAAAAAGCAAAACAAAAAGACACATGCTGCTGGTTTGTAACTCAGCTGGCTCTGCTTTCTCCTACTCTTGTTTTTGCTGTTCTCTCATTCTTGGTTTCTTCTCTTTTTCTTTTTTTTCTTTACTGTTCTTCCATTTCTGCTCTCATGTTTGTATACCACCATTGTAAAATCCTTTATATTCTCTCCCTGACTGGATTGTATATTCTCTTATTCTTGCTTCCCATTCTAAATTTTCTCTTTTTTTCTGTTCTGTTTTTTTTTTTTTTTTAATTCAGTTTCTATCATCTTTTCTCTCTGTTTTCTTCTTCATTTTTGTTTCTGTCTTTATTATCCTCAACTCTTTTTCCATTCTTCATTGTATATCGTTTTAAACAAGGAAAGCAAAAGAAAGAACCCCCCCCCACCCAAAACAGGTAACTTCTCAGCTGTATCAAGGCCTCATTTTCTACTTCATTTCCATGTTCCCTGTTGCTTTCATAAGAGCTAACACCTTGCTTCTCCCTTCAGTTATTGCTTTTCATTCTTTTCCCATATTCCTTCCCCATAATAAATCTTAAACAGTGATACTGGCTCTTCTCCATCATTTTAATTTACCATTCCATATGCTTCCTCTTTCCATTATTCTTCTGTCTGTGTGTGTGAAGGCCCTAAAATGAGGAAGGTTTAACTAATGTGCAGCTACAGTGCTGAGTCCTGCAATACTGGCTATTTTACCTTAGATGATTTAGTGGTGAAGATAGAAGCAGAAACCAAATCAAATGGAAGAACATTAAAAGATTAAAAACTGGAGAGTGTTTATAGCTGTTTCTGTTAATTATGCTTTTTGGAAAATGGAAATGTAATTGAGGAACAACAGAGTAGCATAAGGAGGCCAAAAGTGAACCATGGGGTCACTCTCTGTCCAAAGATACATATTGCCCCCCGCCCCCACCCTGAGTATACCATCCACTAGGTTCTGTTCATTAGAAATGCATGTGGTTTAACTGGTCTTTTAAAAAATGTAAGTGTCCTATAATACTAAGTCTCATTTAGACCTTGTGTGAGTTATTCTTAATCAGATTGTGAATAAGAATTTTATTTTTATTTGAATATGTAGGAAGGCTGTCGGAGGGAAGTCAAGCTCTAATGGGTATGAAAAGGAGCTGTGGAGAGCAAGAGTATCATTGCATTCTTCTGTAACTTTTGTTTTGAATTCATTGCATTTCTTTAGCTAAAGGAAATATTAGTAATATTCTAACCTAATTTCTTTATTTCATAGGTAAAAATAAGAGAAGTTGACTTGTTTAGGTCTTTTAGCTTCTTAGTGATAGAAGAGGGACAATTCTACCCATTGTCCTCTTTATATCATCATGTTATTTTTATACTACAGTGGATTCCTAACCATTCTCTGACTTAAGTGAGGGGAACAGGATCAAAAAGGGACAGAAGGTAATATATGCATGTGCCTTACCACCTCCTTTTTCCTCCTTCCCCCCTTAATTATTAGCATATTATAACATTCTGGATATGAATGACTGAGAATCTGTTGTGTTACCTATAGAAGAAAATAAAAATGTTTGACTTTTATTAAAGAGGAAAGCTAATAGATATATTTAAAAGTCTTTATCTGCTCTTTTACTTATGTTCATCAAAAACACAACTTCTGAGATACAAGATTGCTTTTTGTCTAGAAATTCTGAATGAGTGGGAGTGAAGCCAAAACTGACTAGAGAATCAAGTGGTCCAGCATTACTTAAGAGTTGAATGTGTTTAAATCAGCAGGTCCCAATGACATGCATCATAGGACACTTAAAGATTTGGCAGATATCATTGCAGAGGCGCTAGCAAATTACCATGCACAGGATGTGAAAGGGGCAGAGTAATGGTAGTGCTTCTAAGTCACCACTTTTGTTAGTCTAGTGCTCTTCACTGCCTCCTCCCAAAGCTATAGAAACAAAGAAGCTATACAAAACTCACATTATTTGCATTGCACTGGCCCTTGAAAACACCATTTACTCAGCCATACCCCATTTTCATTTGTCATTTTCCCAACTTATGCATTCTAAATTATAAATCCAGTATGGATTTTAAGAGCTTGTAATGTCTCTTGAAAATAGAGGTTAAAAAGAGCACTTCAATTCATTAAGTGTTTGTAGAATTCCAGTTTGCAGAGTACTTTTAACAGACTGCTTCATTTTATCTGCCAACCAACTCAGAATGTTTTTGATAAAAATAAAAGATTTACACTCATTGGACTCAATTTGTATTATTAATCCAAATCTCCTTTACTTGTTTATTTATATCTTCTATCTGCTTCCACAAAAGGATTTGAGATAGATTGAGATAGGATGCACCTACAATGGGACAGTTAAATATAAAGTCATAGAATAAAAGATTAGATAAATTTCTCTCCTCTGAGAACCTGAGGTAAAGTTATTACGTAAGCTTTAACTTTAGCTCTCGCTTTGGGAGCCACAGAAAAGGGAAATATTATGAGGGGTGTGTGTGTGTGTGTGTGTTTGTGTGTGTGTGTTTAATTAAAGAAGAGCATATTAGTCTTTACCTTATTTCATGGTTATTTATACACAGTGTTTTATGTCTGTTAACTTCTTTAGAGTACCAGCCACAATGGATCAACGTTTCTAGTCATGACAGTATTTATCATGAGTGACCAAGTGGTTAAATATGCTTTCTTAAGAAACACTGAGTGATATAAGTTATAGACAACTATTTAAACCAAGGTTTTATAAAGGCTGTAGAATAGTTCTTTATATAACCTTTGCTTTTATTGACACCCCTCCCCTTGCCAAAACACAGAGTATAACTGGGAGGGGCAGGTGGTACTTTGAACAAATCATCAACTTCAGAGTCAGATGAACCCAGATCTAGTCCCAGATCTATTTATTATTTTGGACCCTTGGACAAGCTGTGTAACCTCACTGAGCTTTAGTTTCCTGATTTGTAAGATGGTGCTATTAATGATAGTTTTCTCAGAGGAGTTTTGGGGTGTCTAAATGAAGTAATCCAAGCAGTTACTCCACAATTAGTTTCTTCTTAGGGAAAATAATAAATATCCTGTACTGAGCATGGCTTTGTCAGCTGTATAGTTCTGTTTATTCCTTCCTTCTCCTTAGTGCCTTATGCTATAGTTGTCATATACAGTTCACGTGTGTTCACTAAAAACCCACAACAAAATGTTATGATTTTTCTTTAACCATAGGTATTTTTTAAAACTTAGGAGAAGAAAATTACTTCATCTGTTTATTTGCAGTATCTAGTGTTCTTCATTGCTTCCTGAAAATCTGAAGTAATACCTATTTGGTATTATTTCCCTTTAGCCTAAAAAACTTCTTTTATCTTTCTTGAAGTGCAGATCTGCTGGTCATGAGTTCTCTTAGTTATCATTTATCTGAAAAGGTCTTTTTTGTTTGTTTTTAATTATTTTATTCATTTTAATTGGAGGATAATTACTTCACAGTATTGTGATAGTTTTTGCCGTACATCGACATTGAAAAGGTATTTATCCTGCCTTCTTTTTATTTTCCCCTTTGCGTGTGTTTGTTGAAGTGCAGTTTAAATACTGTGGAATTCACGTTTTGAGTAAACAGTTTGATGAGTTTTGACAAATGTATGTGATTTTTATAGCCACCACTAGATTTAAGATGAAGAGTATTTAAAATACCTCAAAACTTGTCCTCATGCCCCTTATAGTCAGTCCCCTCCATACTCCTGTTTCCTGGAAGCTGCTGATCTGATTTCTGCCCTGATAGTTTTGCTTTTTGCAGAATCTCAGGTAGAGAACTAGACAGTTTGTAGCCTTTGATCTGACTTGTTTCACTTAACATAGTGCTTTTGAGATTCAGCCATGTTTCTGGATATTACTGTTGAATATTCCATTGATGAGTTATACCATAGTTTATCTATTTACCAGTTGATGGACATTTGAAGTTATTTACAATTCTTGGCTATTATGCATAAAGTTATTTTAAACATTTGTGTACAAGTCTTTAAGTGATACATGTTTTCATATCTCTTGGGTTAATACATAGGAGTGCTTTGCTTGCTCATACTTTAAGTATACATCTAACTATTGAAAATAGCTATGCTGTTTTCCAACTGGTAAATAACTCTACCATTGTACATTTCCAGAGCAAGGTAATGAGGATTGCAGTTGCTTCACAGCCTTGTCTGTGCTTGGTATTATTGTATTTTAAAATTTTAGCCATAGTAGTAGTTTGTAGTGCTATCTCATTGTGATTTCTGTTTGGATTTTGCCAGTGATTATTGATGTTGAACTTTTTATTAATGTGCATATTTGACATGTGTGTGTTTTTGGTGAATTGTCTGTTCAGATCTTCTATCCATTTTTAAATTGGGCTGTTTGTCATCTTATTGAATAGTAAATATCCTTTGCAGATCTGGATAAAACCGCTTTATCAGATTGTTTTGTAGTTATTTTCTCCCAGTCTATCAGATCAGATCAGATCAGTCGCTCAGTCGTGTCCGACTCTTTGGGAACCCGTGAATCGCAGCATGCCAGGCCTCCCTGTCCATCACCAACTCCCGGAGTTCACTGAGACTCACGTCCATCAAGTCAGCGATACCGTCCAGCCATCTCATCCTCTTCTCCTCCTGCCCCCAATCCCTCCCAGCAGCAGAGTCTTTTCCAGTGAGTCAACTCTTCGCATGAGGTGGCCAAAGTATTGGAGTTTCAGCTTTAGCATCAGTCCTTCCAAAGAAATCCCAGGGCTGATCTCCTTCAGAATGGACTGGCTGGATCTCCTTGCAGTCCAAGGGACTGTCGAGAGTCTTCTCCAACACCACAGTTCAAAAGCATCAATTCTTCGGCGCTCAGCCTTCTTCACAGTCCCTCTCACATCCATACATGAACACAGGAAAAACCATAGCCTTGACTAGACGAACGTTTGTTGGCAAAGTAATGTCTCTACTTTTGAATATGCTATCTAGGTTGGTCATAACTTTTCTTCCAAGGAGTAAGCGTCTTTTAATTTGATAGCTGCAGTCACCATCTGTAGTGATTTTGGAGCCCAGAAAAATAAAGTCTGACACTGTTTCCACTGTTTCCCCATCTATTTCCCATGAAGTGGTGGGACAAGATGCCATGATCTTCGTTTTCTGAATGCTGAGCTTTAAACCAACTTTTTCACTCTCCACTTTCACTTTCATCAAGAGGCTTTTGAGTTCCTCTTCACTTTCTTCCATAAGGGTGGTGTCATCTGCATATCTGAGGTTATTGATATTTCTCCTGGCAATCTTGATTCCAGTTTGTGTTTCTTCCAGTCTAGCATTTCTCATGATGTACTCTGCATATAAGTTAAATAAACAGGGTGACAATATACAGCCTTGATGAACTCCTTTTCCTATTTGGAACCAGTCTGTTGTTCCATGTCCAGTTCTAACCGTTGCTTCCTGACCTGCATACAAATTTCTCAAGAGGCAGATCAGGTGGTCTGGTATTCCCATCTCTTTCAGAATTTTCCACAGTTTATTGTGATCCACACAGTCAAAGGCTTTGGCATAGTCAATAAAGCAGAAATAGATGTTTTTCTGGAACTCTCTTGCTTTTTCCATGATCCAGTGGATTTTGGCAATTTGGTCTCTGGTTCCTCTGCCTTTTCTAAAACCAGCTTGAAAATCTGGAAGTTCATGGTTTACATATTGCTGAAGCCTGGCTTGGAGAATTTTGAGCATTACTTTACTAGCGTGTGAGATGAGTGCAATTGTGTGGTAGTTTGAGCATTCTTTGGCATTGCCATTCTTTGGGATTGAAATGAAAACTGACCTTTTCCAGTCCTGTGGCCACTGCTGAGTTTTCCAAATTTGGTGGCATACTGAGTGCAACACTTTCACAGCATCATCTTTCAGGATTTGGAATAGTTCAACTGGAATTCCATCACCTGCACTAGCTTTGTTCGTAGTGATGCTTTCTAAGGCCCACTTGCCTTCACATTCCAGGATGTCTGGCTCTAGGTCAAGTGATCACACCATTGTGATTATCTTGGTCGTGAAGATCTTTTTTGTACAGTTCTTCTGTGTATTCTTGCCATCTCTTCTTAATATCTTCTGCTTCTGTTAGGTCCATACCATTTCTGTCCTTTATCGAGCTCATCTTTGCATGAAATGTTCCTTTGGTATCTCTGATTTTCTTGAAGAGATCCCTAGTCTTTCCCATTCTGTTGTTTTCCTCTATTTCTTTGCACTGATCGCCGAAGAAGGCTTTCTTATCTCTTCTTGCTATTCTTTGGAACTCTGCATTCAGATGTTTATATCTTTCCTTTTCTCCTTTGCTTTTTGCTTCTCTTCTTTTCACAGCTATTTGTAAGGCCTCCCCAGACAGCCATTTTGCTTTTTTGCATTTTTTTTCAATGGGAATGGTCTTGATCCCTGTCTCCTGTACAGTGTCATGAACCTCATTCCATAGTTCATCAGGCACTCTTTATCTATCAGATCTAGGCCCTTAAATCTATTTCTCACTTCCACTGTATAATCATAAGGGATTTGATTTAGGTCATACCTGAATGGTCTAGTGGTCTTCCCTATGTCTTCAATGTAAGTCTGATTTTGGCAATAAGGAGTTCATGATCTGAGCCACAGTCAGCTCCCAGTCTTGTTTTTGCTGACTGTATAGAGCTTCTCCATCTTTGCCTGCAAAGAATATAATCAATCTGATTTCAGTGTTGACCATCTGGTGATGTCCATGTATAGAGTCTTCTCTTGTGTTGTTGGAAGAGAGTGTTTGTTATGACCAGTGCATTTTCTTGGCAAAACTCTATTAGTCTTTGCCTTGCTTCATTCCATATTCCAAGGCCAAATTTGCCTGTTACTCCAGGTGTTTCTTGACTTCCTACTTTTGCATTCCAGTCCCCTATAATGAAAAGGACATCTTTTTTGGATGTTAGTTCTAAAAGGTCTTGTAGGTCTTCATAGAACCGTTCAGCTTCTTCAGCATTACTGGTTGGGGCATAGACTTGGATTACTGTGATATTGAATGGTTTGCCTTGGAAATGAACAGAGATTATTCTGTTGTTCTTGAGATTGCATCCAAGTACTGCATTTCGAACTCTTTTGTTGACCATGATGACCACTGGGACACAAAAAGGATATGTCATAAAGGGAAAAACTGAGTAGTTATCAAAATCTAAAACCTTTGTCTTGAGAAAGACACAATTAGGAGAATGAAAAGACAAGCTATAGGCTGGCTTCTCCTAATTGTGTCTTTCTCAAGACAAAGGTTTTAGATTTTGATAACTACTCAGTTTTTCCCTTTATGACATATCCTTTTTGTGTCCCATTTTAAAAACCAAAAAACCTAAGATTATAAAGATTTTCTTTTAGAGGTTTTATAGCACTTGATTTTACATTTGGGTTTATAATTCATTTTGCAGTAACTTTTGTATATACTGTAAAGAAAAAGAAGTTGATTTATTTGCATATTTTTCTATTTGTTCTAGGACTATTTTTTGAAAAGAGAATCCATCCTCCTTTGAATTACCTTGGCACCTTTGTCAAAATCTGTTGACAGTATAAATTGGGCTCTCTTTCTATATTTCTGTTGTGTGAAATTGATCTGCATGTCTATGCATAACACAATTTCACATTGTCTTGATCATTATAACTAAGTACTGAGTCTTGCAATTGTGAGAATAAATCTTCTAATTTTGTTCTTGTTATCCTGTTTTGTCTTTCCATTTCTATTTTCAAATAATCTAG
This sequence comes from Bison bison bison, assembly GCF_000754665.1. NCBI lineage: Eukaryota > Metazoa > Chordata > Mammalia > Artiodactyla > Bovidae > Bison > Bison bison. The sequence continues at coordinate 4,323,939 of NW_011494815.1, read as the reverse complement.
TTAATTTTTTAAAACTGCTGGGATTTTAATTTTTTTGTCATATATCTACGTTTGGAGAAGAATTAATATCTTAATGATAATCTCCTGATTTGTGCACATGGTACAGCGCTCCATTTAGTTGAATTTTTACTTTCTTAAATCATATTTTTTGAAGCTTTCAGTCTATATTTCTTGAGCATTAAATGGTAAATTTATCTTTTAAGTATTTCTGTTTTGATTGTAAGTGGTACTTTTTAATCCAGTTTACAATTTTTAGGTGATAGTATATATGCAGATGACACCACCCTTATGGCAGAAAGTGAAGAGGAACTAAAAAGCCTCTTGATGAAAGTGAAAGTAGAGAGTGAAAAAGTTGGCTTAAAGCTCAACATTCAGAAAATGAAGATCATGGCATCCGGTCCCATCACTTCATGGGAAATAGATGGGGAAACAGTGGAAACAGTGTCAGACTTTATTTTTCTGGGCTCCAAAGTCACTGCAGATGGAGACTGGAGTCATGAAATTAAAAGACGCTTACTCCTTGGAAGAAAAGTTATGGTCAACCTAGATAGCATATTCAAAAGCAGAGACGTTACTTTGCTAACAAAGGTCCGTCTAGTCAAGGCTATGGTTTTTCCTGTGGTCATGTATGGATCTGAGAGTTGGACTGTGAAGAAGGCTGAGCGCCGAAGAATTGATGCTTTTGAACTGTGGTGTTGGAGAAGACTCTTGAGAGTCCCTTGGACTGCAAGGAGATCCAGCCAGTCCATTCTGAAGAAGATCAGCCCTGGGATTTCTTTGGAAGGAATGATGCTAAAGGTGAAACTCCAATACTTTGGCCACCTCATGTGAAGAGTTGACCCATTGGAAAAGACTCTGCTGCTGGGAGGGATTGGGGGCAGGAGGAGAAGGGGATGACAGAGGATGAGATGGCTGGATGGCATCACTGACTTCGATGGACATGAGTCTGAGTGAACTCCGGGAGTTGGTGATGGACAGGGAGGCCTGGTGTGCTGTGATTCATGGGGTCGCAAAGAGTTGGACACGACTGAGCAAATGAACTGAACTGAACTGATAGGCTTAAAATGGAATTTTGTTTGTCTTTTATCCTACAACTTTGCTGAACTCAGTTCAGTTGTTTGCAGTTTCTTTAAGATTTTCTACATAAATTATCATGTCTTACGTACATAAAGACAGTTTTACTTTTTTATTTTTTGCTTTATTGTACTGAATTAAGGCCTCCCAAAAATATTGAATAGAAGTAGGAGAGCATGTATTGTTTTGTTCCTTGTCTTGGAGTGAGAAGATTCTCTTTAACAATACTTGTGGGCTTAGCTCTAGAGTCTTTTTTAGATGCCCTTTATCAGGTTGAAGTGTAGTTCCTTTCTGTTCTTAGTTTGTTGAAGATTTTTATAGCAGTGGCCATTGGATTTTTTTACATTCTTTTTGTGTGAGTTTGTGTGTACAGTGAGATGATCACATAGTGTTCTTTTTAAAGATTTTTGTAAACATCATTTGGTGGTGGTGGTTTAGTCGCTAAGTCATGTCCGACTCTTGTGACTCTGTGGACTATAGCCTGCCAGGCTTCTCTGCACATGGGATTCTCCAGCTAAGAATACTGGAGTGGGTTGCCATTTCCTTCTCCAGGGGATCTTACGGACCCAGGGATTGAACCTGGGTCTCCTGCATTGCAGGCAGATTCTTTACCAACTGAGCTATGAGGGAAGACATCATTTAGGTCATGGTTAAATGATGAAAAACATTAATTAAACCACTTACGAATTTCTGTGAGCTAAAGTTTACTTGTTCATGATATACACTTTATATATTTCTGGAATCAATTAAATTTTAAAGAGTTTTTGCATTTGTGTTCATGAAGGATATTGGCTGTAACAGTCTTTTTATCTAACATGTTTGTCTGGTTTGCATTACTATAGTGCTGACCTAATAAAATGTATTGGGAATGTTCCCTTCTCTTCAGTTTCCAGAAGCATTTTTGTAGAATTTTGTGTAATTCTTAAGTAATATGTGTAGAATTTTGTAGAATTCACAAGTGAGGTTATCTGAACCTGGAATTGGCTTTGTAGGAAAGTTTTAAACCATGAATTCAATTTCTTTAATAGATGTAGGGACATACACATCTGTTATCTCTGTTCTTGATTAAATTTTGGTTGTTTGTCTTTCAACAAATTTGTCCATTTGGTTCTCAGGTTTTTTGGTCATAAATTTGTTTCTAGCATCCACTTAACATTAAAATAGCTTTTAATGTATGTAAGGTCTATAGTGATATCTCCTCTTTCATCACTAACAGTGGTAATTTGCATCTCAGTCTTTTCCAGTTCTTTTTAGCTACTTCTCATTGTATTGAACTTTCTCAGAGAAGCAGCTTTTGATTTAATTTGTCCTTTTCCTAAGAAGTTCCTATCATGATTTGAGGCCTTTTTTTCCTTTCACTATTAATATTTAAGGCTTTAAATTTCCCTCTAAGAACTGTTTTAACTTCATCCTCTTAGTTTTCATAGGTTACCTTTTCATTTTTATTCAATTCAAAATAAATATATTCTAATTTCTCTTGTACTTTTTGTTTCTCTAGATAATGAGTTATGTGTGTGTGTGTGTGTGTATATATATTTAATTTTCAGATATTTGGGGATTTACTTTTACTATAGTAGAGACAACCTTTGTATGAGTTAAATTCTTTTCAAATGTATTGAGACTTGCTTTGGTCTAGAATAAAGGTCTGTTTTGTGGGTTGTCATGTCCTCCAGGAGATGTTCCTGACCCAGGAATCAAACCCAAGTCTCCTTGGTCTCCTGCATTGCAGGCAGATTGTTTACCCACTAAGCCATCTAGGAAGCCCCTTGATGACCCTTGCACATTCAAGTCCTTACTAAAAGATTCTGCTTTTGGTGAGTCTTGAGATTCATACAAGTTAATATATCTAAGTTGCTTGATAGTGTTTAAGTCTTCTGAATCTTTACTGATTTTTTTTTTAAGTTCACTTTTTACTAGTTATTAAGAGAAGCGTATTGAAATCTTGCTTTAACGGTTGTTGATTTATTGATTTTTTCCCCCCTTTCAGTCTTCTTAGTTTTCAATTTATGTTTTTAATCCCTGTTCTTAGGATTATTATATTTTAATGAATTAACCCCTTTGTCATTATTAAAGGGAATCTGTCTATTCCTGGCAGTGTTCTTTGTTCTGCAGTCTACTTTTTCTGATATTAATATAACCAGCTCCTCCAGCTTTCATTTGATTAATATTTAGATGCCATCTTTTTTACATACAGTCTTAATTTTTAGCCAGTATGTGTCTTATATTTAAAGTGTTTTTCTTGTGAATAGCACATAATTGGGTTTTTTGCCTAGCTCAGATGGTTTTCCCACATATAGTCAAATTAGTGTTTACCTAGAAACTTGATGAAACCATTCTGCAGAGATGGGGAACTCTCTTTGGGGGTAGCCCCTTCCTCTCTGGTATTTTAACCTGGTTATTCTAGCCAATTTGACTTGCTGAAACTCTGTGGTCTGTCTTTTCAACTCAGTGGTGCAGATAGGCTCTGGTTTAGCTGCTGCTAAGTCGCTTCAGTCGTGTACGACTCTCTGCGACCCTATAGACGGCAGCCCACCAGGCTCCCCCATCCCTGGGATTCTCCAGGCAAGAACACTGGAGAGGGTTGCCATTTCCTTCTCCAATGCATGAAAGTGAAAAGTGAAAGTGAAGTCGCTCAGTCGTGTCCGACACTTAGCAACCCCATGGACTGCAGCCTACCAGGCTCCTCCATCCATGGGATTTTGCAGGCAAGAGTACTGGAGTGGATTGCCATTGCCTTCTCCCTGGTTTAGCTACCCCTCCCTAAATTTTGACCTAGAAACTCCCAACATGATAAGCCTAGGCTACTTTTAAGATTTACCTGGTTTGTTTTCCCTCTCTAGGATCACTATTCTGCTCTTCCTGTTATTCTGTGTCTAAATGTGTTTCGAATGTTGTGTGGGATGGTATATATACATAATCCCTATTACTCCGTAATAGCTGGAAATACAAGACTGCTTTGATTCTTAAAAGATACATTTGGTGAGGGGAGCTTCCCTCAGGGCTCAGATGGTAAAAGCATCTGCTTGCAATGCAGGAGACCTGGGTTCGATCTCTGGGTGGGGAAGATCCTCTGGAGAAGGATATGGCAACCCACTCCAGTACTCTTGCCTGGAAAATTCCATGGATGGAGGAGCCTGGTAGGCTATAGTCCATGGGGTTGCAAAGAGTCGGACCCGACTGAGCGACCTCACTTCCCAGAGGCCAGACATGGGAGCTTATGTCTATGTGTATATTTGGTGCATATAGTATTCTCATTTAACAGCTTTATTTCTTTTAGTGTTTTATTTATTTCTACTGTGTTTTGTTATTTTGATGGTAGGTCAGTGGTCATTTATATTATTTTTTATATGTTGTGTTGTTTTCCTCTAACTTCTTTCAAGATTTTCTCTTTATTTTTATTTTCTAGGAGTTTGACTCTGTGATGTGCCTAGTTATGGTTTTCTTTGTATTTATCCTGGTTAGAAGTCACTGAAATTTATTAAATTTTGAAAGTTTTACTCATTATTTATCTTTTTTTATGCTTCATTTTATGGTGTGTAGTTTCCAATTACACATATATTAGACCTCTTGGTATGTTCCACAGGTTATGTTGCTCTGTTATCTTAAAATCTTTTTCCTTTTTGTCAGGTTGAATAATTTCTATTGATCTTTCTTCATGGCCACTAACTTTTTTTCTTACTACCTCCAAATTGCTGTTAAGCCTTTTAGGTGATTTTGTTTAAAAAATCATGTATTGTGTCTTTCAGTTCTAAAATTCCTCTTTTTTCTTTCTGATTTTTATTTTTGTGCTGTGATTTCCTATTTAATATTTCAAGTATTTAAAAAAGCAATAAGCTTTATTTTTTAAACAGCTTTAGGTTCACAGTAAGATTGAGTAGGAAATACAGAGAATTTATACTCCCCATTCCCTCCCACCCCCTCCACATATTCATACTCATGATCTCCCATACTTTCAACATCTGATACATTTATCTGGTGCATTTATTACCATCAGTGAACTTACACTGAAATATGGTTATCACCCACGGAAAACCCCATAGTTTCCATTAGGGTTTACTCTTGGTACTGTTCATTCTGTGTACAAATGTCTAATGATGTACAGCCACTATTGTAGTGTCATACAGAATAGTTTCACTCCCTCCCAAAGTTGCTCTGCCATTTTGCATTCCCACCAACAGTGAAGGAGAGTTCCTGTTGCTCCACATTCTTGTCAGCATTTGATACTACTAGTGTTCTGGAAATTGGCTATTTTAAGACATGCGTAGTGGTATCTTTTGTAATTTCAAATTTCCCAGTGGATGTATGATGTTGAACATCTTTTCATATGCTCATTTGCCACCTTTATATCTTCTTTAGTGGTATAGCTGTTAAGACCTTTTTCCCATTTTAAAATTGGATTATTTGTTTTCATATTGTTGAGTTTCAGGGGTTCTTTACATATTTTAGATAGTATCCTTTATCAGATGTGTCTTTTGTAAATTTTTTTTCTAATCTGTGACTTGTCTTCTCATTCTCTTGACTTTGTCTTTTATAGAGCAGAAATTTTTAATTTTAATAAAGTTCAGCTAATCAGTTGTTTCTTTCGTGGATTTTGCCTTTAGTATTGTATCTAAAATTTCATTGCTATACCCAAGTTCATCTAGGTTTTTTTCCTATATTCTAGGAGTTTTATAGTTTTGCATTTTATATTTAGGTCTGTGATCCATTTTGAGTTATTTATTTTTGTGAAGAGTGTAAAAAAAAAAACTCAGTGTAAGGTCTGTGTCTTGATTCAGTTTTAGCATGTAGATGTTCAGTATTTCCAGTCACCTTTTGTTGAAAAGACTATCTTTGCTCCATTGTATTAACTTTGCCCCTTTGTCCCAGCATGTGTATTTTATACCTTTTGTAGTTGTTCCACAGTTCTTGGATATTTTGTTTTGTTTGACTTTTTCCCCCTCATTTTTATTTCTCTTAGCTTTTCAGTTTTGCAGGTTTATACTGAGACCTCCTCAAGCTCAGAGGTTCTTTCCTTAGTGTGTCCAGTTTGTTAACAACTCCCATCAAAGGCATTCTTCGTTTCTGTTACCATATTTTTTATTATTAGCATTTCTTGTAATTCTTTCTTAGCATTGTCATCTCTCAGCTTACATTATTAATCTGTTTCTTGCATGTTGTCTGATTTTTCCATTAACAACCCCTAACATAGTTTAAATTTTTTTCTAGTCTGATCTGATATTTCCAACATATCTGACTCTGTTTTTAATGCTTATTCAGCCTCTTCAAACTGTTTTGTTTTCTTTTAAAATGCATTGTTTTGAGGACTTTGTTGACAGTCCAGTGTTTCATACTTGACGCTTTTACTGCCGGGGCCTGGGTTTTATTCCTGGTCGGGGAATTAAGATCCCACAAGCTACATGATATAGTAAAAAAAAAAAAAAATTTTTAATAAAATAAAAATTTAAAAAGGTTCTCCCTCCACAGAAGTGATATACTGGATTAAAGGAACTGTGGTATATAGGCCTTTAGAAATATAATGATAAGGTGTTCTGGGTGGTGAAACATCCTGTAGGCCTCTGGTTAGATCTCAGTCTTTTGATGAGATTATCTCCCTGGATTGTGAACTTCACCAGTGCTTCTTTGGATTTTTTTAATCCTCTTAGGTGGAACAGGATGACTAGAGGGGCTTGGAATGGCTATTTTTCTTCCCCCATGTGGAAGACTAGAAGGAGCTGAAGTTGGTTATTTCCCTCCAGGTAAATTAGGCTAATAAAATTCCAGTAGGTTAGGCTCTGGTAAAATAGTTTCTCATGGGGGCAGGTCTTATTAAGAAGAACAGAATGCTCTGGGATATTGCAAAATGGTTCTTTTTCCATTCCCCATGCCAGGAGGTAAGGGAATTTTTCTTCAGTTTTCACTGTGAGGACCTGGTTTTACCTCCTGGAGGTAAAACTCACAAAGGTGTGGGAATCTGCTTATGACTTGGTGCCCAAGTTTTTAACTCTCAAACTTGTTTAAACTGAGTCTCCATGAATTTGTCCATTACAATATAGGTTTTTTTGCACTGTTACTGGCTCTCTAATGGTTTCTGTACTGGTTAAGTTTTGATGCTCTGTATCTGCCTAGCTCTCCAATTTCTGGGGCAGTGATTTGTTTTCTTTGATGGATCTAAGAAGAGTTGTTGATTTATTTAGCTTATTACTTGTTAGGATAGAGTGATGACTTTTAAGCTTCTTACATGCTCAACCAAAAACTGGAAGTCTGCAAGCATATTTTGGGCTACTTCAGTATAGTGATAACTACTTTAGGGTTGGTTTGCTCTTTGGAGTATAGGTTACATTTTCTGTCTAGTAATTTGGGGCTGTTTTGTTAGACATTGTGAATGATACATTGTAGAGACTTTGGATTCTGTTATGTTTCTCTGAAGATGGTTGTTTTCTCTCTCTTTAAATTTCTCAGAACTGACCAGCTACTTTGACACTATTTAAACTTCACGCTTGTTTTTCTTACAGTTGACCACAGATGGTATCCTTATCGTTCTACCTTATCTGCCTTAGTTGGGCTGCTTGGAGTGTGTTCTGTGTATGCGTAGTTCAGTAGTCAGTTATGTTTGGGCAGACTTTATTTATAGCATTTTGGGCTACCTCTCTCTGACTCTAGTGTCTAGATTTCCCTTCCCACTTTCTAATTACTGTAGCAGCCCCAGTCTCTGACCTCTGATTCTTTAACCAGTTAGACTGCAGCTTTCTATTAAAACTTTAATTATTCTCTTCTCCCATTCCCACTGCCAGAACTATTGATTGAGGATAGCTTCAGGTGAAGAGCTATAAAAACTGTAAACTAACCCAATGCTGTTCCTCTCTTTCAAGTATTAACTCCATTTTATGTATGTTTTTGATTGTTTTCTAGTGCCTTCATCTATAGTCAGTTCTTGTTATTCGTGATTTTGTATTTGGGACTTCACCTACTTGCTGCATTTTGTTTATAACCCCCAAATCAATAGTCACTGCACTTTTGAGACTTGTGTGGGGCAGCAAAAAATTTACCTGATGCACATGCTCCCAGCTGAGGTCAAACGGACAATGGTCTGCTTTCTTGTTTCATCTTTCATACGTGCTGAATAGAGGATGGAGATCGTAGGGGGCAGTGCAGTGTAGTGCAGGATACTTCAGCTCTTAACCACCTGTGAACCTTATTTTCTCTTTTGTAAAATAAAGAAGAAAGGATGAGTTGTTTTTAGGATATAAGATTATAATCTGTGAGGGGTGTGTGTGTGTGTGTGTGTGTATGTACACGGTTGACTCCTGAACAACACAGGTTTGAATTGCATGAGTCCACTTATGTGCAGATTTTTTTTTTCAATAGGAAATACTACAGTTCAACACAATCTGCAGTTGGTTGAATCCACTGATAGAGAGCGGTAGACAAGAGAGGAACAGTATATATGGAGAGCAGACTACACATTATATATGGATTTTCAGCTGTGTGGTGTACAGTCAGCATCCCCACCCCCATGTTTAGAGTCAGTCGTGTATTTCCTCTAGGAGCAGCAGCTTGCTGCTGCTGCTGCTGCTAAGTCGCTCAGTCGTGTCCGACTCTGTGCGACCCCGTAGACGGCAGCCCACTAGGCTCCTGTCCCTGGGATTCTCCAGGCAAGAATACTGGAGTGGGTTGCCATTTCCTTCTCCAGTGCATGAGAGTGAAAAGTGAAAGTGAAGTTGCTCAGTCGTGCCCGACTCTTAGCGACCCCATGGACTGCAGCCCACCAGGCTCCTCTGTCCATGGGATTTTCCAGGCAAGAGTAAAATTGCTAATTCCGTGTTCATGACAACTTTATAGTATATAACATTTATGAATAATAACTCTCAAGTATAATTGTTTTTTGTATTGTGTACAGAATTTATAATTGTTTCTACAAGGTAAATGGTCTGATATGAGCTTACTCCATCATTATCAAAAGCAGAACTCTACCTCTATTTCATTTTGTAATTGCAGAATGTTCTATAAATATTTTAAAAAGCACAGGAAGGAGAATGTGTATCACTGTTGTTGCCACCACATGGAGATAACCACAGTTAACATTCTGGTGTCTGAAATTCTATTCTTTCATCTGTACAGCATGACTTGTGTGTATATGCATATTGTTAATTACCTGATTTTAAGTAAGTTGTATTTAACGTCTCAGTTTCTTGATCTGTAAAATAGGGATAATAAAATTATGTATCATAGGATTTGGGGGATTAAAGATTAGTATATGTGAGGCATTTAAGCTGCATGGAACTTATTAAATGTGATAGAATTATTAGCAATTAGATATTTTTATAATTGATGTTACACTGTAATTCTGCCATTTAAAATTGAGTATGCTGAGCATAATTGTATCTGTTATTGATAACTGAACATCAGTGTTATGAGTGAGACTCTCAATTGTTACATTTGAGGTGCAGTTTTGAATTTTGAGATCTGTGTTTAATGTTCCTCAAGGAGGAGCTTTTCCTGATTTTTTTTTTTTGCTTCTTCTGTTTGAAGTTTTTTGTGTTTCCCTTGATAACCAGTTTCCTTCTTTTTTAAAAAATATCTGTGTAATATTCTTCTGTAGATTTATTTGGTTTCCTTTCTTATTTACAGCTTCTAATTTGCTGTCTACAGAGAAACTCCATAATTAAATTTGTTGAGGTAACATCTAAAATAAAGGTGTATGTTAAGTATGTGACTTTGTGAGCACCAGTATCTGCCTTTGTTTTTATTGCATTTTAGATGGATTTAGGAGCCAGAAATCTTAAAATTTAATTTTATCTTTTTTTTTCTTTCTTTTTTTTTCTAGTTTAATTTTATTTTTAAACTTTACATAATTGTATTAGTTTTGCCAAATATCAAAATGAATCCGCCACAGGTATACATGTGTTCCCCATCCTGAACTCTCCTCCCTCCTCCCTCCCCATACCATCCCTCTGGGTCGTCCCAGTGCACTAGCCCCAAGCATCCAGTATCGTGTATCGAACCTGGACTGGCATCTAGTTTCTTACATGATATTTTACATGTTCAAATGTCATTCTCCCAAATCTTCCCACCCTCTCCCTCTCCCACAGAGTCCATAAGACTGTTCTATACATCAGTGTCTCTTTTGCTGTCTCGTACACCGGGTTATTGTTACCATCTTTCTAAATTCCATATATATGCGTTAGTATACTGTATTGGTGTTTTTCCTTCTGGCTTACTTCACTCTGTATAATAGGCTCCAGTTTCATCCACCTCATTAGAATATTTTTTTTGGCCACACTGGGCATCATTTGGGTTCCTAGTTCCCTGGCCAGGGATTGAACCCATGCCCCCTGCAGTGGAAGCGTGCAGTTTTTACCACTGGACTACGAGGGATGTTCCTAGAATTCATGTTTTTTAAAACTTTTATTTTATTGGAAAAATATAGTATGATAGTTCCCCCCCCTCCCCACCAAAGCTAAAGTAATTCATTGGAGTAGATTATGCCAGCAGAATGAAAAAAAATCTCTGTGTTAGAATTTTTACTGAGTTGGATAATTTTTTCCCCTTAAAAGATACAAAGCTTAATGTTATAAGGAATAGGTACAATTTGTTTCTAATAGAATATGAACAGCATGTCTTGAATATAATTTTATTTTTTAATCAAATTTTCCTGTTTTTATTTGTCCATCTTTCTGTTTCTTTCTTTGGTTAAAACTTAATGAGTAGTTTTAAATTTTTGTAATTAAGGCATTGGTACTCCTGGCCTGCCTTACTGTGTCAGTGGTGTTCACATAATTTTTTTTCATGGATGATTTAGTGTTCCTGCTTTTTCTATTTTACATTCTTTTTCCACTTCTTAGTGTACTTTCTTTTTAAGTTTCTTAAACATTGTTTATTAAATTCCTTCTCCAGCTCTTTCTCACCTCCAGCTTTAATAGGCATGTGTGCCCCTTGGGAAAGAAGAAGGGTAAAAGTAAGAATAGAAGTGGCAGTGTAGAATAAGACAGAATGAAAATAGAAATAGGAGAGGAGGAGTATATGAATGTGAAGTCAATCATACTGATTGATAAGGAAGGGTTGGGAGTATCCTTCATCATCCTGAACTTCTCTTATATCCCATGTCTACATCATTAGCAAATCTTGTCAGTTTCAGTCTGTGAAATATACTTAAGAGTCAGAATCTGATCACTTCTTATCCATCCACATTATTGCCACTTATATTTAAATCACAGTTAAAACCTGGACTATTGTAGTAGTTTCAGAGGTGTTCTTTCCTCTCTGCCTTTTGCCACCCAGCAGTTAGTGTGGTCCTTTTAAACTTAAGTCAGATGATGTCATTCCTTTTTACAAACTCTTTGTTTCACTTAAATTAATATCCAGTGTCTAGTCCGTGGTATGAAAGGCTGTATATGATCTGGTTTTTTTACCTCTCTGATCTTCTCTCTTGTCTCTGTCGCTTACTATTAAACTGCTTCAGCCCCACACTGACCACTGTATAGTACACTCCTGGCTTAAGGCTTTATGCTAAATATGCCCTCTCCTGGCTATGCTTTTTCCTCAGGAGTTGCTTGGCTGGCTCCCTCAACTTCTTTCAGATCTCTACTCAAGTGTCGTCTTAACCTGAAGGATTTTCTCTGACTGTCTTATTTTGTGAAATAGCATCTCCTTCTTAACACCATCATTCTCAATTCCCTTTTCCCTGTTGTATTTTTGTTTTGATAGGTTGTATTGCCACTTTACATATTTTATAAGAATGTATTTATGAATGTATGTATTTTTCTAATGGCTTTACCCTGCCTGCTAAAGTAGAAACCTTTTGGTTCATTGCAATATCCCCCAGACTTAGAATACTACCTGGCTAGACTCTCAATAAATATTTCTTTGAATGCAGGATAGAATAAATAGGAAAATATAAGCAAGAAACAGTTGTGTTTCTAAGGGAAACCAGTGGCATTTTGAACTGACTCTGTAGAGATGGGGAAAGTGGTTAACAAGGAATGTACTTAGTAGGTAAGGGATTGGAACAGATATATTATTGCTGAGGATGTTTTAGTGGGCTGATTAGTTGGACAGATAGTAATATGTGAAATCAGAAGGCTTTTCTAACAAGGACAAGTTTTTTTCTATTTGACCTCATACTGTCTGAGTAGCTCTTTTGTTTGTTGGTTGGTGTTGCCTTACAATATGAACAAGATTTCTTTCACCCTTTTTGGCTCTCTGGTTTCTTGTTGTGACCAGTTTCCAGTCCTTTCCTGCCAGCTTGATTGTCTTCTCTCTGGTGGCTGGCCCTCATCTCCCTGGCTTCTTTTTTGTCAGGGAGGGCGTTTTATATGTGCACTTTATCCCTGAATGCTGAGAGAATACTTGTCAAACTGACAGATGGGGTGACTACTGGTTGCCATTTGACATGGAGAACGACACCTAAAAGTCTGCCTTTGCAGCTGTGGGCCTTTGAGAGACTCAGTGTTAGACGGTGTGCTTTATCAAATAGAAATAACCATGTTGATGAATATTTAGTGTTCATGATGTTAAAATGTATCCTTTCTGTAAACTTATACTTCTCCCTCACACTGAACATGCTAGTCTTATATCTTAGTTTTTGCATAGAATAAATAAGAAAATACAGAAAACACCAAGATTTTAAAAGACTGTTGTCTAATAATGAACTAGGTATATTATTTCATTCATTTGCTCTGTATACCACATCATTTATTTCCCTTCTGTTTTGACACCTGCAATGGCTCACTTATGTCCACTAAATATAACTCTTGAAGCCAGCATTTAAAATTATATTAAATTTGTAATATACTTCACAGCCTACATTTTTATTTCTCAGCTCCCTCTCATATTCCCTATATTCTGGTCCACTAGTTTTCAGGGTTCTTCACAGCTTCTCAGGGATTCTTATGGAGAGATGGGATTCAGGTTGGTAGAATTCTGTTTCTGTTCTTAGGGTTTCATTTCTTAAGATTTCTTAGGAAACTCTTCCTTAGGGTTTCATTTCTTTTGTACATTTGACTTTCTTTAAAATAGGGTTCTGTAAGTAAAAGAATATTTGAAAGTGACTCCATTTGTTTGATCATGTGATTAGTCTGTGTCTGATAGTCTCTCTTGTCTTTTACACACACACACTCCCCTCACACTTTCTTGTGACTTTCCTGTGGTTCCCTCTTCCTGGAATGTTAATGTCTCTAATTAATCATTTATATAGTGAGTTTTGTTGGTCACCTGTAACAGGATGATAGTTTTACACATTTTAGTTCTAAAGAACTTTAAGGAAACTGGAAATTAACTACTTACATGATCAGAATCCTTAAGGTTTAATGGATGTTTTGTTCACTTATGGCATTGTATGCATGCTGGACAAAGACAAACTCTTGAGTTTGGGCCACATATTTTTCCATGAATGTATGCTTCTGAAATATTGATGGGGAGTTCCCTGGTGGCCTAGTTAGGACTCCGTGCTTTCACTGCATGGCCAGGCTTCAGTCCCTGGTTGAGGCATTGAGGTCCACCAAGCTTCAAGGCTGCAAAGAATATAATCAGTCTGATTTTGGTTTGACCATCTGGTGATGTCCGTGTGTAGAGTCTTCTCTTGTGTTGTTGGAAGAGGGTGTTTATTATGATCAGTGCATTTTCTTGGCAAAACTCTATTAGCCTTTGCCCTGCTTCATTCCGTATTCCAAGGTCAAATTTGCCTGTTACTCCAGGTGTTTCTTGACTTCCTACTTTTGCATTCCAGTCCCCTATAATGAAAAGGACATCTGTTTTGGGTGTTAGTTCTAAAAGGTCTTGTAGGTATTCATAGAACTATTCAACTTCAGCTTCTTCAGCATTACTGGTCGGGGCATAGACTTGGATTATTGTGGTATTGAATGGTTTGCCTTGGAAACGAACAGAGATCATTCTGTCGTTCTTGAGATTGGATCCAAGTACTGCATTTCAGACTCTTGTTGACTATGATGGCTACTCCATTTCTTCTAAGGGATTCCTGTCCACAGTAGTAGACATAATGGTCATCTGAGTTAAATTCACCCATTTCAGTCCATCTTAGTTTGCTGTTTCCTAGAATGTCGATGTTCACTCTTGCCATCTCCTGTTTGACCACTTCCAATTTGCCTTGATTCATGGACCTAACATTCCAGGTTCCTATGCAATATTGCTCTTTACAGCATCGAACCTTGCTTCTATCACCAGTCCCATCCACAACTGGGTGTTGTTTTTGCATTGGCTTCATCCCTTCATTCTTTCTGGAGTTATTTCTCCGCTGATCTCCAGTAGCATATTGGGCACCTACTGACCTGGGAAGTTCATCTTTCAGTGTCCTATCTTTTTGCCTTT
>NW_011494815.1:4271770-4309290 GCF_000754665.1 Bison bison bison | reverse complement strand
AATCAAATCCCTTATGATTATAAAGTGGAAGTGAGAAATAGATGTAAGGGACTAGATCTGATAGATAGAGTGCCTGATGAACTATGGACGGAGGTTTGTGACATTGTACAGGAGACAGGGATCAAGACCATCCCCATGGAAAAGCAAAAAAGCAAAATGGCTGTCTGAGGAGTCCTTACAAATAGCTGTGAAAAGAAGAGAAGCAAAAAAAGCAAAGGAGAAAAGGAAAGATAAAAGCATATGAATGCAGAGTTCCAAAGAACAGCAAGGAGAGATAAGAAAGCCTTCTTCAGCGATCAGTGCAAGGAAATAGAGGAAAACAACACAATGGGAAAGACCAGAGATCTCTTCAAGAAAATTAGAGATACCAAGGGAACATTTCATGCAAAGATGGGCTCGATAAAGGACAGAAATGGTATGGACGTAACAGAAGCAGAAGATATTAAGAAGAGGTTGCAAGAATACAAAGAAAAACTGTACAAAAAAGATCTACACGACCAAGATAATCATGATGGTGTGATTACTGACCTAGAGCCAGACATCCTGGAATGTGAAGTCAAGTGGGCCTTAAAAAGCATCACTACGAACAAAGCTAGTGGAGGTGATGGAATTCCAGGTGAGCTATTTCAAATCCTGAAAGATGATGCTGTGAAAGTGCTGCACTCAATATGCCACCAAATTTGGAGAACTCAGCAGTGGCCACAGGACTGGAAAATGTCAGTTTTCATTCCAATCCCAAAGAAAGGCAATGCCAAAGAATGCTCAGACTATCGCACAGTTGCACTCATCTCACACGCTAGTAGAGTAATGTTCAAAATTCTCCAAGCCAGGCTTCAGCAGTAAGTGAACCATGAACTTCCAGATTTTCAAGCTGGTTTTAGAAAAGGCAGAGGAACCAGAGATCAAATTGCCAACATCCGCTGGATCATGGAAAAAGCAAGAGAGTTCCAGAAAAACATCTATTTCTGCTTTATTGACTATGCCAAAGCCTTTGACTGTGTGGATCACAATAAACTGTGGAAAATTCTGAAAGAGATGGGAATACCAGACCCCCTGACCTGCCTCTTGAGAAACCTATATGCAGGTCAGGAAGCAACAGTTAGAACTGGACATGGAACAACAGACTGGTTCCAAATAGGAAAAGAAGTACATCAAGGCTGTATATTGTCATCCTTCTTATTTAACTTATATGCAGAGTACATCATGAGAAACGCTGGGCTGGAAGAAGCACAAGCTGGAATCAAGATTGCTGGGAGAAATATCAATAACTTCAGATGTGCAGATGACACCACCCTTATGGCAGAAAGTGAAGAGAAACTAAAAAGCCTCTTGATGCAAGTGAAAGAGAAGAGTGAAAAAGTTGGCTTAAAGCTCAACATTCAGAAGACTAAGATCATGGCATCTGGTCCCATGACTTCATGGGAAATAGTTGGGGAAATAGTGGAAACAGTGTCAGACTTTATTTTTTTGGGCTCCAGAATCACTGCAGATGGTGAGTGCAGCCATGAAATGGAAAGATGCTTACTCCTTGGAAGGAAAGTTATGACCAACCTAGATAGCATATTCAAAAGAAGAGACATTACTTTGCCAACAAAGGTCTGTCTAGTCAAGGCTATGGTTTTTCCAGTAGTCATGTATAGATGTGAGAGTTGGACTGTGAAGAAAGCTGAGCGCTGAAGAATTGATGCTTTTGAACTGTGGTGTTGGAGAAGACTCTTGAGAGTCCCTTGGACTAATCCAAAGGAGATCAGTCTAAAGGAGATCAGTCCTGGGTATTCTTTGGAAGGAATGTTGCTAAAGCTGAAACTCCAGTACTTTGGCCACCTTATGCGAGGAGTTGACTCATTAGAAAAGACTTGGATGCTGGGAGGGATCGGAGGCAGGAGGAAAAGGGGACGACAGAGGATGAGATGGCTGGATGGCATCACCGACTCGATGGACTTGAGTTTGAGTGAACTCCGGGAGTTGGTGGTGGACAGGGAGGCCTGGCGTGCTGCTATTCATGGGGTCGCAAAGAGTCAGACGTGACTGAGCGACTGAACTGAAGCTTCAAGACATGGCCAAAAATTTGATTAAGTTTAGTAGGAGGGTGTGATTTTTGGCATATGTATTACCTGTAACATTTGTTGTCATTTTAATAATGTATCTTGTATATGAAGTCAAGACAAATTACATTCTGATTGACATTTTTTTTTCTGATTTTTTTATTCTAAGTTTTACAGAATGAAGTTTTGGTTTTTTGTTCCCACACCCCCCTTCAAATGCAATCCAAGTTTTTCCTGTTTAGCTCCTTGATGAAATGGCAAGTTAAACTTTTGTTTTCTTTCTTTCTTTTTTTTTTTTAAGTGAAGTCGCTCAGTCGTGTCTCTTTGCGACCCCATGGACTGTAGCCCACCAGGCGCTTCTGTCCATGGGGTTATCCAGGCAAGAATACTGGAGTGGGTTGCCATTTCCTTCTCCAAAACTTTTGTTTTCTTAACTATTACTGAAAACTTTTGTACAGTTTACTATGAAAACGTAGTACAGTTTTTTAAAGTATGTAGTATTTTCCTTCCATCTGAGCCATAAAATACTGGTTTCTCTGAAGCTGCTTGATTCACACTAGTGGTACTTATTTTGCATTTACCTAGCAGATAGGAAAAGGCAATGGCAACCCACTCCAGTACTCTTGCCTGGAAAATCCCATGGATGGAGGAGCCTGGTGGGCTGCAGTCCATGGGGTCGCTAAGAGTTGGACACGACTGGGCGAATTCACTTTCACTTCTCACTTTCATGCATTGGAGGAGGAAATGGCAGACCACTCCAGTGTTCTTGCCTGGAGAATCCCAGGGACGGTAGGGCCTGGTGGGCTGCCGTCTATGGGGTCGCACAGAGTCGGACACGACTGAAGCGACTAAGCAGCAGCAGCAGATAGGCAGTATCTTTCATAATAAAACTTCTTTCATTTCCACATACTTGTACAGCTAGAGTTTTTATGTCTTGACATTAATGAGGGGATGTTCTTGTATATCTAACATTTTTTCACTATACATGTTAATATGTAATTGTTACCTAGCAGACTGTAAAGGATAGTTGGTACTGGTGTAAAACATTAAAAATCATTTCTCTCAGAAAACCTGTAGGTAAATCAGTGGTTCTCAACTTGGTGCTTTTGCCCCAAGGAGTATTATGGTATTATCTGGAGACATTTTTGATTGTCCCAACTGAGCAGAGATACTGTTTAGCACCAGGCATGGTGCTGAACATTTCTACAGGACAACACCCAACAATGAAGAATTTTCTAGCCCCAAATATCAGAAGTACTGAGACTGAACAACCCTACTCTAAAAGATAATCTGAAAATGTCTATTTTACTTTTAAGAAAAATATTTTTATTTTTACCTTTCTGTACATGTGTATAGATTTACATGTGTATAGCTATTATCTTGTTAATATCTTAAAAATGATTAGTATATCTTACTTTAGAAAAGTTCAGAACTTTAAAAAAATAATTGTTTTTTTCTAAAAGGTATAATTGTGAAATAGCTGATTTTTGTTTCTTGCTCCCCGCCCTCTTTTGAGTTGGATAATGGTTATCATTGGGATAAAATGAAAATTAGAGAATCTTGGTAAATATTTCTGCCAGCAGTAGAACTCTTAAGACCATTCTGTTAGTTTAAGGCAGCTCAGCTTTAGTTTAGGGTCCACATCTAAAAGAGTAGATCAGTTCACCTTATTGGAAGAATTACTTTCCCCTGCAGATCAGTAAAGAAAATAGTAGTAATTTCCTCTCTCTCCTCACCACCTTTCCCCTCAAACACACAGTGTTAGTAGTTTCTATACTTTTATGCTAACATGTTACCAGGTGTTAACACATACCTTTCTCCATGCTCATATAAACAAAATTTAAACATGTAGCAGTAAGGGTCATTGTTTTTACATAATTCTCTGAGACATACTTTTTTTCCCGCTTTTATTATGTAATATTCGTTGGTAATTAATAGGAAACTGAACTTTTCTTCTTAATAGCCAGTTGATAGTGTATAGAACATATAGAATGAATATTTCAGAGTTTGTCAAACCCTTGGATATTTAGTAGTCTTTAGGTTTTTGTTTACCACTTTAAGCAATAACCCAGGTACATACATACCTTCATGCTGAATTTTTTTTAATAAAAATCGAATTGGTTTAGTAATGCTTACTGCAGAGAAGAGATAATGAGGATAAATCACAGATTGTTCGACTTTGAACTTTTCTTTTTGAATTTGTATTTGACAGTATTTAGTTTCAGACTGTATGATGACTTTAATTAAACCACAAAAGATCCTCCCTCCACACCATTTTGAAGCTAAATGTCATTATAGCTCATCTTGGCCTGATCTATGCTTTGTCCTTTTGTAAGGGAGGTAAGCAACTCTTATTTAAAATAACAAAATACAACAGAAACCTGCAGGTCCAGGGGATATGGTAAGAAATGCTTAGAAGTTATCTGGGTAAATATATTATTTTTAGAAGAACTAGTTAAAATTTGATAAGCAGATTGATTGTTTGAAGGCAGAGAAAAACTTCTTGATAATTGCTTTATTAATGAAAAGATCATAATGCTGTCTGGAAGCTTTTACAAGCTGTCAAATTCAGAATGTGCTTTTTATTATTCAAAATATGTTTATTTGATGATGATACTTAACCTAGATACTGAATGAATATTTTAGATCATTGATCTGTGTGCAAGCAGAGTGGTATAAGAATAGGTTGGATACATGGTTTTTAGTCCTAGCTTTGCAGTTGTTGACCAGTTGTACAAATATGCCAAAGTTCCTTTTCTGGAAACTTAATTGTTTTGAAAGTTTTTCAGTTCTAGATGCCTGGTTTATTATCTTGGATATTGTTTTAAAGAAATAAATAATCATCGGTTCAGTTCAGTTCAATTGCTCAGTCGTGTCCAACTCTTTGCTACCCCGTGAACTGTAGCACGCCAGGCCTCTCTGTCCATCACCAACTCCCAGAGTCTACCCAAAACCATGTCCATTGAGTTGGTGATGTCATCCAACCATCTCATCCTCTGTCGTCCCCTTCTCTTCTGCCCTCAATCTTTCCCAGCATCAGGGTCTTTTCCAGTGAGTCAGTTCTTCGCATCAGGTGGCCAGAGTATTAGAGTTTCAGCTTCAACATCAATCCTTCCAATGAACACCCAGGACTGATCTCCTTTAGGATGGACTGGTTGGATCTCCTTGCAGTCCAAAGGACTCTCAAGAGTCTTCACCAACACCACAGTTCAAAAGCTTCAATTCTTCTGCATTCAGCTTTCTTTATAGTCCAACTCTCATATCCATACATGACCATGGGAAAAAACCATAGCCTTGACTATATGGACCTTTGTTGGCAAAGTAATGTCTCTGCTTTTCAATATGCTGTCTAGGTTGGTCATAAGTTTCCTTCCAGGGAGTAAGCCTCTTTTAATTTCATGGCTGCAGTCACCATCTGCAGTGATTTTGAAGCCCAAAAAAATAGTCTAACACTGTTTGCACTGTTTCCCCATCTATTTGCCATGAAGTGATGGGACCAGATGCCATGATCTTCGTTTTCTGAATGTTGAGCTTTAAGCCAACTTTTCCACTCTCCTCTTTCACTTTCATCAAGAGGCTGTTTAGTTCTTCACTTTCTGCCATAAGGGTGGTGTCATCTGCATATGTGAGGTTACTGATATTTCTCCAGCAATCTTGATTCCAGCTTGTGCTTCTTCCAGCCCAGCATTTCTCATGATGTACTTTGCTGCTGTTGCTGCTGCTGCTAAGTCGCTTCAGTCGTGTCCGACTCTGTGTGACCCCATAGACAGCAGCCCACCAGGCTTCCCCGTCCCTGGGATTCTCCAGGCAAGAACACTGGAGTGGGTTGCCATTTCCTTCTCCAATGCATGAAAGTGAAAAGTGAAAGTGAAGCTGCTCAGTCGTGCCAACTCTTAGCAACCCCATGGACTGCAGCCTACCAGGCTCCTCCATCCATAGGATTTTCCAGGCAAGAGGAGTGGGGTGCTATTGCCTTCTCCTATGTACTCTGCATATAAGTTAAATAGGGTGACAATATACAGCCTTGACGTACTCCTTTCCCGATTTGGAACCAGTCTGTTGTTCCATGTCTAGTTCTAACTGTTTTTTCCTGACCTGCATACAGATGGCTCAAGAGGCAGGTCAAGTAGTCTGGTATTCCCATCTCTTTCAGAATTTTCCACGTTTTATTGTGATCCACACAGTCAAAGGCTTTGGCATAGTCCATGAAGCAGAAATAGGTGTTTTTCTGGAACTCTCTTGCTTTTTCAATGATCCAGCGGATGTTGGCAATTTGATCTCTGGTTCCTCTGCCTTTTCTAAATCCAGCTTGAACATCTGGAAGTTCACGGTTCACATATTGCTGAAGTCTGGCTTGGAGAATTTTAAGCATCACTTTACTAGTGTGTGAAATGAGTGCAGTTGTGCGGTAGTTTGAGCATTCTTTGCCTTGCCTTTCTTTCTTTGGGATTAGAATGAAAACTGACCTTTTCCAGTGTGGTCCACTGGAGAAGGGAATGGCAAGCCACTGTAGTATTTTTGCCTTGAGAACCCCATGAACTGTATGAAAAGGCAAAAAGATAGGACACTGAAAGATGAACTCCCCAGGTCTGTAGGTGCCCAATATGCTACTGGATTTCAGTGGAGAAATAACTCCAGAATGAAGGAAGGGATGGAGCCAAAGCAAAAACAATACCCAGTTGTGGATGGGACTGGTGACAGAAGCGAGGTTCGATACATGATCATACGTTTATTCAATACCATTCTGTTTTCAGGCCAACATTTCTCTGACCGTGCAGAGTAAATTAGCAGCATTGAAAAGACAGGTGGGAATTGGAAATGATATATAGTTTTACATGATGAAAATACTGCTGAAGTTTTTAGGTCCTTAACCAATATTTGCTATGAGATTTGTTCAGTAGTATTTATGTGTGTATATGTGTTAGAATTCGTCAACAAAGTAATTATATCATAGTTTGTAAAGAATCATTTTTGCCCCTCCAAAATACATTTGAAAGCTTTATTTGCATATCTAAGTGGCAAAGCGCTAAACTTAAATTATCCAGTGGTTTAACAAAGAATCATACTGAAACAGTCATTAGCACATTTGAGTATACTGAGTTCAGAAAATGAATTATCTGGTAGTGAGCAGTGCTGCATTATGGTGATCTTTATGTTGTTGGATTGTTCTTGTGTTAAGAACACATTTTCAAGCAAGATATTGTTTCTAGATATACAGAAAGGGAAATAGTGAATGGTTTATTATGTTGAATGAACTGAGCATTTTGAAACTGCTATACACTTTTATGACCATGTAGCCTGATTTCATTATGCTGTATGTTTCCTAAGTGTATTCACAGTACTTTTAAGATCGTCACTAAGAGCATATAATTTTTCAGCTATATTTCTAAATCGTGTGCTATTTCCCTAATCATTACTATATGAATTAGTTATTCGGGTACAGAATGCCTCTGTGCCCCCTTACCACCCTAAGATTTTTATTCTATAACCTCTGGTGTTAGCTTATCAAGCCAACTTTTATTTTGATAATTATATCTGATAATTCTATATAATGATTGCTGGAGGGATGTAGTTAGTGAAAACAAATTTTAAGGTGGTGAAGATATTCTTCTCCAGCATTAGCAATAATAAAGTTGAATTTCATGTCATCCACTCTCTTTTACTTATTTAGAGGTTTGAATCATCAGTTTTTGTGGAGCTAATACTACAACCTAGGCAGTTGAAGAAGGTTTATTTCTGATGTAATTTCAGAAATTAGAGTTCAGGAAAATAAAAACTTTATTTTGTAGATTGACTCTCCCTATGTTATATTAAATTTTAATAACATTGATATTCTGCTTGTTTTATGAAACCTTTTATTACAAACAGTTATGAATATGAACATCTCATTTGACTACTGATGAACAGAGGGAAAAATCTAAATTAAAACTTTAAATACCACTATTTAATTACCCAAATGGCTTTGACTGTGTTAAAGAGTGCCTGGGATTATTCTGTTTTTCAATTTGTTTTAATGCTTCCTTGGTAAAAGCTGATGGATTCCCAGGCCCATTGCTGTCACTGATGAACTATATAAAGATAAATGACATTATGGTAAATTCCACTTAATGACACATTTTTAATTTTCAGAACACAGACATTTTCAGGCTAGTGAATGAAGGCTAATTACCTCAAGATCAGAACAAAATAACTCCTCATTTCGAAAGATAATAGAAAAGAAATGTTGCAGATTAATGATGCTATTTATCTTTAAAGGAAAAAAATTTTATCTTTATCCAGATAGCATAGTTCCCTGAGGAGCATGGTTATAAAATGAATCTGAAGTCGCAACTTAATAGGTTATTAAAATTGTTTGAGTGCAGGCTCTCCTGCTTTAGTCTTTCCATAAATTTAAATTGAAGGTCTGCTGTATTCAAAAAGGAGCAGCTTGTTTATGAGGCCAGAGGGAGCAACATACGTTACTAACAAAAGATGCACTTAACCTCATTCTAGTTTCTTACTTTTGTATTTCTCTGAATGAAACGCAACTATTTGAGAAAGTATTTTGAAATTTGCTACCATTCTTAATTGATCCTAAGTAGAAGGACCATACTTGGACTTGTTTAACTTAAGATTAAAATAAAAATGAAAGCTGTAAATGTCCAAAGCCTTTACTAAGTGTACAAAAATCAGTTCATAATCTGATTTAATTGCATGTGTGTGTGTTTATATATACACATATGTATATTTTAAAACATTTTAGTTTTGGTATCTAAGTTAGAGGAAAATAGCATGTGAGGGTGTGATTTTGTGGTCACAATTGAAATTTATGTAGGAATTGTTCAGTAAATCATTATTCACAGTTACAGGATTAGCATTAATCCTTTTGCTACACTCCCACACAGGTCACAAAGTAGTGACTCAGAGAATATTACTTGATCATAAAGGCTTTAAACTCTTCCTGACATCATAAACTCTTTAACTCTAGGTAATATAACTTTTTTTTTAAACTAACTAGGGTGTATAGCATTTTCTGTAATTTTCATTCTCTTCTCTTCGGTAATCATGATTTGTCTATATATTGATCATGTTTCTAAGCCATAGAAAAATGTTTGTGCTATGAGAGGAAATAAAGTGTGTTTCTGACACCTCAGAGAAATTTCAGTGTATTATTGTGAGATATTATTTTATCTGTCTCCAATTTTATTTGCTCCAGTTAAAAGCCATGTTTTATCTCAGAAGTGCAACAGTGTACTGATTGCCTACAGCATCATTTTAACATGAAATTTTCTGTTAAGACATTTCTTAACAAAAGTTTAAGATAGGAATTCTTTGTGATTAAAATTTCAGTAGACATTTGATTTTATGTTATTTGTTATGAAACTTTTTATTTTTAAACTGTTCTTATTTAAGTAGTTTTGACTGTAGGTTAGGGGTAATTTCTAACAAAATAAGTTAAAATTATTGAATGGGAAATCAATGAGTCATATTGACTAAAAACTGAGAGAAAGTGCTAAAAAATACACTGAGTCAAGTACTCTTTTTCACTCTCCCTAATACTAGTACTTTGTTATTACTATTTACTTTAAATTACCAACCACAGCCTTACCAAGCTTTTTATTATTTATTCACTATAGGTATAGCCTTCATACATTGACTTAGGGAGAGAAACTGGTAAGACTGCTGAAAGTTATTTTTTATAGACAGTTCCTCTGTGTAAACAAAAATAAATGATACTTTTCTTATTATCAAAATCATTTCCTTATATAATGATCTTAAAGAAGCAAGGATGTTTCTTGCATATGAAAGAAATTTTAGTTCATTTGTATTCTCCAAAACCATTATCAGTGTGCTAAGCAATGTGTGCAGTAAGCCTATTCAATCTTTAATTAAGCATATAACTTATAGTTATGTTGCATGTAACTGTACATCACAGTAATATAAAGATAGCAACTACAGTATTTTGGCAGTTTTATAATTTTTTTTTTTTACAAAATTTATTTAAATGGAAGTTCTTAGAGTGCTTGTAGTGCATGTTCTGTATGTGGTTCTTACCCTTAAATCAAAACATGATCTTGTAATTATAGTCTTAATAATATTGAGTCCATGCTCTTATCTTATTTTCTCAATTATTGTAATTTTTAAAAAGTTTCCACCATTGTCTCCCACGTAACCTTCAGTGAAGATGAATTCATTCTAAAGACATGGAACTTAGGCAAAGAAATGCAAGAAATTGTCAGGGTTATATTTATCCTACTGTGGATATGAAAATGTCATTTTTCTTAACATGCAGATTTTCACTTCCAATAATGATCTTGAATGGATGTTTTGTTTGGAAAATCCCTGCTTATGGACTATCTAGTTATTTGTTTGGTGCATACTTTGAAAATTTTGTTTTGAGGCAAAAACATTGATCCTTCAGACCTCTTGAAAGTTTTTTTTAGCAGATCATGATATTACAGTTTAGTAGTGACCTGTAAAAATAATATGTAAAAGGGACAAATTTAGGGTCATTGAATTACTAATCATGGTTTTGTAGCAAGGTTTATAAGCTAGGTACTATCATACCACCTTCAAATTCTTTGAAAATTGTTTGAATTTTTGTGTGATAACTTCTTGACAGGTTGAAAAAGAAATCACGGTAGATTTTAACCTCAAATCCAATCAGAATAATA
This sequence comes from Bison bison bison, assembly GCF_000754665.1. Classification (NCBI taxonomy): domain Eukaryota; kingdom Metazoa; phylum Chordata; class Mammalia; order Artiodactyla; family Bovidae; genus Bison; species Bison bison. Next base: position 4,298,591 of record NW_011494815.1, on the reverse strand, counting down.
AGGCCCTATCAGATGTCCCAAAGCTTTGACTTTAAAGCACATTAACTTCCCATTTTATTTTTGACTCTCCAAGTGAACTATCATGTTTTAAAAGTTAGGTCATACCATCAAGAGTTAAGATCTAGATTTTAATTTTAGCACTCAGTTCAGGTCAGTCGCTCAGTCATGTCCGACTGTTTGCAACCCCATGGACTATAGCACGCCAGGCTTCCCTGTCCATCACCAGCTCCTGGCACTTGTTCAAACTCATGTCCATCAAGTCGGTGATGCCATCCAACCATCTCATCTTCTGTCATCCCCTTCTCCTCCTGCCTTCAGTCTTTCCCAGCATCAGAGTCATTTCCAATTAGTCAATTCTTGGCGTCAAGTGGCCAAAATATTGGAATTTCAGCTTCAGCAGCATCAGTCCTTCCACTGAATATTCAGAGTTTACATAATTGATATCTGAATTTAGTTCTATCATGTGGGGCCCGCATTGCAAGTTCCATCTGGGTGCATTACAACTCTAACCAAAAAGTAAGAAAAAAGAAAGTTACAAGAGTTTATTTAGTTGATATCTGCCAGTGAATTTTCAGGACTGGTTTCTTTTATGATTGACTGGTTTGACCTCACTCGCAGTCTTGAAGACTCACTCTTGTGTCTTCTCCAACACCACAGTCCAAAAGCATGGGTTCTTTGGCGCTTAGCTTTCTTCACAGTCCAACTCTCACATCCATACATGACTACTGGAAAAACTATAGCTTTGACTAGATGGACCTTTGTTGGTAAAATAATATCTCTGCTTTTTAATATGCTGTCTAGGTTGATCATAACTTTTCCTCCAGGGAGCAAGCATCTTTTAATTTCATGACTGCAGTCACCATCTGCAGTGATTTTGGAGCCCAAGAAAATAAATTCTGTCACTGTTTCTTTCCATTGTTTCCCCATCTAGGGAAATTTTAGCACTAGCTCTGGTTTTTTTGTGATCATTCATGCATAAATTCTTTCCCCCTCTCTGAATCTGTATTTTTATAGGAGTATAAATGTATAAATGAGGGATTTAAACATAGTCAGATGGTATTGTGCAGGCCTTTAGAGGAAGGAATGGTGAATGCTAGGAAAGGGAGCGTCTAGCGGGCAGCTCTGTATTCTGCATATCCCTTCCCCCACTTCTGCTTAAGCAGATCAACTCTGTTTTTAGATTGAGGAGAAGTTACTTGTTAAAAAACAAACCAGAAAGAAAATTTTGAAACCAGTTCTAGTCTAGATCTAGAGTGGCTAACCATGGCCCATAGTTGAAATCTGGCTGAACACTTTTTGTGTGTGTGAAAAAACGTTTTATTGAAACAAAGTCACATTGTTTGTTTACGTATTGTCTATGGCTGCTTTTGTGGCATAGTTGAGCAGTTATAGACATTGTGATGTGTGGCATGCAAAGCTCAAAATGTCTAGCATTTTAGGAAAAAAGTTTGCTCACGTTTGGACTTAGGTATTCATCAATCTTATATCTGCGAATTAGTTCCTAGACATGGCTTAACTTCTGCTGTGCCCAGTTCTCCTTCCCAGACTGCATGCTAATCCTTGGCCAATTCCTCTTGTTTTAAAGCATTGTTAAGGACCAATCTTTATGAAACTGTGTGTAACTATTTAACTTCTGTTCTTTGCATTCATCAGTTAGTTATTTTGTGCTTACTATTTGTCCTCAAAGATATAAAAGGAAATATTGTATGGGAAGATGCTTCATAGCCCCCCAGGTAATTGGGCAGATGATATTAATACATCTAAAATGATTATAAAACATTTGAGACTTAATTTGGTAAAATTTCAAATTGTACAAATCTCATATTCGGTAGGAGTTTTGTAAAGGTCAACATGGCAAAAATAGTCTATTAAGATTTTTTATTTGTTTTGCTATATGTATATATAACAAAGAAATATTAAGAAATATAACTTGAAGTGATATCTGAAGGCTAGATAGAATTCAATTAGGTACTAGGGAAGTCAAGGAGGTCCTTTGGGTAAGGAAGATATAAGAAGGTAATGAACCTATGGGCAGTGAAAGTCATTTGGCTCATTAGAGCATTGGCAATAAGGCTCTGTTGATAAGGAAGGAAAGGATAAATTACTGATTTACAGAGTTTGATGTGGTAGACACTTGTTATGGTCGTCGGTAAGTGAGGAAATCATGTTCAAGTAATCAGTGAGTAACCTCTTAGGCAACTATTGATCAGTTATATGCTAAGTGCTCCAGAAGCTATATAGAATTTACAATATGACCACATGTTTTCAAGGAGCTTATATCCTGGATAGATTGTTTAAAAAGATAATCATTAAATGGAAGGGTATCACATGGTACTGTCCAGTGTGAGTCACTGATCACCAAAATCAAATATGTGAATAAAGAATGGCTAAGGACAATCATTTTGGATGCTGTAAGAAGAGAAAATAGTAAAGAGTATATACACAAAGGCAAAGATAATATATAGAGACAAAGTGTGGATCATTTTAAGGCAAGGGTAGTCAATATTGGATACTATAGAGAACATGAAAACTAATTATGATGTAAGTCATTGGTTGGCAAGTGCACAATTCCTGAAAGTATGAAATGAGGTTTCTATAACTAGAGAACATGATATTGAATAATTAGATTCAGGTAAGTGATAGTTGAGGAAAGTAAACACAAGAAGTCAAAGTAAAAAATGATGGCATTTGTTGATTAATTGAATGTAGAGAATGAATGGGAGGAGAGTAAAACATGACTCCTAAAAAATGATCTTAGTGGGTTTTTTAAAAAATTTGGTTTATTAGGAACTAAAGGTTTAGAAGCTCAGATAATATGTAAGTATAAAGTCAATAATAAGTCATTCATTTATTGATTAAATATTGATTTAATATATAAATTTGATTTATCAAATAAATATTGATTTATTGTGGTGAGTTTGCTCTGGGTAAGGTATTGTACAAAGTTCACTGAAGGATTCAAAAATGAATCGATTGTGAACATCTCCCTTAAAATGTTATCATCTTCAATAGCAAAGCAAATTAACAGAACTTCAGAATGAAGTTAACAGGAAACATATAGAGTCCATGAAGAATACTATAAAAATTAACTGAGTTAATTGTCGTGTGTGTGTGTGTGTGTGTGTGTGTGTGTATGTCAATGCTAGTTTCTAGTGTTATTCAAGTCTTCTATATCTTTGTTGATCTTGTGTCTAGTTATTCTGCCCATTATTAGAAGACTGTTGAAAAGTGTATCCATATTTAATTGACATATAGTTAATTTACAGTCTTGTGTTAGTTTCAGGTGTACAGCAAAGTGATCATTATATGTATGTCTATTCTTTTTCATATTATTTTCCTTATAGGTTATTATAAAATACTGAGTATAGGTCTCTGTGCTATACAGTAGGTTCTTGCTGCTTATCTATTTTATATATAGTAGTGTGTTTATGTTAATGCCAAACTCCTAATCTATCCTTACCACCCCCCCTCCCCTTTCACCTTCAGTAACCATAAGTTTGTTTTCTATGTCTGTGGGTGTGTTTCTGTTATGTATATAATTTCTTGTATCAATTTTTTAATATTCCACATATAAGTGATATCATGATATTTGGCTTACTTTATTTAGTATGATAATTTCTAGGTTCATCTATTTTGCTGCAAATGGCATTATTTCATTCTTTTTTATGACTGAGTAAAATTCTGCTGTATATGTATGCCACATCTTCTTTAGCCATTTCTCTGTCAGTGGAAAATTGGGTTGTTTCCATGTCTTGGCTATTGTAAATAGTGTTACAATGATCACTGGGGTGCATGTATATTTGAATTACAGTTTTCTCTGGATATATGCCCCGGAGTAGGATTGTAGGATCAGTTATTATTACTAAGTAGTCTGGTTCTGCTTCTCTTAATTTCTTTATCCTGCATATAGATCATATGTTCTTATTTCTTTGTATGCCTCATAATTTTTTATTAAAAGCTGAACATTTTGGATATAATACTGTGGAAGTTCAAGAAATCTGATTCTTCCTCCTTTCCAGGGTTTATTATTGCTGATTATTGTCATTATTGTTGCTTATTTGTTTAGTGACTTTTCTGAACGAACTTTTTGAAGTCTTTATTCATTGTCATTTGTGGCTGCTAAAGTTTCTGTTCTCTTAATTAACAGTTAGTGATTTGATAGCTATCTCCTTGAATGCCAGGAAACCTTCCCCTACCTCTGTTACCCCCAAAACCCTCACTTTTCCCAGTCTTTGAAGATGGTCTCTGTATGTGTGCCGGGCATACCTTAATGTTGAACCAGGCAGTTTGTACCTCTACTTTTAGCCTTTACTTGCTGCTTGTGTGGAACTTGAACTTCAGCCAAAGGTGAGAACATAGGGCCTTCTCATATCTTTTGGGGCATGTGCTTGGTACTGGGCATGTGTGTTATGTTCTAAATTCCCCGGAATATGCTGGAATTTTCAAAGCCCTTACTGCTCAAAACATCTTCTCTACCCTTTCCTTACAGGCTTATTCGTTCCAACTATTAACTCTTGCCCAACATGGCAGCAGCTAATACATGTTCAGCAGATATTGCTACCACTACCCCCACCCCCACCCCTCTACACACACACATCACCACTTCAGACATGAGAAAGTTCTTAGGTGATAGAAAAGTAAGCAACCAGACAAGTCAGCACAAAAAACTGCAGTACTTTGAGAAACAGTTCGTTGTTGCTCCCTCTGGTACTAGTAACCTTATTATATCAAGAATATACTGTCATCTTGCAGGGCTGTCACTGATCTAGGAATTGGTATCTCTAAGTTAAAATGAAGCAAAGCTCTCTTACCAAAATTCAGCTGTTTTTTTTTCTCATTAAGCATTCCCTTTGTCACTGTAAGCTTTTGATTTGATTCCATACTTTGAAATACTTGATTCTGACGGTTGCCTCAATGTCCTTGTTGCTCTTACAAAGGGATGGACTTCTGGAGTTTCTTCCTCCACCATTTGCTGACATCTTAGGAGGGAAATTTCTAACATTATTGTATACTAATTTTAGAAAGAAAGATAACAAATCAGTGATCTAAGCGTCTACCTTAGAAAAGAGAACAAGAGAAAGAAAAATAAATTAAACTTTGAATAAATAACCTGAAAAAGGATATTTGCTATGACTAGTGTATTCTCTTGGCAGAATTCAGTTAACCTTTGCCCTGCTTCATTTTGTTCTCCAAGGCTAAACTTGCCCATTACTCCAGGTATATCTTGAGTTCCTACTTTTGCATTCCAGTCCCCGGTGATGAATAGAATACCTTTTTTAAGTTTTAGTTCAGGAGGGCTTCTGGATCTTCACAGAACTGATCAGCTTCTTCAGCTTTGGTGGTTGGGGCATAGACTTGGATTACTGTGATGTTGAATGGCTTGCCTTAGAAATGAACCAAGATCATTCTGTCATTTTTGAGGTTGCACCCAAGTACTATATTTCAGACTTTTGTTGATTGTGAGGGCTACTCCATATCTTCTATGAGATTTTTGCCCACAGTAGTAGATACAATGGTCATCTGAATTAAGTTCACTCATTCCCATCCATTTTAGTTAGTTGATTCCTAGGATGTTGATGTTTATTCTTAACATCTTCGTCTTGACCACATCAATTTTTCTTGATTCATGGACCTAACATTCCAGGTTCCTATACAATACTGTTCTTTGCAGCATTGGTTTTACTTTCATTACCAGGCACATCTACAGCTGAGTGTCGTATCTGCTTTGACCCAGCCACTTCATTCATTCTGGGGCTGTTGGTAATTCTCTGCTCTTCCCGGTAGCATATTGGACACCTTCAGAACTGGAGGACTCATCTTTTGGCATCATATCTTTGGCCTTTTATACAGTTCATGAGGTTCTCATGGAAAGCAAAGAGGAACTACAGAGCTTCTTGATGAGGGTGAAGGAGGAAAGTGAAAGAGCTGGCTTAAGACTAAATATTAAAAAAACTAGGATCATGGCATCTGCCCCCATTGCTGCTGCTGCTGTTGCTGCTAAGTCGCTTCAGTCGTGTCTGACTCTGTGCAGCCCCATAGACGGCAGCCCACCAGGCTCCGCCATCCCTGGGATTCTCCAGGCAAGAACACTGGAGTGGGTTGCCATTTCCTTCTCCAGTGCATGAAAGTGAAAAGTGAAAGTGAAGTCGCTCAGTCGTGTCCGACTCTTAGTGACCCCATGGACTGCAGCCCACCAGGCTCCTCCGTCCATGGGATTTTGCAGGCAAGAGTACTGGAGTGGGGTGCCATTGCCTTCTCTGCCGCCCCCATTACTGCATGGCAAATAGAAGGGGAAAAGGTGGAAGTAGTGACAGATTCCCTCTTCTTGGGCTTCAAAATTGCTGTGGACGGTGACTGCAGCCATGAAATCAGAAGATGATTGCTTCTTGGCAGGAAAGCAATGACAAATCTAGACAGTGTGTTGAAAAACAGAAACATTACTCTGCCAACAAAGGTTTGTACAGTCAAGACTGGTCTTTCCAGTGGTCACATATAGTTGTGAGAGCTGGACCATAAAGAAGGCAGAACACCAAAGAATTGATACTTTCAAACTGTGGTGTTAGAGGAGACTCTTGAAAGTCCCTTGGACAGCAAGGAGATCAAACCAGTCAATCTTAAGGGAGATCAACCCTGAATATTCACTGGAAGGACTGATGCTGAAGCTGAAGCTCCAATATTTTGGTCATCTTATGTGAACAGATGACTCATTGGAGAAGTCCCTGATGCTGGGAAAGATTGAGGGTAGAAGCAGAAGAGGGCTCAGAGGTTGAGATGGCTGGGCGGCATCACCGATGCAATGAGCATGAACTTGGGCAAACTCTGGGAGATGGTGAAGGACAGGGAGGCCTGGCATGCTACAGTCCATGGGGTCACAAAGAGTTGGACATGACTGGGTGACTGAACAACAACAAATAACCTCAAGGAAATAAGAAAGATCAAAAGTTAATAAACTAGAAAACAGAAAAACCACAAAGAAAATTAGTGAAATAACTAATCCTTTGCAAAAATGTTAATAAAACAGAGTCTAGATAGACTTATCAGGAAAAAAACAAGATAAGACAAAAATTACCATTATTAGCAAAGTAACAAGGGATATCACACAGATACTATAGATATTGTACATGCTGAGTCACTTTAGTCATGTCTGACTCTTTGTGACCCTATGAACTGTAGCCCACTAGGCTCCTCTGCTCCATGAGATTCTCCACGTAAGAATATCAGAGTGGGTTGCCACTCCCTCCTCTAAGGGATCTTCCCGACCGAGAAATCAAACCCGTGTCTCTTATGACTCCTAAATTGGCAGGTAGGTTCTTTATCACTGACACCACCAGGGGATATAATATCCTGTAGATATTAAGGATAAGAGACGTTATGGAGAATCTTAATAAGTTTTAATCAATAAGTACAGTAAGTTTGATGAAAAAGACAAATTTCTTGAAAGACACAATGTTTAGTTAAGAAGAAATAGACCACCTAGATAGCCCTGTTACAAAAGTTGAATTTTTAACTGTTAAAAAGCTTCCCAGAGAAACTTCCAGGTTCAGATGGCTGTCAGATGGTAGATTATACTGAAGTTTAAGGATGAGAAAATGTTAATTCTATACAAATTGCTTAAGAATATAGAAGATGAGGTAATGCTTTTCATAAGCCTTGCATTACCATGACACAGAAACTAGATAAGACAAATAAGTTCATCTTCATGAACATAGACACAAAAATTTTAACAGAAATATTAGGAAATGAATTCTGTATAACATAAAGACCTTAATAAGTCATGACCAAGTGACTTATTCCAGGAGCTAAGATTGGTTTAACATGTGAAAATTATTTAATGTTATTCAGTATATTAACAGACTAACAGAGAAAACCCATATGATCATCTCGGTAAATGCAAATAAAGCATTTTACAAAATTTAACACCCATTCATGACAGATTAGAAAACAAAACTTGGCAAACTAGAAATAAAGGGGAGCTTTCTCAGCCCCATAGAAGGCCTCTTTAAAAACCTACAACTAAAGACTGAAAACATTTATTCTACAATTGGGAGTAAAACAAGACAGGCCCTTTTCAGCAGTTCTCTCAACATTATACTAGAAGTTGTGCCTTAAGGCAAGACAAAGGCATACCAGATTGTAAAGAAAGATAAAATTGTCTTTTATTGTAACTGATGTGAAAATTTCCTTGGAAAATTGTAAGAGATCTATAAAATAATTGCTGGAGCTAATAAGCGTAGCAAAGATGTAGGAAATAATTCTGTTTCTATATATTGCCAACAAACAGGTGGAACTTGAATATTGTAAAAATTCCATTGGAGTAGTATAAAAACAATGTGAAATACATGGTGATAATTTTAACAGAATAAGACCTTTGCATTGAAAATTGTAAAGCAATGTAGAGAATAATAAAGATTCAGATAAATGAGAACTATGCTGTGTTCATGGATCAGAACATTCAATTTTTTTGTGTGTTGGTTCTTCCCAGATTTATTTGTAGATGCAATGCAAAATCAACCAGAATCTCAACAAGCTTTTTCTTTTAGGTGACAATTTCTAAATTGATTATAAAATGTATTTAGAAATTTAGAATCCAGTAATTAAAACACTGTGATATCTATCATTGTAAAGTAGACATAGATATATAGGACAAAGGAAAAGAGAGTCTAGAGATAAACCCATAACAATGACAAACGTCACTAGGAGATGTGGATAGGCATTTTAAAACATTGATGTCAGACCAGTGGGATTGCCATATGCCAAAAATGAGGCATAATTCTTACATCACCTGACATATAAAAGTTAACTTTCAAAATCAATAAACAAAGCTTTATTTAGACCAAAGCCTCATGGTAAATTTTTGTTGATGTGTCAAGAAGTAATTATTTAGAGACTTCTACTTCTTCATAGGTGTATTTTAAATCTTCTTTTCTAATGTAACTGCGTTTTCTAGCAAACAAAAGAACATAAACTTACAGATAAAGAGAAATAAAAATCTGTAGACTTAATCACCTCTTATTTAAGATCATTTCTTCCTTTTCCATCTGTTCTTTTGGTAAGAGTATAAATGCATTTTTTTTTTTATTGCTTTAACTTTTAAGATTGGAGAGGTGAATTGCTTGGTCAGATTCACTAATCAGTTGTTAATAGTGTGAGGTACTACTGGTATGTGCTTTGTGTTTTGTACTGACCAATGTTAATTCACATAAGACAATATTTAACTTGATGATGTTGATTTAGGGATTTAAAGTACATCTCTCTTCCTGTTCCATTTTCAGATTAAATTTACTGTAGATAAACTGTAGTAAGTTCTCAAGAAAATACCTGTCTTCAAAGTAATGTCATCTCAGATAGTAGAGTACCTTTGTATGCAAACTATTTTAAAATTGAAGGGTATTTTTGTATTTGTCATTTCATGAAACATTATTCATGGGAGAAGTGTTTGAGGGAGGAGCCTTATTCAAGGGAGAAGCCTTTTGTCTCCTGGCTTGCCCTCTAACTATTTAGTGAGTTAGGCAATGAAGTTCCCACTGTATACACAGGATTTCTCCAGACATAGTGCAAGATATAAAACCAGCCCACAAAGGCTTCCACTTTTTGAGACCCTTATGGTTGGTTTGTTTATGATGCCATGTTGTCTATCCTGTAAGATTCTCTTGAGTATATTTAATTTTGTTATTCTTGGTTATAAGATCTGGACAGACTTGGACTGACCAGGAAGAATATCTTGATTCAGCCCAAATATTCTTGAGAGATCACATTGACCTCATGGTACTTGAGACGGAATTGATTTAGATGTCTAGGCAACTATATTGTTCAAAGTTTTATAATATTTTGTAGAAGTAATAAAATTGCAAGTATTCAACATTCTAAATAGACAGCAAGCAGAGACATTACTTTGGCAACAAAGATCCATGTAGTCAAGGCTATGGTTTTTCCAGTAGTCATGTATGGGTGTGAGAGTTGGACTATACAGAAAGCTGAGCGCCAGAGAATTGATGCTTTTGAACTGTGGTGTTAGAGAAGACTCTTGAGAATCCCTTGGACTGCAAGGAGGTCCAACCAGTCCATCCTAAAGGAGATCAGTCCTGGGTGTTCATTGGAAGGACTGATGTTGAAGCTGAAACTCCAATAGTTTGGCCACCTGATGCGAAGAACTGACTCATTGGAAAAGCCTCTGATGCTGGGAAAGATTGAGGGCAGGAGGAGAAGGGGACGACAGAGGATGAGATGGTCAGATGGCATCACCTACTCCATGGACATGAGTTTGGGTAAACTCCAGGAGTTGGTGATGGACAGGGAGGCCTGGCGTGCTGCGATCCATGGAGTCGCAAAGAGTCGGACACGACTGAGCAACTGAACTGAACGGAATAGGGAGACAGAGACAAGAAAGTCAAGTGTTTTTTTCATCAGTTAAATGAAATCTATCTTTTAAAAATATTTATTTTATTATGTTGTAAAATATGTAAAGATACATCCTTTTGTCATTTGATCCTGATGTTTAGAATATGTATGTATTTAGAGTGTCTCTTTCAGAAATGAATTTACATAACTTTTGAGTATGTTTAGACTATTACATTGGAGAAGGCAATGGCACCCCACTCCAGTACTCTTGCCTGGAAAATCCCATGGACAGAGGAGCCTGGTAGGCTGCAGTCCATGCGGTCTCGAAGAGTCGGACACGGCTGAGCGACTTCACTTTCTCTTTTCACTTTCATGCATTGGAGAAGGAAATGGCAACCCACTCCAGTGTTCTTGCCTGGAGAATCCCAGGGATGGGGAAGCCTGGTGGGCTGCCGTCTATGGGGTCACACAGAGTCGGACACGACTGAAGTGACTTAGCATAGCATAGCATAGCATAGACTATTACATATTTGTGGAAAACGCTTTTTACTCGGAAAAAATTTTTTGCAGTCGTTTTATTTCATTTTGCTACCTTTGTCTTGTTCTGTTGCATAATACTAAGAACAAGCCACTTGAGAGTAATATGTTTACCCATTCAGGGTAAATATTTAGTTCTATGAAAGAATTCAGTCCAGGTAATTAAGTTTGATACTAGTCTGTATTCAAATTTATGTTGTAGAAAAACAGTAAGATTTTTAAAGTATATCAAATTGATATTTTTGTAAGTTGAATTATAAGTTAAACTACTTATTTGATCAAGTTTATTCTTTTTGACATATTTTATATAATACATCATATTTTTAGAAATAACATTTTAAAGTGAGTATTTACTAAAAATGCTAATATATTCCTATGTTGTCAACTAAATTGCAAAAGAGCATATAAAAAATTATATCTTTACTATCAAAAATATTCTAAGCAGTACTTAGAAATGGCATTTTCTCACATTGGTAATTTTTTGTGTGTTTAACCATTACTGAGTATATAGTATTAATGGCATACAATACATACTTCCTTTTTATCTGAAAGCATGTCACATGTTCAAGCCACCAGGTTTTTTTTGTTTTTTTGATGTTTTGTTTTAAAATATTTTAAACCTGTAGAAACTTATAGAAATAATGCAATGAACCCCATAATACCTTTCAGTTAGATATTGAATGCTGTTAACATTTTTGCTATAATTGCTTTGTTACTTAGCCTTCCTTCCCCTCCTCCTCTACACACAGACACACATATTTTATTACTATTTTTTTGGGATTAATTAGTTGAGAATAACTTGCAGACATCAGGCTCTTTTACCCCTAAATATTTCAGAACATATATCTTTTAAGTATCCTACACTATCTTACGTGGCTACAGTATAGTTAACAAATGCAAGAAACTTAACATAAAATTATTTTATCTAATGTAGTTGTTATTGTTCAGTCGCTCAGTTGTGTCCGACCCCATGGACTGCAGCATGCCAAGCTTCTCTGTCCTTCACCATCTCCTGGAGCTTGCTCAGACTTGTCCATTGAGTCAGTGATGCCATCCAACTGTTTTGTCCTCTGTCGTCCCTTCTCCTGCCTTTAGTCTTTCCCAGCATTAGGGTCTTTGCTAATGAGTCAGATCTTCACATCAGGAGGCCAGAGTATTGGAGTTTCAGCTTCAGCATCAGTCCTTCCAATAAACATTTAGGATTGATTTCCTTTAGGATGGACTGGTTTGATCTCCTTGCAGTCCAAAGGACTCTCAAGAGTCCTCTCCAACACCACAATTCAAAAGCATGAATTCTTTGGCATTAAGCCTTCTTTATGGTCCAACTCTCACATCCATACATGACTTCTGGAAAAACCATAGCTTTGACTAGATGGTCCTCTATATTTATCTAATGTAGAGTCCAAATTAAAATTTTCCAGTCATGTTCCAGTCCTTATGATCTAATCCAGGATCAAGTATGACATTTAGTTGTCTTTTGAGTCTCCTCAGTCTTGAGCAGTGTTTCAGTTTTTCTTTGTTTTTCATGTTATTGATGTTATTGACATTTTAAAAGAGTATCAGAGAGTTTTGTAAAATGTCCTGTAATTTGGGCTTGGCATGATAAGATTCAGGTTATATATTTTTGGCAGAGGTACTATGTAAGTGATAATATGTTCAATTTTATTACATCAGGAGGTTCATATTTCAGTTTGTCACACTTTATTGTTATTAACTTCTATCATTTGATTAGGATGGTTTCACCATATTTCTCTTTGTAAGAATTTTTCCCTTTGTAAGCAGTCTGTGGGGAGATACTTTGAAATGGTGTGATACCTAGTTTTCCAGCTAACTTTAACCCTGTGTTTTCAATATCCATTGATGATTCTTAAGCTGAATGAATTAAGCTTGTTGTGGTTTAATTCACCAAATTTTGCATGCACAGTTCTTAAGAACTGCTATTAAAAAATGCTGTATGCGTAAATGTAACATAATAAAATATTTTAAAAATTAGAATATCTATAACAGTTTTTGTACTTAGTTTGGCGGTAGCTACTCTAAAAAAATGTTCACAAACTTGGTTACTTAAAAAAACAGAAATTTATTCTGTTATATAAAGTTCTGGAGGCCAAAGTCCAAAATCAGTATCACTGGGCAAAAATCAAGGCTCCAGGAGGGCTCTACTCTTTCTGGAGACTCTAAGGGACCATCTGTTCCACGTGTCTTCCAGCTCTGTTGTCTGCCAGTGTTCCTTGGCTTGTGGCTGTATCACTTCAGTCTTCAAAGGCAGCATTGTCAGATCTCTTTTTGTTCCTTCTTACTGCCTTCTCTTCACTGTCTCAGATCTCCCTCTTGAAAGGATATTCTTGATTGCACTTACTTGTGTTATTTATTCCAAGGGGGAATGCTGGATTCCCCTAAATGCAATCCAAAAAGCTCTTTGTTTGTGTTTTTGTTTAGATTGTGTCATTTTTCTGTAACCTCTATGGATAGAAATTAATAATTCTGAATGTTATCATTTTTCTCAGCAAATTTTAAGCAAATGGTCTGGGATGAGTACAGAGTCTACCAGTACAGTTAGTCCTTTGTATCCACAGGTTCCTCATCCACTGATTCAGCCAATCACTGATTGAAAGTATTTATGGGGAAAAAGCTTCCTCAAGTTCCAAAAGGCAATATTTGAATTTGTTCATATGCAAGCAACTGTTTATATGGCATTTACATTGTGTTTATAGCTATTTACTTAGCATTTACATTTTATTAGATAACTTCCCTGGGGGCTCAGACGGTAAAGCATCTGCCTACAATGTGGGAGACCTGGGTTAAATCCCTGGGTCCGGAAGATTTCCTGGAGAAGGAAGTGGCGACCCACTCCAGTATTCTTGCCTGGAAAATTCCATGGATGGAGGAGTCTGGTAGGCTACAGTCCATGGGGTCACAAAGAGTTGGAATTAGATACTATAAATAATCTACAGATGATTTAAAATACAAAGGAAGATGTGCTTAGGTTATAGGCAAATACTATGCCATTTGACATAAGAGACTTGAACATTCTAGGCTTTGGTATCTGCAGGGCTTCTGGGACTATTCCCATCAGGATATTGACAGATGACTGTACTTTCTCTTTTTTAGCTTTTGGACTTCCTATTGAATTTAATGGTATAATATGCTTATAAAGATTGCTTTTTATTAATTATGATTGGACTTCTTACTGAGAGACTTTTTAAATGTTGTTTTTCTTAATTGTAGACAAGTGTTAAGTGTGAAATAACAACTTTGAATTTTTAGAGATTATTGTTTCTTTAAGGACCGATTCTATAGTCTTTGTCCATAAATCCTGCAATACTTCCCTTGTTTAGTGGCTAGGTCAAGTAATAGTAAAGTAGACAGAAGCATCCCCAGCTAAGCATTCCATCCACCGTCTTTTACTGTTGAAGTGGAGGCAGGGAATTACTTGGAGGACCAGAATGACCCTGTATAAAGGAATGACAGGAAACTGACAGGATCAAGAGCGGGTGGCCGAGGCTTTTAGTAATCTGAGCTCTTAGTTGCAATAACTAAAATCCAACCCTAAGGAAACAGGGTGGGAGGGGAAGGATGGTGCATGGAAAGGAGGAAGAAAGGGAGCCAGGATAATAAACCTAGGTGTCTATCTGGCCTCAGCGTAGTTCAGTCATTCTAGGTCTGTTCTAGAGATTCAAGAATTACCACTCTCTCCCCATTTCTCAATTCTACTTTCCTCAGTGCTGGCTTTGTTCCTAGGCAGGCTATATAGTTGGACGAAAATGACCTTCGAGAACTTAAGATTTACATGGTTCTTAACTGAGACAGTGCCTCTTTTCTAATAGTTCTTTAAAAATTCAGCAGTGGGATCAGGTATTCACCCCTTACATGGGAGTGAGATGGAGAGGAGTGCTTGTCACTCATCACTATCCAGACCATATGCCTAGAATGATTTTCCAATAAGAGAGTGAAAGGAGTGAAAGCTAAAGAGGTAAGATAGTTATCTACTATAGGCCAAAAGCTAGCATCTGATTCAGGATCCCATGTATAGTGTACATGCAATAATTTTTGAAGTTAAATATGCTTAATTAGTCTTCTTAAAAACTTCAGAGTGTCTTTCAGGGCTATTTGTCATTTGTCTCACAGTAACTAGATGGAAATGTTTCAGCCATTCTTTCAACAATTATTTATTGAATGTCTGCTACACTGTTTTACTGAAAGTATCATTTAATCTTTTCAAAAGTTATATATAATTTTAAGAATAACTTATGTATAGAACTAAGACAATTTTAAAGTGATTTTTCTTTCATATATTATCACAGTATGTCAACTAACCAGGCTAAAGGATTTATGTAAGCCAAGGAACACCAAGTTATATTTTAAAACATATTTTAACCAAGGCTTACAGGCTATCTCTTTACCTTTTATTTATCTAAAGTGCTATGGGATTTTTAATGCCTATGCGAAGCATACAGTAAGCCTCTTCTGGAGGACCCATGCATAAGCACAGTGCAGCTACTCAATTTATCTACCTTGGAAGGATGAAAGGCTAAGTTGAAAAATCATTTATCAGTTCCACTTCAGTTGTTACATTTTTGCTTCAGAAACATCCTTCATCTCCTGAGTCTCATAATCTCTTGCCTTTGAGGTTGTTTCATAGACATGCTTTCACTCAAACGCTTTCAATTTGAACTTCTTCGAGAGGGGTGCCTATCTCCTAGAAGTTGCCTCCTGGGACTATTTTACCGCTGTTATTTCAGCTCCTCCCACCTAGCTTGTTGAAGAAAGTTCTCTCACCAAAGGCATTTCTAATCAGAAACCTATGCTAGTCCAGCGGTATAGCAGCTTTTTGGAAACTGAGCACCCAACCTGGAGTTCCTTAAAAAGAAGACATAACAAAACCTACTAAGAAGGCCCAAGACACCCTTTTGCCCTTCAGAATGAACTTAAGCTACCCTTGCTTTTATGCTTTCAGTGAATGTGTCCCACTGGAACATGATTATACTTTCGGCTTTAAATGATAATAATTCTCTGAGAAATGTATGATAAAGCCATATTTCTTTCAAATTCATAAGCCCTAATTGGAATTATTCCTTGTGCTGTTTTTCTAGCAAGACTTAAATTTTCATGAATAGGTAGTGATTCTGTCCACATGTTCAGGGTTCTGTTTTCTGTCTTTATTCTTCCTTTCCCGAAACTGCCTTCCCTTTGACTATATCGCTTAAAAAGCTGTTGTTTAAAATTGTTGTTGTATTGCTTCTTATTTAGATGTTCAATCCTTAAACATCCTGTACATTTCTTAGAGTACTCACACACGAACTCGTATGTGTGTGTCCTGTATTTGTTTTATATGTTCATACAGAGGTCAAGTTAATATTGTTTGATAATATGGTACTTAGCAAAGCAATACATAATTTTTTAGTATCTAGGTATTCAATATCATGACAGACACAAAGATTTTAAATAAGACATTGTTCCTGCTTTCAAGGAAATTTTAACCTTATAGATGCCATAAGGTATACATACAGTAAGATCATTAAGGAGTGAGCAATCAATTTTTCCTTAGGAAATCAAGGGAGGCTTCGTGAAGGAGCTGTTATTTGAGTCAGCATTAGATTATTGGGATGTTTTGGTTGAATCTTCAATTTCCTGAATTACATTATATAGATGAGACATTTAAAGGGAAACAGGAGTGTCCCTCATGCATATAATTCTCGGTGGTTGTCAAAGCTTTTTCGTATTTATTTCTCATTTGTGCTTCCTAACCCTGTGAGTCTACAGAGATTATATTTTTTACTGATGTGTAAAAATCTTAACCTATTTAGCTTTCAGAGTTTACTTTGTTTTCTGATTGCCTTGATAATCAGAAAACAAAATTATTAATCTTGACTCTTTCTGCCATGGTCTTTTGTCCTTCAGATTAGGTAGGACTCTAGAAGAAAAAAGAGATTTCTTGTTCCTGGTTTCTTCCCAAAAGTCAATATTGATCCTATCCTGTTTGACCAGATTTGTCAGTGACCTCTTATAATATAAGACTATTCCAACATTACTTTTGGCTCAAAAATTTTAAAAAGGTGGCAGGGGATGAAGTAGGAACTTTTTTGCCAATGAATTTGAAGTATTCTTGAATTTTCTGTGTTCTCATATCTGTTTATATGTTTCTGTGAGGTGTTTCTGGATAATGTACCAGCTACAATAGTATAAAATGTTAAGGTTGTGCTATATCTTGCTACATAATTTTTGTAGCAGAACTGCACTTTTTCTTTGTGTTTAAATACTCTTTGAGGAGAAGAGAAAATGGAAGAAACCTTAGCTTAGTGTAGTAGTAAGTATTTTTGTGTGTTACTGGAAAACTGCTTAATAAAATTTTCCCTGTCTACTTGATATTCACCTTTTATAAAATGGCCTTTATTAAAGGAAAATTTGGTTTTGATTCTGCCAAAATAAAATTTCATTCCTTAAGCTATTATTCAGAAGCCTGTGTCTCACCTGACTGATCATTCCAACTATTTCTCTCTGTGCTTCAAATCATCAAAATCCCATTTGCCCCACTGCAGGGTTGGCATAAGAATGACTGTGATGGTAGCAATTAACATTATGATCGCAATGAAGACTTTAAAAGGAAATAGAAGCTTCATTAATATCTAGCAATTTTTTTTGCCCACAGCTATGTAATTAATAAGAAATGATAGTTGGGGAAACAAAAGCAGAGAAACCTGCTTTTTTGTAAATAGTTTTAAAAATATTTTCATCCTTCCCTCATAGGATTTAAAAGCAAATTCTATCGTTATTTTCTATGTTGATCGTTTCTACTGTGTAGCTTATAGTTGTGGTTAATTTTGGTTTTAACCTTTAGAAACAACACATCAAATTGGAGAAGTCAGTGTTCTACATAGAGTAATAGAAGTTCATTGTTAATTTAAAAAAGGCAAAGGACTTACAGCATACCCTCTCTCACACAAATATTTAGGCATAATGTTTCCTTAGTTAATACAACATTGTGTATTGCGTTCACTGCAGGACTTATTTCCCTTGAATTTGCAAATAATTATTTAATGTCCTGGGTTGCAATTCTTCCTTAAAAAGAACATGTAAGTACTTATATAAAGCAAAGCAGCCATTCTTGGCAATCTCCAGTGTTTACTATTTTTCATAATTACGACTTTTATGTAGACTTTTCTTTTTGTTGTAATTAGATTCTAATTGTAATGCTTTTGCTCTTTGCCCTGTAATGTTGCTTTGTTGGTTTGTTCATCTACCTTGTAGACCTTGATGACCTTCATGTCCTAGTCCTTTGGCTTTTTACTAGGCTGAACCAAAAGAAAGCACTTGGTTGCTAGCAAAAGAGCTGAACAAAGGCAGAAAGGGAGGGTTTTTAAGCATGGGATACTGCCATAGAAAAAAGCAAATATATTTCAGCTCGGTCTATAAGAACCACATTCTGTAAGTCTAGGTACTGCTGTCATTTCATTTTTATTATTGATCATCCCTTAGCCTGTGTACATTGTTAAAAAGTTGTGTTTTATCACAGCAAGATTTGACAAAATTGCCCAGTTTGAACCTTTTAAAGTTGAGGGAAGTTGGTTTTCTACATGATATAACTCTAATGGAGGGGGAGGGGTAGCCTGCCTGATGCTTCATCTGTACATTTAGCTCAGGGTGAGATTTATTTATAAATCTTTTAAACAAATTCTTAGTTTTTACTGCCTTTTCTTTTAATATCAATATTGAAGGAAAATGTATGGGAACCATTAAGAGATAGTCAGTAGACATTAAAATAAAGAAGAAAATGTTTGACAGTTTCCTTGGGTATCAAAGTAGAAAGAGGCATACATCATATTTAACTATGTTACCAGCACTACTGAATGACAGTAGTGAATTTTCCAGTTCTAAGATGGCAGGAATAGCAGGTTTAACCTAACAACTGCTTAAAAATATAAGCTCTCCAGATACTGATGGAGTGAAATGATCACATTACAAGGCAGTTATTAGAATAATGGTCAACGTTAGCCCTTGGTTTTAATTTCCACATCATTTGAAGATAGCATTTGCTAGTGAGGTTTTGGGACCTAAAGATCATTACTGTCTCGTAGTATATATGTGAGTCTGTGAATGTTACTTGTATGTAAGTAACTCATGTGAGAAGAATATAGGAAAAAACTTTAAAAGCTCATCTTACCTATCTTTTCTATGGTTGGGGTTTATTTTTTGAAGGCTAGTTTAGGTTCCATTTCCATAGTAATCAGTATATTTTTTGCTTTAGCATGTTACAAATTTAATTCAGTTTCTAAGAATATTAAATTTATATTTATCAAGGCCTATGTGTCAGTTGAGTATTGCTAGAGAATTTGTTTTATACATTTATACAGGTTAAAGATAGGCAAATTACCCAGAATCTAACTTTGTCAACCTGATTTTTATGTTAGTTGTGTTAGAGAGCAAATAAAATTTTAATTGTAGTTAAAGGCAAAATTCTTGTAAAGTATTATATAAAGGCCAGACAAATTAAAGTATTGATGTTTTAAAAGTTTATGAATAAGAAATCTTTTAGATTACTTTCATATCATTTAAAAATAAACCAAAGAATAATCTTTCTACATTCACCAAATAAATTCATTGGAAACAGTCCTCACATGGGGGGAAAAACGCATTTCATACTTTGTAACTCCTAAAATAAAGGAAAATAAGCTGTAGGAATAACCAAAGTAAGGATTAAAATAGGCAGACAACATAATTTCTTTCAAAATAGATGGAATTGAATAAAATTTGTTCCTCTTGTTAACAGGCCATCATTTTTTATTTATTATTTTTAAGAAGAAACAATTCAAGTAGGCTTAAATATATTTAATGTAAAATAAAATGTTGATGTAAAGAAAGTAGCCAAGAGATATGTATTTGTCAATAATTTATATATATTTTCAGATTTTAATTTAGTACAATAGAAATATTATAGAGTTATAAAGCATTGGATAAAGTTTACATTTAAAAACCAGTTCATTTAACAAGATAGTTTCCAAAATTTATCAGTGCTTCTTAACACACTTGGACTTCTCATTCATTTTCTTAAAGAATGCACACACTTAATAGTTGTATATACATGACAGTAAGGTATCTGGATTAAAAATGCTTTTCTTGCTTTTTATATAAGTCTTATGTATTTAGGAATTTTGCTTCTAATATGCCAAACCGTAGCTATTTAGATAGGTCCCGATGATAGCTGAAAGTTTTACTTTATAGATGGATGTTTGGCTTGGCTAATGAGTATGTAACAAAATGCTGTAAATGGAAAGCTATTTCTGACTTAAACTCTTGATTCTTGTACATTAATGCTAGTAAAATTGATGTATTCTTAGTTCCAAGTAGTGGTATTTTATAATGTCATAGCAAAAGCATGGTTGGAAATGAGAAGTGCTGTCTCTTAGAAGTTCTCTCATATTTCAGCTAAAACATACTCAGCAAAAAAGATATGTAAATTAAAAGAAAATCTCCAATTTCCTATTCTGAGTAAAGCTTTGATTTTTGCTGATTCAGGAAGTAAGGTTGACATTGGAGCTTCTCATTTCATTTGGAATAATCACTTTTGGCTTTTGAAAAGTCTTTCATTTTAGCAGCAGTATCTTCTAAAACAGTCCATTTTGCATGGATGAACCTGTTTTTCTCTAGATAACACAGAAAATACAACTATCAAAAACGGTAACCTGCTTTCTATAGTATTGCTTTCCTGAGTGCCCAGTGAGATACTAAAGTGCCAGGCTGTTCATTC
Organism: Bison bison bison; assembly: GCF_000754665.1. Classification (NCBI taxonomy): domain Eukaryota; kingdom Metazoa; phylum Chordata; class Mammalia; order Artiodactyla; family Bovidae; genus Bison; species Bison bison. Next base: position 4,277,971 of record NW_011494815.1, on the reverse strand, counting down.
TGGAGATTTCACTGATTTTCTTAGCTGCTTTCCTACCTCCACCCCCCAAGTTACAACCCCAAACAGAAGAATTTTATAACTTCCAAATTGACTGCTGCAATAAAATGTTTAACACCAGGGTTAGATAACTCAGTTGCTGACTACCTAATGAAGGTGGTTAATATCAATAGAGCTTTCTCCTAAATCAGCTTAGTATCATTCAGAATATATAGTTCCAGTTCTTGAAACATAGAATTCCTTTTTTTTTTCCCTCTGTTAGAATAGGTGTTGGATTGTTACCTTACTAATTCTGATATTTTCTCAAAGTTTTCCGTTGGTATTTTTTTCTTCCATATATCAAGATATACTTACCGTCTGAATAAATCATAGAGAACTTGCTTTTGTTATGGGGTCAGTACATAGGGTATCCAACTGAATTCCAAATATTTGCCTGTCAAAATAAGGAAAGCGTAAACTACTTATTTGTTTAAATTATTATTAACAAAATGATTAGCATTGTAAATACATTTTCTGGTGTAATCTATATACAGTCCCTTAAAATTTCCAAACAGAGGTCAAAATTCTGTATTGGTTGGATTTCTGCCAAATGATATTAAAATCAAATTTTGAGTTTTTCTTTCGCCTGTGTGGTAAATGGAAATGTATATTCAATGTTTTCTTTGCCTAGAGATTTATAAATGGACCCATTGTGTTTCAGGTATATAATTTACTTGCTGTATGTATGGAGGTACTTCCTTGCTTCCCACGGTACTTGACAGTGCTCTCAAAGGATAAAATGTGTGTGCATGCAGTCCTGGACACACTGTGTATTTCTCTTGCTATGTGGACTGTAAATGCTGTATGATAAACGTACTTATATCAGGTTTTGTATTCTGTGTAGATAGTGCTTTTAAACTTCTTCCTGATAGCACATTCTGTTGTGTTAATGCAGTAAAGGCAAGATGACAGGATGACACAGTGAAACTCTTATTAAAAACATGTTCTAATTGTTGCAGAGATATTAATGGAAATCTAGAGCTTGCTGCCTCAAGTTATTTTAAATTGTGTATTTTATATTTACAGTTTACATTTGCATATTAATTTTATCTATTAAGAATTGCTTTCAAATTAAAAGATTTACATATACTTAAACAAAAGCATGAAATTAGATTTTAACTCCAGAAAGCAGTTCATTGTATCAGTACGCTAAGTGGTTTTGCATTAAGAAAAGCCAGATTCAGTGACAAGTTTGACCCTCACACTTGAAAATACCATGAAGGAAAAGCAATCATAGAGGTCATGTATATATATTTATTATGTAAAAGACATGTCTTTTATTTTAGATAGTGAAAATTCTCAAATTATAATTAATGTTTAAGCTTAACCTTAGCCAAAATATAGGAAAGAATTATGGCAGGAAATTTAGAATTATTTCTGAGTCAAGTTTCTTACATAAAAATTATACAGCTTTTAAAGGAATTGATGAGTTGTCCAGTTGAAATCTGTATATGTTTGTTTTCATCTTGATGTCATAAGGTAGATATCTTTTAAAATTTAAGAATAGTATAAAAACAGATTTAAGATTTTAATAAGACCTTCCTTGGAAAATTCTAAACCTATATGTAAAATTGGCAGATCATCTGACCATTCTCACCCTATTGGGATTATTTCAGCACTCTATATTGCTGGCTATAAAAGTACTTTGGAAACTCTTTAATCCAGCTGTTTTTCTTTGGCAAAATATTACTTGCTTTTTAAACCAGCTTATGTTGGAGGGGACATCAACATTGCTTCCTCCTTTATTCAGTCTTTATAACCATTTGGAGTTATAAAATCATTTTGGAGTTCATTAGTAAATTTTAAGTATTGCTGAAAGCACTGTGCAGTGTTCAAGATTCATGTTCCGGGATTAAAACAATTGATATACACACATACTGCATACTTCTAAAGCCGTGGGACAGTTATTTAAACCGCACTGTGAACTATGCTAGATTAGCCTGCTTTGTTTGTAGACATAGTTGATTGGAAAACAACAACAACAGAAAAATTGTCTAGATGGGCTACTGAAATGCTTTTCAGTCTTTACTGTACAACTGTATCAGGAAAGCGTTGATCAAAGTTCAGATGAAAACATTAACTAGTCTAGCTAGGCTTCCAGTGTTTTCATTAGTTAATGTTCACAGAGAGAATGGCACAATAGACTGGATTTTTGCATAGTGTGAACAGTTTGCATAAAATTGTGTGATATAAGGACATGAGGATAGAGTTTGTCTTCTGTGTCTCCAAACTTACTATCTTGCACATCTTGATTCTCATTGTATTCATTTTTAGGATCCGTTAACCAATAAGGATTTACCTTAAAATCCAGCATTTTGGGGTGTGCTTATTGTGTCGCAGTTGTGCTTTGTAGTGCCATATGGTTGCTGCTCAGCTTGACTTACAATCTTAGTCCTTTTGCTTCTTATTCTCGCCATTTTGCAAAGATAGCCTGAGCTGCTTTGTGGTACAGGTCAAGTACTTGTGAAGTGAACTCTAAGGAAGTGAACTTCCATTGTGCTAGAGAATCTTCGTAAAAAAATAAAGGCTACCCTAAACCATAGTTTTTCAATACATAAATTTCATATTTAGAGCAACCTGGATTTTCTACAAAATATACCATGATGTAATAACAGTTATGTTTTATTTTAGGCAGAGTCTTTAAAAAAAAAAAAGCTCAATTTATAAATGAGTATTTATTTATGAAACGCTTACTTTTATTTATTTTTTTAAACTGGTTAAATCTTTTTTATAATTGCAGTATAATTGCTTTACAGTGTTGTATTAATTTCTGAAAAAGGTTACTTTTAAAATAGCTTATTCATTTAAGTTCCTTAGAAGATAATTCTTAATGTATTTAAACATTTCATTTATAATAACTTTTTGAAAAGTGAGGGAGAACTTTAATCTTCATGTTTTAAGGGGCAGTGAATGATGTCAATTATTTTTGCCAAGATTGTTTTCCATCCTAAAACCTAACTAGTCTTATAATTTTCACTTTTTCTTTTCTCTGATGAAAGGGATGGTGGCTGTTTTACTCTGCTTGTTAGCTGTGGTGACCGTGCCATGAGTGTTCTGCCGTGATTGATCAGTGAGGACCACTGTGTTTTTTCATATACATTCACTGTGGAATAGAATCCAGTATTGGATGTTTCTTTTTTTTCAGTGAGTAGTGAAGGAAGGGGATGGTGGTGGAGGGGGGAGCATTGGTTCCATTGAATAATTTATAATAGCTAATTTCTCGGTAAGAATTCACCAAAACATGATAGATACATCTCAGTTAGGAAAAAAGTCTTCTGTAAGATGAATCGAATCCCATTTGATATATCAAATAGGTATATACATTCTTGGCATATTAAACCATTTTTTCTCAATTATTTTATAGTATAAAATTAGAGATGAGTTACTCTAAAAAACTAATGTTTTAGACCCCCCCCAAAAAATCAAATTTAAGATAACTTTAGAAAAATCACTTTCAGACACACAATACTGAGTCGGATTATGAGTGCCATGTAGAGAAGTTTGTTTTATATTTGGCATAGTGACTTAAATATAAGCAACACAATTAAATAAGCCAGTGGTTTTCAGATTTTCATCCTCTCCTTGAAATACTCTAATGGAATACATAGCTCTTCTTCATTGTTCAGTATTCTGCCTTCTAGTATTTTGGAGAAGTAGCTATTTCAATCACCTTCACGCATCTCATTATACATAAATTTTTGAGCAAACCAGTAACAATTGGGCTATATACCCTCTCTCACCATTCCATGCTCACATCCATTCAGCTTGTTTTTTATTTATCCTTCAGGTCTTGCTTTAGTTTTCCTCCAAGAAGTCTTATTTCATCCCCCAAAACTGAGTTAGGAATAACTACTATGTGCCCCTGTGATGTTCTGTATTTACATCTATCCAGGCAGTTTTCTGTTTGTACTGTTAGTACCCATTTATGTGTTTCCCTCCCTGCCAGGCTCTGAAGTTAGCCACTGGAAGGCGATAAGCCACACTGGTAGGTGCTCAATATTTGTTGAATTTCGGTTCACCGTTAGATGTCTTCCAAGGAGTTATTTTCTTATTTAATTATGACTATATTTTAAATTACAGTTTCAACTATTTAATGTCAAATCTTCTCTTTTTGTTTATTTCAAACTGCTAAGTGAAAGAGTGGATTTTGACATGTAACTTACTAAATAAGTAAATAATTCCTTGGAAGACATCTAACGGTGAATGAAAACGCAACACATTATTATTGAGCACCTACCAGTGCAGCTTCAGAGCTTGGCAGGGATTGAAACACATAAATGGGTACTCAAGATACAAAGAGAGAAGTGCCTGGATAGATGTAAACACGAGACGCCGCACATAGCGGCGTAGAGGGGCCCATAGCAGTAATTCCCACCTAACTCAGTTTTGGGAGTTGAAATAAGACTTCTTGGAAGAAAACTAAAGCAAGACCTGAAGGATAAATAAAAATAAGCTGAATGGATGTGAACATGGAGTGGGGAGAGAAGTTGCAGGTTCTGGGAACAGCAAGTATGTAACCTGATTGCTATTGGTTTGCTCAGAAATTTATGTGTAACTAGATGTGACTGGAGCATACATGGTGAAGATGATTGAAAATAGTGAGAGATTAGTCTAGAGTAGTAAATTAGGACCAGATTATGAAGGGCCTTATATATGTGATCAGAAAATTTAAGGATTTCTAGAAGGGATTTTGCTTAAAATAGTGAGTGACATGATCATATTTGCAATTTAGGAAAGTCGGTCTGGCCAGAGACTGGAGAGTAACAGAGTTGGGCAGGCAAGAGTAACGTTAGGTACAAAGAGTACTGACTGCTTTTTAGAACAGGTAAGGGGTAGTGATTCCATTCTTCCAGGTAATGAATGCTAGAGGAGGGTCAGGTTTGAGAAAGGAAAGAATAAAAGTGCTGTGGTAGAGGTTGTGCTTTCGTGAATAGGGGGTGTTAAATGTTGCCTTGGCTCTGTCACTGATGAGGCCCATGATAACCTTAAACAAATCATTTACTCCCCAATATCTTCATCTTTGGCATCAACATATAGTAATGCATTGATGTCCAGTTCTTGTGTTTCTGTGGCCATGCAGAAGACAGTTGTGAATATATTATGAAATATTTATAGTGTATGATAGCAAAATATAGGACATTATTTAGTGTAATGGAGAATATGTTTACTAAATACATTGCCATGGTACCATAAAACTGGTGTAGTGAACTGTGGACCAGTGTCCACCATCATTTGGGGTAGGAAAATAATTTGTTATGGTGAACTTTTGGCTGTAATGGTTTTTTTTTTTTGTTTTTTTTTAACTTAATTCCTTTGCTAGTGATTTAATAAGGAAGAAAGAGATCTACCTATTCTGTGCTAGGCACTGTATTTTACATATATTTTGTGTATTTTATAAGTACTTTGTGTATGATATGTTCTTTAGATCATTTAATCCTTCACACCTCACTTCACAACCTTATGAATGTAGGTAGATATTATTATTGCTATCTTCCAATTAAGAAAACAAGTGATATCAAGTAAGTTTCCCAGAGTCTCATTGCTCACTAGGAATGTTAAATTACAGTGTTGAAAAGGGACCAGGGTAGATAGCGATGGGCAAAAAAATAGTGAAGTATGGGTGACATTTCTTCATTTAAGTATACTTAGGAATTAAAGTTTTTTTGTATTTATTCAGTTGATCAGAATTTTGAATGCCTGTTATGTGGCTGTCCCTGTTCTAGATGCAGTAATATCTGTATCATTGTGTTGTTTTGTTTCTGAAAATGGTTTCCAAGGTAGCAGTTAAGGACATTAAAACTTCAAAGCTGTTGGCCCAATACTAATGAAAAATAAATTTTGGAGCAAAAGATACTTTATATTTTCTTCATCATTTTGCTTGTTAATAAGTCATAAGCCTCTGAAATATTGCAGAAAACAAAAGCTTTTTTCTCAACTTTTATCTTGGTATGAATCTACTAAAAATCGGTTTTTAGTGTTATGTACATAGGCCAGCATAAATAATAGTAGGATATGTCTGTATAGTGCTCTAAGATTTAAGTGCTTTCACATATTTTCTTATAATTGTCATGGGTCTCAGAGGAGGTAGTAAACTCTTCCTGATATACCATACTGCCTCTAGATGTGCGGTCTATTTACAAATTTAAATAATTTAAATTTTAATGG
>NW_011494815.1:4249108-4271670 GCF_000754665.1 Bison bison bison | reverse complement strand
AAATTTAAATAATTTAAATTTTAAATAATGTCATTGCAACTTTCTTTTTTTCCTACCCATAGTGTCTCAGTAGAGATTCCTGTATTGTTTGGGAAGTTAAACCAAATGTTCTTTTGTAGTCTTTTGGATTTTACAACAGCAGTTAATCCATATTTTTTAATAGTGTTGAGGAGCCAGGGATCTTTGGTTCCTAGATCCCTTCTAAGTGCTTAGAAGCTGCTTGGAGAAAATACTAAGTGAAAGGAAGGAAACAGCCCTTTATTGAATACCTTTATTGGATAGCTAGATACTGACAGATACCTTTATCCGATTCCTCTAAGATAGTAATACCACAGTGGAATCATCAAGCATATCATAATTCAAGTAAAAGCTTGCTGTTGTGAATGCTAGATTATAGCCACATACCGAATACTTTTCCAGTTTTACTGCTTTGGCTATTGTTCACAGTTCTCTACCTGGAATGCTTTGTCTCATCTTAGTCTGCCAGAATTCAATTCAACCGGTCTTCAAAACCAGCTCAGCTGATGCTTCCTTTGTAAAGCCTTCTCTACTTCAGCTAGTGATGATCCACATTTTTATAGCAGATGTCATGTGTAACTATTATTTTAGTCATTTGTGTGTATCTCTTACCTTTTTTGTTTTCTTTATTATAGAACATTGTCTACCCATATCCTTCCCTTAGGTCTCTTGGTCAATTCCTTCCACCAGAGTACCTGCCCTCAATCTATTATGCATCTGCTTTTTCTCAGTGAGGGGCAAGTTGAGGGGAGGAGTGGCAGGGAGATTGTTATACCAACAAAATTTTTGTTTTTTTTAATAGTAGTTTTCCATGATACAACCTCTATTTTGTCTTTTTTTATCCATCTTATTTTGGAATTATGGTAAGGCTCTTAATTTGAGTTTAAACAAACTATTTTCTGAACTTTGGGTCACCCAGCTAATAGTGGAGCCATTTTACCTTCATTGTTTACCTGGAGTAATTTTCTGTGTGGTGGTGATTTAGTTGCTAAGTTGTGTCTGACTCTTGCGACCCCATGAACTGTAGCCCTCCAGGTTCCTCTGTCCATGGGATTCTCCAGGCAAGAATACTGGAGTGGGTTGCCATTTCCTTGTCCAGGGGATCTTCCCAACCCAGGAGTTGAACCGGGGTCTCCTGGATTGCAAGCAGATTCTTTACCGACTGAGCTACAAAGGGAAGTTGCCAATTTCTTATGTGTTTAGGACAGAATATAATATCAGGTATTCAAAAAGAAATTGATACTAAAGATTTTTGAGAAATAATTTTGTGAGAATATAGCCTGTTACCTATACTATGACTCTGTTTCTATATTTATGACAGCCAGGTTAATCTTTTAAAACATTACCTGAATAGATTTCCTCTTCCTTTAAAAAACCTTCATGGTTAACAGTTGCCTAAGAAGTAAATCTTAGTTCTAGTTTGCTTAATCCCTCAGTACTTCCTTGTATGCTAGTTGGACTGCTCACTAGTTTGCTTTCCACCAATCTAGATTGTTCTCCATTGCTTCTGTGGTTACCTGAGTTCTGTTCTTTTCTCGAGTTCTGTTGGACCCCCCTCTCCCTCCCCGATTTTTTCCATTCATTAAGGCTTGTGTAACTTTTGATATATTATAGCATGTGCTTTTCTTTATTGTTTCTGATTTTTTAATGTTTCTGAAACCTACCATTCCCACTGTAGTATAAAGCTTCAAAAAGAGAACCATGGTTTACTCTACCTTTCCAGGGCCAATTACATGGCACATAGAAGGCATGTCATCATTAATAGCTAGTAGCAGTAATGAGAAAGAGAATTGTTGATTGCTTTCTTTTGCCTATCCAAACACTTGTAATTTGACCCAGATATTATCTGAGTAGATTGGGTCACTTTTACTTGTTACCAGAAGACTCCCCTAACATTTGATTGATAAGGTGGCCTCTTGGAGAGAAGAGTGAACCTATGGACCTTCAGTCAAGTTGATACTAAGATCCCATTGATTGTAGTGACAGTGTGTTGAGTACCTTGGTAGTGGGAACTATTGGAGACATTAAAGAACCTTAGAAAGGGAAAATCATACGTTCCTTCCAGTTTTATATCTGAATCCTTCTTTGGAGCACATTTCTGAAAAATCTCTACCCCTGACCCTACCCTCTGTACCACATACACAGTTTACCTTGTTCTCTTAGAAATCAGTTCCAAGCCTCAGTAAATCAGAAAGTCTAGCAATAAGAAATTGTTCCCAGCAGAGTAGAAATGTTTGTCTACAGTTTTTCCAAAGTTTTCAGGTATCAGCACAAATGCCACAGTTTAATACATATGATTAATCAAACATTGCTTTGTTTTTCTGTAGCTCTCTTGGACTGCAGTATAGTCAGAGATGTGTAGAATTTGAGCCTCTTGAGTTTGACAAGTTCTGTGCTTTGTGGAGTAAAATGATAGCTGCATCCCCTCTCTCCCTTCTCCTTAACTCCTGGGGAGACGGTGTGGGGGAATTATGGCTTTGGAGACAAGCAGACAGATTCAGATTCCTATTCTTCTAACAATGTAGCCTTGTTGAGATTGTTATTGTTCATTCACTAAGTTGTGTCTGACTCTCTGAGACCCCATAAACTGCAGCACACCAGGCTTCCCTGACCCTCTATATCTCTCTGAGTTTGCTCAGACTCATGTCCATTGAGTCAGTGATGCCATCTGACCATCTTATCCTCTGTCACCCTCTTCTCCTCGTGCCCTCCATCTTGCTCAGCATTAGTCACTCAGTCATGTCTGACTCTTTGCGACCCCATGAACCGCAGCACACCAGGCCTCCTGTCCATCACCAACTCCTGAAGTTTACCCAAACTCCTGTCCATTGAGTTGGTGATGCCATCCAACCATCTTATCCTCTGTCGTCCCCTTCTCCTCCTGGCTTGAATTTTTCCCAACATCAGGGTCTTTTCCAATGAGTCAGCTCTTCGCATCATGTGGCCAAAGTATTGGAGTTTCAGCTTCAGCATCAGGCCTTCCTGTGCTGTGAATATTCAGAGTTGATTTCCTTTAAGATTGACTGATTTGATCTTGTAATCCAAGGGACTCTCAAAAGTCTTCTCCAGCACCACTAGTTTGAAAGCATCAATTCTTCAGCGCTCAGCCTTCTTTATGGTCCAATTCTCATGTCTGTACATGACTACTGGAAAAACCATAACTTTGACTATACAGACCTTTGTCAGCCAAGTGATTAGTTATCCTCATAGTTAGCTACTTCTTCACTTAAATTCTTTCCTTACAGTTTTCTAATGACAGTTACGTTCTGTGGAAAGAATCGGGCACAGAGTTTATTACTGCATAACAGTTTCTCAGTATATGTGATGCCCTTACCCAGGGTGACCTGCTTGTCCTGGTTTGTGCAAGACTCTCCCAGTTTGAGCTCTGGGTCCCACGTGTCCTGGGAACCTCTCCACCACTGCTCCCTCCCTCCTTCTCCTTCTTTCTCCTGCACCATTTCACTTTTAAAGGTGTATTGACCATTCTTTGAATAAGTGTGGTCAAGTTTTACTTTATAGGTTATACTTTTAGGTTGTATATATGTATGTGCGTGTGTGGGTGTGTGTTTCAAGGCATGTATTAGGTTGCATTATTCAGTTAGTTTGTTAAGTGTTTATTGGCTGGCCTGATTTGGAGTCAAGGAGATTTGTGAGTTACTTGGTAAAGCAGTGGTATAGTTAAAAGTGGTGACTTGGACCTTTTACCCTATTGGTGGGTACCGACTTCCTTAAGGAACTGTAGATCATATGCACAAGCTTCTATGAGCCTAGAAAGTTCTTTGTCTTAAAGCATCTCATCCTGTTAAACAGTTCTTTTAAATTGAAGTTCTCTTGGTCTAGATATGTTAGGTTACAAAATGTTTATTTGTAGAGTGTTGGAATTTTCTGCCTTTATTTAAATATTTACTTAAATATTTGAATAACTAATGTGAATTCGATGCATTTAATGTTTTCTAATTAGACAGTATATTGCAATTATGATTTTGCACTTTTTTTGCATTTTCTCTTTGTTTCTTATTTTGCCTTCATCTTTTCTGTCTTCAACTCTAAGATTTCTTTTTTAATTAAAAAAAATCAAATAGAAAACAAATATCTGGTGTTTTTGTCAGTGTCATGGCCTTATGTCAAGATGGTGAAAGGTATCTCTCCAAATTATTGTTCTGCTATAGTTATTTCTTTCAAAGAAGGCCTCTTGTATAGCTATTTGTTGAATTGTGTACCTACTGAATTAGTCAAAGCTCTAGCTAAAACCATTTTTTTTCTTTACCTCTCCCCTCCCCCCAAACTTGCTTTTGTTATGTATTGGCTTGCTAATCCTTGTGTTGAGCAGTATCAGACATCACCTTTCTTGGGGGCAGTTAGTCCACTCTTCCGCTTTCTTTGTCAAAGGGCTCCCTTAATAGGAGAAGTCAACAGGGAGGACAAAAAGGATTGAAAGTTGTATTTAATCAGGGTCAGAGAGGTGGTGTTCAGAGTGACGGGCCCACAGGCAGGCTGGCCTTTTATGCTTGCCGACGCAGATGGTCCCAGAGCATTCAGCTAAGTGAAGAGAAAGCTGCCCAGTGAAAGCTATTGTAGGGTAGCATCGTTACAGTTGAGAAAGGTTGCCAGGGGTAACTAGAGAGTATCACCAGTATCGTGTGATCACTAGTCTGTGCCATTGAAAATGTTAGACTGAGGATTGTATTGGGTCCCTTGGCATCTTGATGTTCATATGTAAGCAGTATTAGCTTACATTAGTGTTTTTAATTTAATTTTTCTGTTTTCCTCCCTTTGTTCTTGCCTTTTTTACTACATAAACCATAGATTTATTTATATTTGTAATTTTAAAAAATCTGCTTCTACACGCATGTAGTTTTTTGATAATTTGTCTATTATAGTTTAGTAGAGACTATACCAAATAGTTTAATTTTTTGCAAATACATTGGATTTATGGAAATCTAACATTTCTCATTTGAAGAGCTTGTAGTTAATTTTCCATCCTCTGAAAGTACCTCAGTATATCCATCATGGATAGGTTTTTTTTCTCTTCATGATGTTAAGTAACTTATAAAAGAATTTGTTGAAATATTTATCTGAAAACAGTAAATATAACCTGGAGTGAAAAATTGTGACGAAGAGCTTCCAAATGTGTATGAAATCTATCTTTAATTTTTTGCCAAAGGCAAAAGTAAAAATATGCATCCCGAATGAGCCAGAGCTAAATAGCATAACGATCATTGGTCTTAATTTAATATACTCTGAATATGATTTTAATAGCCAATTTTGGATTTCTTTAATTTCAGCCTTTCTTGTCATCTGGATATTTTTAAAAATTGCTTATTGTCACATACAAAATGTAAACACAGTAGTCTTCTGCACTCACTAGAGGAAAATGCATAAAGATTTCTATTTAGGGTAAATGTGAAATTTGAACTGTAAGTAAAATTCAGTGTGAAATAATAATAGCCTTGCAAATAAATTTTTTAAACTCAGATTACTAGTCAACCCAATTTAAGTTAGCTTTATGCTAACTTAAATTTTAGCATAATTTAATTTTGGCTTAATACCTTTTGCCCACCTGTTGATGTAAAATTGAGTGAAGACACATCTAAGACCATGCAGTAATACACACTGATGTTTGAAAGCTAATAATCACCAATAGAATTATTTTCTGTGAAAGGTAATTTTTTTTTATTAGTCTGTTAGAAGTGGAGTCAGACTTTTTATCAGTCTTCTAGTACTCCTGTTTAAGAGATCATACTCTAATATCAGAATATTACAGAAAAATCTTAGATTTATAAATTTTATAACATCTCAAGTTTACACTTGTTTCCTTTTTCATGTTAAAGTATGTCTAGATCATTTTTATTTTAGCCACCTATGTTCCCTTCCATAAGTAAAAGCATTTGTCACCAAAAACTGAGGGAATCTAGTGAAATTTAGAACAAGCATGCTGTCTTCCATAGTCATGAGACATAGGAGGACTCCAGAAGGTCTACAGATAAGGTAACAAAGCACTTCACTGTAAAATTCAACTTTTATGTCATTAAAAGTTAACAGAGAATGTGATTTCTCTTTATTTCCTAAAAAACAAAATGAAGAATAGTAACCAGATTGTGCTATCCTTTTAGTATCATAGTTCTTTTTTTTTTTTTTAAAGAATCATAGTATGATTATTTATAAGTCTAGTGAAAAAATGTTAGTTTCTATCATTTATGGTGAAGTTTGGCTTTTAAGATTTATGAATAAAGATGGCAGTGTCCAAGCAAATTTTAATTACATGCTTCTTTAATGAACCTTGATGGGTCAGAGATGTTAATGTTACTGCAGTTTATAGCCCTTCATCGTTTTTATTCTAGTGATCCAGTTTTTCTTCATCTGTGTACATGATACAGGTTTGTCTGAACACATGGTAAATTGAAAGAACTTGAAGAATTTTTTTAAATGAATTTAAAATTTATACTCCATGTATTTTCATTTAAATTGACCATGTGATGTGAGCATCTGTATAGTGGGACCAGGGGAATTGACATCAATGATTTACATTAAACTCCAGCAGGAATTTCTTATCACTTTGGGCTTTGAATCACTACAGGTGACGTGAATATGAAAGGAAGTATGGCTAGCTATTGGTAATCATCTCAACAAAGATTAAAAACAAAATTTCTTTTAAGATTAATAGATACAGGTATACATATCTTCCTTGATACAGCTTAAAGTAGACTTTTTAAAGGCGGACTGTGAAGTTAAATAGTTTGTCAGCATATATTTTTAAAAAGTAAAAATTGAGGTATTGAATGTTCACTTACGTTTTTAGACTGGAAATCAAGAGACAGAAAACTAATTTAGATTTTGCCCATTTTTAAAATTTTGCTTAAATGCTAATCACAGTCTCTCTTCTTTGATTCCTTTATTAGTAATAGTAATATGTGAGTATAATTGGAATGTTAATGTTTGGAACGTTTCACTTCAGTTCAGTTCAGTTGCTCAGTCGTGTCCGACTCTTTGCAGGCTCATGGACTGCGTCAAGACAGGCTTCCCTGTCCATCATCAGCTCCCAGAACTTGCTCAAACTCACGTCCATTGAGTTGGTGATGTGCTCCAACTGTCTTGTCCTCTGTCATCCCCTTCTCCTCCTGCCTTCAATCTTTCCCAGCATCAGGGTCTTTTCCAGTGAGTCAGTTCTTAGCATCAGGTGGCCAAAGTATTGGAGTTTCAGCTTCAGCATCAGGCCTTCCAGTGAATATTCAGGACTGATTTCCTTTAGGATTGACTAATTTGATTTCCTTGCAGTCCAAGGGACTCTCAAGAGTCTTCTCCAACACCGTAGTTCAAAAGCATCAATTCTTCAGCGCTCAATTTCTTTGTGGTCCAACTCTCACATCCATACATGACTACTAGAAAAACCATGGAGAAGGCGATGGCACCCCACTCCAGTACTCTTGCCTGGAAAATCCATGGACGGAGAAGCCTGGTGGGCTGCAGTCCATGCCGTCACTAAAAGTCGGACACGACTGAGCGACTTCACTTTCACTTTTCACTTTTATGCATTGGAGAAGGAAATGGCAACCCACTCCAGTGTTCTTGCCTGGAGTATCCCAGGGACGGTGGAGCCTGGTGGGCTGCCGTCTATGGGATCGCACAGAGTTGGACACGACTGAAGTGACTTAGCAGCAGCAGAAAAACCATAGCTTTGACTAGGTAGACCTTTGTTGACAAAGTAATATCTCTGCTTTTTAATATGGTGTCTAGGTTGGTTGTAGCTTTTCTTCCAAGGAGCAAGTATCTTTTAATTTCATGGCTACAGTCACCATCTGCAGTGATTTTGGAGCCCAAGAAAATAAAATCTGTCACTGTTTCCACTGTTTTCCCAATCTATTTGCCACGAAGTGATGGGACTAGACGCCATGATCTTTGTTTTTTGAATGTTGAGTTTTTTGGAATGTGTAATAGAATTCATTAATAGTGGTGGGTCAGTAGAAGGTCTGTCCGTGTATTTTAGATATATGGGAGTTATGAAGTGAAGTAGAACCAGAAAAATTATGGCTAATTGCAGTGAATGCCATTGTATCAAAAATCGGCACATTTCTTCAGTTTGAAGAATATTCATACCAACTATATGTAGTATATACTCAAATCCTTGCTGAGTAAATACATTTAGTTTAAGACAGTAATTTTTAAAGTTGGCTGACAGTTAAGTAAAAGGGTTGTCTTTAATGGGAAATTATTGTTTTTGTTGTTAAATTGCAAAGAATTGTGAAATTTTAAAATGCTATTAACTTTTTGTCTTTCATTTTAATATTTTCTGGGAAGATTCAGAAGGTTCATTAAAATTTTGAGGATCCCAGGCTCATTATTTTGAATATCAATTTTTTTGTTTTTTTCTTTTTTCAAAAAAAGTGGAGAGGGAAAGGGGAACCGTCATGACCAGAGTTTCAAGTGATGGAGTCAAAGAAAGAGTCCTAAATGGAGTCAGAGGGTTAAGTCTACTAATATGTGAGTTTATCACTTATCCATAAAAAGCTGATAATAACCTCTACCTATTTCAGAATTATTATATACTTGAAATTAGATAAAGAAGTTGCAAGTGCTTCTAAAACTGAAGAGTGGTATGCAAAGGAATGATGATTCTGAAAATCAACAGTACTACTCATTACTTCTGCTGTCCTATAACTAATGTCAGACCAGCTTGCTGGTATGTTTATATTTTGATATTTGCCAACATTGGGCATTTGTATTCAGCTACTTCAGGAAAACAGCATTATAAATAATTGAATAGGTATTAATGGATTAGCAGCATGGCAGTACTCTATTCTCTGGAATCCATATTGGTTTACATATTATGCAGATTTATCTGTCTTCATTCATTTCATCAAAATAGAACTAGATGACTCATGGTAGGTTCTCTAATGGAACCTGAATAAAGGAAGCCTGAATGAGTGTGCTTTTTTTGCCTAGCCAAATACTGTTGACAGTGATAAGGGAAAGATCTTGAGATCTTTGTAAAGTTTTAATAACACCACTGTGACATATATTTTCTTATAAATGTTAATTCCTTATTTTCTTCCATGTAACACATAGTTCCTTCCAAAAAATAGTTTTCATTGACCTGTTCAGATCAACTGTAGCCAGGTAGCTTTTAAATACAGGCTGATTTTCACAAATAGAACCACGGTGAGATGCCAGTACTGACTGTGTTTGTGGAACACGCCACTGAGATCTGTGAGTCAGCAGAACTTCCACGTCATCATAGATTATAGATCTCTGCATTTCTTCCCAGAGTCCCAGAAGCACCACAGGCCTGTCAGCTTTATAGACTCTTTCTGCCCACAGCAGTGGTTCTCAAAGTGTGGTCTGTAGACCTCTGGGAGTCCCTGAGTGCTCTTCAGAGGCTCTTCAGGGTCAAATCTGTTTTCATAATAATACTAAGAAGTCATTTGCCTTTTTCACTGTGTTGACATTTGCACTGACGGTGCAAGAGCAATGATGAGTAAAACCACTTGGCCCCTTTGCACAAAACAAGGCAGTTGCACCAAATCATAATGTTATTATATTCTTCACTTCAATACACTGGCAATTAAAAAAAAAAAAGGTTAATTTCACTTAAGAATTCTCTTGATGGATCAATAAAAAGAATTAATTTTATCAAATCTGAATGCATCAGTTCATGTCTTTAAATACTCTGTATAATGAAATGGGAAGTGCACTCAAAGTATAACTTAGTGAGCCAGTGTTTTCCACATGACTCATATCTGAAGTTACAAAATCAGCACAGATGAAAAAATTTTTCAAAGTGCAAACGAGACTGATTTTAGATTTTTATAAAGTAACTAACCTTTGAGAAACTGCTGCTTGTCGACTTCGGTACAGTATTAAATAACAATATCCCCAGTTATCTTAAGAGACTGTTGAAATATAGTCTTTATTTCCTTTTTCAAACTGCATATCTGTATGATGCCAGATCATCTTAATTTACTTCAACCAAAACAACATATCACAACAGATTGGGTATTCAACTAGATATGAGAATCCAGCTATTTTCTATTAAGCCAGGCATTTAAAAGCATTTCCAATACAAAACAATTCCCCCTTATTTCTTTCTGTTTTGAAAAATACAGTTGTTTTCATAAGAGTGTTATTTATATTAACATGTGATGGATTTACTTATTTTTAAATGAGCTGTGGACTATTTAAAATTTTTTTGGTTTTAGCATATAATATAGTAGATATTTATAGATATGACCCACATAAACAAAAGCTCTTTTGGGGTTCTTTGCGATTTTATGAGTTTGTAGGGGTCCTGACACTAAAAAATTTGAGAACTGTGAACGTATAGTAATGTTGTTTAATCAACTATTCACAGCAAAATACTAATAAAAATTCTGAATACCTTTCTATTTCTTGCTAATTAGCTAGAATCTGTAGTCAGTGCTTACTGTTTGCAAATTTTAATATAGAGATTTTGAGATCAATGAAAATTATTGTAATATTTCACAAATTGCATGAACTTTTTTTTTTTAAAGAGAAACACAAAACTGAAATGACTGGAACATTGGCAGAGTGCAAGCAGTGGCAGGTGAAATGTTCTGGGCACAAACCTGTCAGCAGAGCTGATTATGTAGACCAGTTCTGTTGTTGTAAGCAATTGAAAACAATTCTGGCTAATTTTAGCAGAAAGAGGTATTGGATCACTCATAGAATTTCTGATAGAGTTGGATAAACAAGCTTGAAGATTGTTTCTCCAGGAGTAATGCATACCGCCCTGTAGAGCTAGTCCAGGGCAGGCGCTGCTGTGGCTTAGCCCATAGGAGTGACTCGTGCTGTTGACATGACCAACATCACTGAAGCTGGAGACCTGATGCTGCTGCTAGAACCTAAAAGTGGATGTAGCTGCTGGCCCCCACCACCAAAAGGGATTTCACATGGTCTGTGCTGTGTCTTCTTGCCAGATTACATTTCAAGAGTGTGGCTGCTATATCTTCATGGTGGAGGTGTGCAAGGGCAGAAGCAAATATCTGACTTTTTTACCTTCTCTAACAGGAAGCCAGCTATGCTTCATAAGATGAGGGCTTTCCCAAGCATAGAAAGGGGGTTCAATTTCTGGGCAGTTTAAACACAAACAAAAAGTTCCTCAAACTTTTACTTGTAAAGGAGATCCTATCTCTGTATTGTTGATTTAAGGAATATTTATTAAATAACAACTGTGTATAAATTGCCAAGATCTGTCAAAGGTGAATGAGTCAGGGTAAATTTCCTTATAATTCATTGCTTAGCAGGAAAAATAATGATCTGTACATAGATGGTCAGAATACAAGGCAGACTGTAGCAAGTACTACTGTAGATACACACATAAATTACTGTTATAGCATTTACCAATCTGTGTTATAATTTTCAGTTTATATGTGTGTCTCTCCCAGTAGAGTGTAAGCCCTATATAGCTTAATTTTTAAGTTTTTTATCAAGTTATATTGCACGTAACTTTGAGAGACAGTAGTTTCCAGTTTTGAAATGAAAAACAGCATTCTGTCATTAGTCCCCACAACAACCACCACTGTTTCACCCTTTCTCAAAGTCAATATGATCAGTTTTTCAGCTGATTCTTTTAATGTTTAGCTCTGTTGCTCTTAGTTACATTCTTGCACTGTTACCTCTTGATTTTTCAGTTTTAGGATTTTCAGTACACTTCTCATCACAGAAGAAAAGATTTATCTTTCTCTACTTACCTCTGTTCTCAGTGCTCCACAGTCACTCTTAACCATCTTCTGTGTATAATTATATTGTTGTTTTGGTTAGATCAAATGGTGTTTACACTATTATGATTATAAAAATGTTATTGAATAGCTAAATAATATAGATAAAGTCATGAATTTTTCTTTCCTCTACTTTTCCTACCTTCCCACTACCCCACGTTATTGTTTTAGGTTTTGTTGTTGTTGTTATTTACCTAGTTTTCCATGTTCAGTTCAATTCAGTTGCTCATTCGTGTCCGGCTCTTTGCAACCCCATGAACTGCAGCACGCCAGGCCTCCCTATCCATCACGAACTCCGGGAGTCCACCCAAACCCATGTCCATCGAGTCAATGATGCCATCCAGCCATCTCATCCTCTGTCATCCCCTTCTCCTCCTGCCCTCAATCTTTCCCAGCATCACAGTCTTTTCAAATGAGTCAGCTGTTCACATCAGGTGGCCAAAGTATTGGAGTTTCAGCTTCAACATCAGTCCTTCCAATGAACACTCGGGACTGATCTCCTTTAGAATGGACTGGTTGGATGTCCTTGCAGTCCAAGGGACTCTCAAGAGTCTTCTCCAACACCACAGTTCAAAAGCATCAATTCTTCAGCACTCAGCTTTCTTTATAGTCCAACTCTCACATCCATACCTGACTACTGGAAAAACCATATGCATATCACTAAATCAACTTAGAATTCTTTTTAAAATATCTGAATTTCCTCCCAATGTGCTCACATACTTCAATATTTCCATTGGTTTTCACGTTTGGAGAAATTCTGACTGCTTCATCCTGGTCTTGTTGCTCTGTTTACTAACTGTTGCACAGACTCGCTCTGGGATTTCCTTTCACTATCATCCTAGGAGTTCCTTTTGCTTTTCTCCTGTGATGGAGTTTCTGTTTTTTTACATCCCATTTTGTCATCTTCCTTGGTTTACTTACTCACTTTGAAGGAGTTCACCTCCGGTAAAGTCCTGAGAAAGAATACAGAGGTAGAACTCTTTTAAGTTCAAAATGCTTTTCCTTGAGAATTTTGATGGTACTGCTTCATTGCGTGCTAATTTCCAGTATTTTTGTTGAGATGTCTAAAGCTACTCTGTTTTCTGATCCTTTGAATGGTCTTTCCTAATCTCTCGAAATATGTAAGATTTTCTTTGTGCCTTGGCTTGAGATTTTTTTCTTCTACTATATAGTACTCAGTGAAAGTGAAAGTGAAGTTGCTCAGTCGTGTCCGACTCTTTGCGACCCCGTGGACTATAGCCCACCAGGCTCCTCCGTCCATGGGATTCTCCCGGCAAGAATACTGGAGTGGGTGTGGACCCTCTCAATAGACAGTCTAAGAAATTCATGTCCTTCCTCTGTTAGAAATGGTAGTTAATTATTTCTTTGATGATTTCTTAACCTCGTTTTTCTAGAACACTTATTTTTCATATATTGGACCTTTGGAATTTGTGCTTTGATTTTCTTACCTTTTTTTTTTGGGTAGGGCATCTTATCCATCTCCTCATGTTCTACTTCATTGGAGATTTCCTCAACTTTATTTTCCTACACCTCAACTGAATTTCTTATTTTTATCTATTAAAAAAAATTTTTTTTTCTGAGTTAGTGGCTATGTCTGTCTCTCTATTATCTGAATGCTCTTTAAAGTGTGTGTGTGTGGAAAGTTTAGATAATGGAAAATATATGGGTTTGATTTAGTGATAGGTATATAGAAAACTCAGAGAGGGCAATGGCAACCCACTCCAGTACTCTTGCCTGGAAAATCCCATGGACAGAGGAGCCTGGTAGGCTGCAGTCCATGGGGTCGCTAGGAGTCGGACACGACTGAGCGACTTCACTTTCACTTTTCACTTTTGTGCATTGGAGAAGGAAATGGCAACCAACTCCAGTGTTCTTGCCTGGAGAATCCCAGGGACTGTGGAGCCTGGTGGGCTGCCGCCTGTGGGGTCGCACACAGTCGGACACGACTGAATCGACTTAGTAGTAGTAGTAGTAGTATATAGGAAACTAAACCAAAAAAAAAAAAACCAGTTTGGGGGACTTGTACCTTATTGTGGATACAATATATTATGTCTTGGGGAAAATTCATGATAATTTTAGTTTAATTTTTCTTATTTCTGAAAAGTGTGTTTCCTACAAGGTGCGTTTTCTGGTTTTTCTTTCTTTTGGTCTCTAGCTTTCATTCTATGTATTCATCAGATACTTGATAATCCTTAGTTGTTTGGTCATGATAAAAAGTGTGATGTTTAACAACTGACTAGATACTGAGAGCTTGTCAGCATAACCATCTAGGGAAATTTAGCTGAGTTATTTTCCTAGGTATGTTTAGGGCTTTCTTCTAGGCAGTTAGAGTTCTTGGAAGAGAAAAAAAGAGTATTTGGATCATCTGTCTGGAGAGCAAAGGCCTGGTTGACAGTGTTCTGGGAGGCAAGTGGGAGAAGAGGGCTGGAGATCTCAGAATCCGTTATGTACATTTCCACTTAGTCTTTCAGTTTATACAGGTTCAGTTTATATCCTTGTCCCCATTTCAGAGAACTTCGTTTTTACTTACTCTCTACAAAAAATAAATTTCCCGTCATTTGCTGAAGTAGAGAAAAGATAGTCACCCAGTTGTATGTTTTGCAAAGAGTAATTGGGAGACTTTTGACTCTTTAAACTCCTTTATTGTTATTTTCATAGAATATGAGAAAGGAGGGATGTATGCATATGTTAGTCCTACATCTTTATCTGAAGCACCTGGACTTTATATCTATGCCTCCATAGCACTTAGTATTATACACATACAGTTCAGTCAGTTCAGTCACTCAGTTGTGTCTGACTGTTTGCAACCCTGTGGATTGCAGTATGCCAGCCTTCCCTGTCCATCACCAACTCCCAGAGCTTGCTCAAACTCATGTCCATCGAGTCAGTGATGCCATCGAACCATCTCATCCTCTGTCACCCTCTTCTCTTGCCTTCAATCTTTCCCAACATCAGGGTCTTTTCCAATGAGTCAGTTCTTCACATCAGGTGGCCAAAGTATTGGAGTTTCAGCATCAGTCCTTCCAGTGAATATTCAGGACTGTTTCCTTTAGGAGTGAGTGATTTGATCTCCTTGTAGTCCAAGGGACTCTCAAGAGTCTTCTCCAACACCATAGTTCAAAAGCATCAATTCTTCAGTGCTCAGCTTTCTTTATAGTCCAACTCTCACATCCATACATGACTACTGGAAAAACCATAGCTATAACTAGACGGAACTTTGTTGGCAAAGTAAAAACACATGGTAGATAGTAAATTGTTTGAATGAATGGGAAGATTGTGTCCTGAATGAGGACAGTGAGATATTGATTCCTTGCTCCTGCTGCTGCTGCTAAGTCACTTCAGTCGTGTCTGACTCTACGCGACACCGTAGACGGCAGCCCACCAGACTCCCCTGTCCCTGGGATTCTCCAGGCAAGAACACTGGAGTGGGTTGCCATTTCCTTCTCCAATGCATGAAAGTGAAAAGTGAAAGTGAAGTCACTCAGTCGTATCCGACTCTTAGCGACCCCATGGACTGCAGCCTACCAGGCTCCTCCATCCATGGGATTTTGCAGGCAAGAGTACTGGAGTGGGGTGTCATTGCCTTCTCCTGATTCCATGCTAAGTTATAGGAGTTCCTTGCTGAGTTATGATGTTATAGGAAAGGGTCTTTTTGGAGCCCCCCTGGTCCCACCACTTCATGGGAAATAGATGGGGAAACAGTGGAAACAGTGTCAGACTTTACTTTTTTGGGCTCCAAGGTCACTACAGATGGTGACTGCAGCCACGAAATTAAAAGACGCTTACTCCTTGGAAGGAAAGTTATGACCAACCTAGATGGCATATTGAAAAGCAGAGACATTTCTTTGCCAACAAAGGTTCGTCTAGTCAAGGCTATGGTTTTTCCTGTGGTCATGTATGGGTGTGAGAGTTGGACTGTGAAGAAGGCAGAGCGCCGAAGAATTGATGCTTTTGAACTGTGGTTTTGGAGAAGACTCTTGAGAGTCCCTTGGACTGCAAGGAGATCAGCCCTGTGATTTCTTTGGAAGGAATGATGCTAAAGCTGAAACTCCAATACTTTGGCCACCTCATGCGAAGAGTTGACTCATTGGAAAAGACTCTTGCTGCTGGGAGGGATTGGGGGCAGGAGGAGAAGGGGACGACAGAAGATGAGATGGCTGGATGGCATCACTGACTCGATGGACGTGAGTCTGAGTGAACTCCGGGAGTTGGTGATGGACAGGGAGGCCTGGCGTGCTGCGATTCATGGGGTCGCAAAGAGTCGGACACGACTGAGCTACTGATCTGATCTGATCTTGAAGATAAGGATATGGCATATGCTATGGGAACGTTCGTATCAGTCTGTAGAAATTCAGAGGAATGAAGGTCTCTTCCTTGATGGGAAAAGTCAGGGAAGGGATCCTGAAGGAGGAGGTATTGTTTGAGCAGGTATCATTTGAGTTCTAGCAGTAGTTAGGTATATAAAAGGCCTTGGATGAGAAATTGATTTGACCAAAATTTTCTTGCAAATTGGAAGACTCAAGCCCCTCCCTGATAACATGATGTAATGGAGGATTCTGATTAGACTCCCTCCATAGCTCTAAGCAGTTGGCTTTCATCATGACTTGGAATGGAACGCTTTACTTCTCTGTTGCTCAACTTCAGTTTTAAAATAGGATGATTTTTACATCAGAATATGTTTACCTGTCTTGCAGGGGTTTTAGGACGATTAGATGAGATAATGTTAAAGGTATGTGTAAATAAGATCTCTTCCCAGTAGAGGGTTATGAGGACTTTGTCTAGGATAATCAGAATGAGCATGAGGTTAAGTCACAGATTCGAGAGGTGAGATCCAGTGAGATTTAATCATTAGTTGAATTTAGGGAATAAAGTGAAATTACTTCAAGATTATTATGAAGGTAACATATTGGAGAGTTTACGGGGAGGAAGTATCAAATGGGTGCTTAAAAATCTGGGCCTTTGAGATCAGGCTCAGAAATCATAGCACAGAAGTCAGAATAGAGAAAGGTGGCCAGAGATACGTATAGTTAGGACAAAACAGAAAGGGAGAACAATAAATCAGTGTTTAAGGTTGGCCCTTGAGAAGCAGAGGAGTTTGCAAGAGAACAACCAAGGCTAGAGAAGACTTGGCTTATTATTGGATTAGCCTTCCAGGATAATACATAATCTGTGGGATTTAGTACAAAATTAAAATGAGAGACCCTTGTTCAAAAAGCGGGAAAAAAGTACGGTTAAAGATACAAATATTTAACACTTTTTCCTTTAAACATATTAGAAGTAATAGCAATGCCTGAGTAACAATGTAAAGTTACAAATTACAAAAAAAAATTGGGGGCTTATGATTTTAATACTATAATAATACGTTATCATTGTGATATCTTGATCAATCATGATTTTTCTGCCTTGCTTTTTTGCAAATTCATTTTTCAGGTCATCAAAACTTATACTTTTAGCAACTTCATTTTTAATTGATATAATTGAAAGTAATGTCAGTCACTCAGTTACAAATGACTTTTGATAATTTTTAATTTTGAGGAGGATCTTTTTCTGATGTAATTGTTACTGGAGTTAGTAAGAGCATTTTATAGGTTTTGACAACATTGGCATACATTTCTGATAATTATTTCAAGATATAAACTTGAACATCTAAAGCCGATGATTTTTACAGAGCAGTTTTTCTAAAAACATCTAACTTTGTATAATCAACTTTTGTGAACTTAATTGTAAATGTAAATTTATATATTGGCATTTAAATATTTTCTCTGCTATTTCCTTTTTTAACTTATTTTATGTTGAAATATAGTTGATTAACAATGTTGTGATAGTTTCAGGTGTACAGCAAAGTGGTTCAGTTATACATATACATGTATTCAACCTCTGCTGTTTCTTATGATCTGTGGAGGCTGTACAGGCAACCAAAAATGGTTTCATGAGTTGTATTGAATTTATCATGTCTGGTTATGTATTGTATCACTATATCTTCAATGATAAGGAAAAATTAATTTTTATGTTGTCTTCTGTGTTAATAATTGGTTCATCCAGAGCGTCGTATGGAAATAATATTCTTTTCCATCAAATGCAACAATCTTTAATTTCTCTTTTTAAGTCTGTGGATTGCAATGTTGCAACGGTTTTCCAAAACTAAATTCTTTGAAGTCTAATAACTTCCAAACATGCTAATAACCATGTATTATGATTTTACTTTGCAGTAATTTACTGAAAAAAGTTTACTAATAAGCATTGGCACATACTATCCTGGGCACTCACACTGAGAAGTTAATATTTGTGCATACACCACTGGGACAGGTTTCAATGACAGATGCGTAAGCAGGCTTTCCGCTGCATAGTCTCGTGAAGAGCCCCTCCTCTTTCCTGGGGCCACTGCCACTATTGTTACTGCCACTATGGGCTCTGTTCTGGCTGACCCAGAGTGCCTTGTGCTACCCACGACTGCCTCAGGTATACACATTTGGGCTGGTAAGGCATGGCCAACTGCTTGATGGATATGCTTACACTTGGCATATTTCCTCTTCTAGTGTTCCATTGTTCCATTGATCTTCAGTTATAAACCGTAAGTTCAAAGATAATATTATTAAGAATTTCAGGATGGCAACACAGAGCATTCAGCCAAGCATAGGCCCCTTCTGAGAGCAGGCTCCTGTGTATCTGTGAAGTTGCACACCCAATAAACTGTCCCTGTCCAGTTTTACTAAAGAGTTTCCTGCCAAACTGCCTTTAGACTGATTAGTCTATTTGACTTTAATAGCCTTTACCCTCATTAGGGGCAGAAACTGGGGTTGTTTTCATGCAGGTGTTGGCTGAGTTTCCTTTAAAAACTTGTGTCCTTAGTAAAGACTTACTGCTCCCCTGGGGGCCTTTGGAAGCTGAACTCCCTAGCAGCCAGAACTGTAACAATTTAATCATTTGGGGGTTCTCAGAGGCAGGTCTTAGCAGTGGAATTCAGACGAATTACTCTGTTGATTTACTTTATTATTTATCTTTCTTTCAGTTACCATTTGAACTTAAAAAATTTTGATCTCCTCTCTTCTTTGATTAAAGGAAGAGACTATGGATTATTATTTAGTTCTGACCCTGGTGACTTAATTATATATTCATACATCACCTACAGGTCCTCAGTGCTAGAAACTAGAGGTTTGGTAGTTGCTGATACCTTGGATTTCCTCTGTAAATTTTGTACCCACGTGAGAGATTTTTTAAAAAGACAATCAAGAAAAATATCTCTAATAACTTTATTATTTTTTTCTTCTTTAAAACTACAGCAATATTTTTAAAGGAAATTTCTCTAACTAAATGCCTTTTGTCTTTGTTAAAATGAACAGGGCTTTTCAAAAAAGGTAGGAGAGACTTCCCTGGTGGTCTAGTGGGAAAGACTTCACCTTCCAATGTTAGAGGTGTGGATTCCATCCCTGGTCAGGGAGATGGGATCCAACATGCCTTGTGGCCAAAAAACCATGGGATTCTCCAGGCTGGAGTGGGTTGCCATTTCCTTCTCCAGGGGATTCCCGACCCAGTGATTGAACCCAGGTCTCCCACATTGCAGGCAGATGCTTTAACCTTTGAGCCACCAGGGAAGCCCAAATATAAAAGCAATAATTGTAACAGATTTAATAAAGACCTTAAAAAAATGATCCAAAAGAAAAATAGACCATACACATAGGAGTGGAAACTGTCAGTGTGTTTAATAAGTGAAGAAGTCAACCCACAGACCCCATTTACACTTAGCTGCTGCTTTGCTTCCCCCAGCACTCTTTCTGTATTGTAAAACAACATCTTCGGTGAGCTAGATTTGCAGCTACTCCTTCATTCTCTCCCTAGCTCTTTACATTTGGTCAGATACTTATATAAGAACTCCCTAACTGATGTGGCAGAGCCATTGCTATGACTGAAGTAAGTTACAGGTGAGCAAGATACCAATTCTCTCTGTCCCCAGAGTGGCCTGTTAGGACCTGGGGCATTTGGAGCTCAATCTGGGCTAGTGTTCTAACTGAAAATGCCCTCCTCCATTTAACCTAACATGCTGTATAAACATCATTTTCTTTAGACACTATGACATAAAAAGGGCACTATGACATAAAAAGTACTGCCTTTAAACTTCAAATCAAGAAATTCACCAAGGAAATGAAATTCCAGGTTTAAATAGGTTTTAACCATTTATGTAATCAGTATTGTCTTTGTTCTTTTTCAGTATTTCTTATCATTTGATTTAGGGTAAACATCTAAACAACAGGTAATACATTGATGAAATAAGAAATATTAAGAGACTTATAGTCTAATTACTTTTCTTCCAGTTATTGTGTTCATAGGAACGAGAATTTTTTAGTAAATGAAGGAATGTGACTCTTAAAAGATAAATTACTCGTGATGCTCAGAGTGTTTTACTCCCATACTCCTTGAGTGGATTTCAGCCCAAAAGGAAGAAATTACGCCAGTCTGAACAGTCTCCTAACAATTAGAAAAGTTTCAACCCTTTGTCATTCTTTTGATGAAAACCAGACAGGTCTGTTTGATCGCAGCAATCCATTTTCTTTTTCTTTCTTTTTTGACAGTACAAATCTTCAAATTTATGCTTGCAACACAGATTATAAACAGAATGTATTTCAAAGATATGTGTAATTCAAGAGGAAGTACTGGGTTTTGTAATAGGTTAATGTAAGGTGGTGATTTTTTTTTTCCCACAAATCCTTTGATTTATGAGAGTATATTTAATTGCATTCATTGTGTTTTTATGAATTTATTTTGGTAAAAAGTTTTGATACCTGAAAACCTAGATAAACTGTAAGAAAGTGGTTGTTTACAAAAAGTACCTTTGATTATAAAAAGATAGTAAATCAACACTATCATAAATGAGTGTAATTGCTAGTGCTATTTAATCTGTTCATCTGAGAGGGACAGGAACTTTAGGTTCATCTTACTTTACTAGTTCCAGCTTGCTTATCAGAAATTTTTCTTACTAGCTACTCATTGTAATGACTTGTGCTATTATATTTTATCTGTTGTTTAGAGTTTTTAATAGTAGTATCTTTACTTCTTCATTATTTGAATATGGAAAGTGTAAGTAAGGTAGAGTATCCCCTTGATGCCAAATTCGCATCTTTACTCACAGCTGCAGTGGTGAGCTGCCCTCTCCTGGTCATCTGTGCCATCTAGAACTCCCAGTGGGTCCTAGGAAAATCAGTTTTTTGCCAAATCAATGTTTTAATTGTGTCTTTGATACTAACATTGTCTTGTTTTGTGACTCAGCTTTGTAATACTCTGCTGTAGTTTCTTTTCATCTCTTAGAAAAAGATGTTGACAGAAAAGATGGGGCCATCTCTCTCCCACATGTTCTTGTAGACTTTCTTCCTACCATAGATTATTGCCTGTTCAGTCTTAATGGGCATACTCTATGCGGTTTCTTTCTTAACTAAATTCTTAAGATTTACTTTGAAGATGTTCTTTAGTATGCTCATCCCTCCTTAGGAAAAAAGATTTTCAAAAGTACTTAAATAACTGGATTAACCAAGATGATCTTTTCATGGAAGATATTTCTTACATATTTTCTTAAAGATTGGCATAAAAAATTTCCTTAATCCATTTAATAATTTCATGTTGGAAATGATTTTACAAAAGATTCTTATAAAACCAGTGCTTCTGTTCTTAATTTTTCATTCTAGATTTTTTTGTGACTTATTTCTTATAAGCCCATCCATACTTATTTTACTCTCCAGGCTTGTAAATCTATGGGATTAGTGTCCACTTCGGTGCTCACCTAACTATAATGCCAGAATAGTGAACAGAACATATTTTAACATTTCAGTCTCTTGTTGAAAAATAGCTGTTTATTCCTGCCTTAGTTTTTGATTTACCAGATCTTCCTATATACTCTTTCATTTCATATTTTCAAAAGAAAAAGCAAAAAATGTTCTGGTTTTTATAATATTTCTCAGTTAAATTTATTTTTTATTTTTTATTTTTTTCAGTTAAATTTATAGCTTGTTACTAGTGGATATTTTTGTGTAAGACTTTTTATGACATATGTTATTTCTAAAATTCATATATACTTTCATAACTCAGTATATATTAATCTTTACTAAGGAAACATATATATCCTTCTAAAAATCCTACAGTTAAGATCAAAAGATCAGAGATGAAAGTCTTTAAACCTTTTTATTTACTAATTACTTTATCTTTCAGATCATTTTATGTCATCTTTTTTGCTTGGCCAATTCCATTGTGTATAATAAATACATTTGGAGAAGACTATAGGTACAAAGATTAATTGGGATATTTGAAGATTCCTTCAGGAGTTAGCTAGAATTTGTCTCCATTTTAAAGTATGAACAAAAAAGTTTAGCCAGTTAAAAGAGATTTTAAGACCCTAATCCATTCTTTAAAATAATTTTTAAAAGATTATCTGAAAGAGTAACTTATAAATTTAGAAAATTTGAAAATCTAGTCAAAATTGTAGGAAGTAGTTATTCACAGTTAGGAGCAGATCATATACCATCTCATCTCCCAACTAGTCTATGTTGTCTTCAGTTCAGTTCAGTTCAGTCACTCAGTCGTGTCCGACTCTTTGCGACCCCATGAATTGCAGCACGCCAGGCCTCCCTGTCCATCACCAACACCCGGAGTTCACTCAAACCCACGTCCATCAAGTCAGTGATGCCATCCAGCCATCTCATCCTCTGTCGTCCCCTTCTCCTCCTGCCCCCAATCCCTCCCAGCATCAGAGTCTTTTCTAATGAGTCAACTCTTCGCATGAGGTGGCCAAAGTACTGGAGTTTCAGCTTTAGCATCATTCCTTCCAAA
>NW_011494815.1:4244441-4249008 GCF_000754665.1 Bison bison bison | reverse complement strand
TTCCTTCCAAAGAAATCCCAGGGCTGATCTCCTTCAGAATGGACTGGTTGGATCTCCTTGCAGTCCAAGGGACTCTCAAGAGTCTTCTCCAACACCACAGTTCAAAAGCATCAATTCTTCTTCATAGTCCAACTCTCACATCCATACATGACCACAGGAAAAACCATAGCCTTGACTAGACGGACCTTTGTTGGCAAAGTAATGTCTCTTCTTTTGAATATGCTATCTAGGTTGGTCATAACTTTCCTTCCAAGGAGTAAGCGTCTTTTAATTTTATGGCTGCAGTCACCATCTGCAGTGATTTTGGAGCCCAGAAAAATAAGGTCTGACACTGTTTCCACTGTTTCCCTATCTATTTCCCATGAAGTGATGGGACCAGATGCCATGATCTTTGTTTTCTGAATGTTGAGCTTTAAGCCAACTTTTTCACTCTCCACTTTCACTTTCATCAAGAGGCTTTTTAGTTCCTCTTCACTTTGTGCCATAAGGGTGGTGTCATCTGCATATCTGAGGTTATTGATATTTCTCCCGGCAATCTTGATTCCAGCTTGTGTTTCTTCCAGCCCAGCGTTTCTCATGATGTACTCTGCATATAAGTTAAATAAGCAGGGTGACAATATATAGCTTTGACGAACTCCTTTTCCTATTTGGAACCAGTCTGTTGTTCCATGTCCAGTTCTAACTGTTGCTTCCTGACCTGCATACAGATTTCTCAAGAGGCAGGTCAGGTGGTCTGGTATTCCCATCTCTTTCAGAATTCTCCACAGTTTATTGTGATCCACACAGTCAAAGGCTTTGGCATAGTCAGTAAAGCAGAACTTAGATGTTTTTCTGGAACTCTCTTGCTTTTTCCATGATCCAGCGGATGTTGGCAATTTGATCTCTGGTTCTTCTGCCTTTTCTAAAACCAGCTTGAACATCAGGAAGTTCATGGTTCACTTACTGCTGAAGACTGGCTTGGAGAATTTTGAGCATTACTTTACTAGCATGTGAGATGAGTGCAGTTGTGTGGTAGTTTGAGCATTCTTTGGCATTGCCTTTCTTTGGGATTGGAATGAAAACTGACCTTTTCCAGTCCTGTGGCCACTGCTGAGTTTTCCAAATTTGCTGGCATATTGAGTGCAGCACTTTCACAGCATCATCTTTCAGGATTGGAAAGAGCTCAACTGGAATTCCATCACCTCCACTAGCTTTGTTCATAGTGATGCTTTCTAAGGCCCACTTGATTTCATATTCCAGGATGTCTGGCTCTAGGTCAGTGTTCATACCATCGTCATTATCTGGGACATGAAGATCTTTTTTGTATAGTTCTTCTGTGTATTCTTGCCACCTCTTCTTGATATCTTCTGCTTCTGTTAGGTCCATACCATTTCTGTCCTTTATCGAGTCCATCTTTGCATGAAATGTCCCCTTGGTAATTTTCTTGAAGACATCTCTAGTCTTTCCCATTCTGTTGTTTTCCTCTATTTCTTTGCATTGATCGCTGAGGAAGGCTTTCTTATCTCTTCTTGCTATTCTTTGGAACTCTGCATTCAGATGCTTATATCTTTCCTTTTCTCCTTTGCTTTTCGCTTCTCTTCTTTTCACAACTATTTGTAAGCCCTCCCCAGACAGCCATTTTGCTTTTTTGCATTTCTTTTCCATGGGGATGGTCTTGATCCCTGTCTCCTGTACAATGTCACGAACCTCATTCCATAGTTCATTGTGTTGTCTTAAGATTTACATAGGGCTTCACTGGTGGCTCAGATGATAAAGAATATGCCTTCGATGCAGGAGACCTGGGTTCTATCCCTGGGTTGGGAAGATCCCCTGGAGAAGGAAAAGGCTACCCACTCCAGTACTCTGGCCTGGAGAATTCCATGGACTGTATAGTCCATGGAGTCGCAGAGTCAGACACAACTGAGCAACTTTCACTTTATACGTGGTTAAGACCTGACATGAGCTTGGTGACCATGGAAAAATGTGAGCCCAGGATTCTTTAGTTGATATTAAAAATCTCAAACCTTATAAAATTCCTATTTGTCTTCAATGGTGAAATCATTTAAATGTTTCAACACCTAATCTTGAGCCCCTGCTGTGTCACTTACTAGTTTTGTGACAAACTTGTTCAGTTTCTTCTATAAAATAGAAAAAATAGAAAATACTAATCTCCTTAATGGATGCTTATGAAAGTTGGAGTATTAAAAGCATTTTGTAACTGTTAAGTGGCACACAAATATAAAGTGGTATTATTTGTAAAAATAAAAATGTACTTAAAAATTTTTTTTTAATCTATGCTTGCTGATGCTTAGGATCCCTTAGGAAAACCTGCTGTTTTCTTTAGACCTCTCCATGACAGTTAGTCTTGAACTCTCATCAGAGAAGAAGAAATTGCCTATGAAAAAGGGTGTTAAAAGACATGTTTGAAGTCCAAAATCAGGCTCTTCTAATGTTTGTTAAGTTGTCACAAAATAAGCTTTGATTTGTGTATTCCCACATTTGAGTTTGTGTTTCTGAATTGTGTATGGCAGTGTAAGGTATAGGAATAGGATAAATTTGGTAGCCTAGGAAACCTGTATCCCATCAGGAGAGAAAACAGATGTTCTTCCTCCTGGTAAAGAACTGCAGCTATCCATTTAGCAATTATGAATCTTTTCCCTAGGTGATACCCTTGAGAAAGGAGCCTTTCAGCAGACAGAATTAAGAAACATATGACACTCCTTTTTTTTTTTTTTAACTATATGAGACTGAATCTTCTTTTATCTGGCTTCTGCTTTTCATGCCCTCAGTTTTAAAAAGGTAGGTAAAGTGTTCAGTTTGAATCATGTGACTACTTCACAGGACTAAATTATTTACTTCTTAAGATCAGAGTAGGAGACATTGCCAAAGATCCCAAAAGAATGTTTCCCATTCCCCTGACCCCCAATTCAGTTCACCTTAGTTGTTTCTAGGTATGTTTTTACTTATTGTTGTCTAATTTTGAGTTATTTTTAATGAAATGGTGTTATTCAAGTCTTATATATGTTTCTCTGGAAAAGGCCAAATCCTACGGATTCTACTTAGATAATGCCCTGCATCTTTTACCTTCCCCATGGTACTGCTGTGGTAGACTATTACAATGATAATCTGTCACTTTGCTACTTTTAAGTTCTTTCCACATTGCTATTGGACTGACCTTCCTATGGTAGAGATATCATTATGGCTTTCTTGTTTCAAAGACTTTCAGTGGCTCCCGGTTGCCTAGAAATTAAATATAACCTGTTCAGCCTAGAATTTAAGCCTCTCAGTAATTTGGCTCTAGTCTGTTTTTCCAATCTATATGCCAGAGCACTCTTCCATGAGCCAAACTGTTTCTTCCATATTTCTCTACCTCTTTGCTTATCTTCAAATCAATCTCTCTTTCTGGAATGCCTGTCTTTCTCTCATCCCCTCCCAAATCTTGCCGCTTTGGTATCTTGAAAGTGAGACTTAAGAAGAAAAGAGTAGGAACTGTTGCTTTCTACAGCAGTATGATAAAAAATAATACCTTAATTCCTTTTTTTAAACTGAAAAGATTCAACGTATTTCATTTATATAATTCATCCAAGAAAATAGGAATGATCTTCCCAAACGCTTAATATGTGAAGTTGCTTTATATTTAAGAAGATTTTTTGGAGGGGGCAGGGATTACATGTCAGAATGTACTTTATTATAATGAGGGGAAATCAGAGTGTTTTTGTAAGTTTAATTATAGATTGATAGAAAAAATACAAAACCACAGATGAACAGTTCTTAGGTATAGCATATATTAGAAACTATATTCCCCAAATTATGATTAACGTTGAGCAACTTAAATTCACCATCTTAAAAAAGAGAATTTGTAGATTCCAAATAATAGAGTTAGAAAACTTTGAGTATGATATGGGTAGATTATCTTTCCTATTACATGAAATGAAATAAAACTGCTAACCAATGTATGCAGTTTCTAAAGGTGGATTTTGCCCTCTGTGCTGCTTAGGTATCATAATAGAAATAATTGGTGCCATTAGCTTGCATCCAAAGCAAAATTCATAGTCCACCAAGGCTCTAGTAGGTACCATTGCCTTGTAATTTATATAAATATTTGTAGAGCAACATATACCTTGTTGAGACAGAAAGATCTTTCATCTTAGATTAGGGTGTGTGAACTAATAAAGATCTATGCATTCTTACATTTGGGAACCCTTTCTTTGGGAAGAAAGATAGTTCTAAACCTTAGCACATCTACATACAACATTTTCAATGACACCATTAGCCAAAGGAACCATTGAGTATTCCGACATGGCCACCAAATCTCAAACTGGAATAAAAAAGAATAACTAACCAAACGCATATTCTGCAGATGTTTACAATTCTCACTAAAGAGAGGAGAAAATCCTCCTTCGAAAACCTGAGAACAGTAATGTGGCATTGGGAAATTGGGAGTCCATGACCACCTTCTTTCTCTCATGTGCTTACATTCCATTTCTAAACATCCAGCCCAACATCTTCACATTTTGGTAGGCTGCTGTGTGTATGTGTGTGTATTATATACATACATACATACATACATATATATATATATATATAA
>NW_011494815.1:4241295-4244341 GCF_000754665.1 Bison bison bison | reverse complement strand
TATATATATAATGTAATTTTTAAACTTTTTGTTTTTAAATACATTGGACTTAAGCCAAAAATTCCTATATACCTTTCACCCAGCTTCCCAATTTGCTGATGTCTTATTTACCTCCATAGTACTCAGTTCACATAATCAGAAAATTAACAGTGATATAATACTGTATACTGAGATAATAATATCAGATTTTATTCAAATGTCATTAATTCTATAACTGCCATTCTTTTTCCAAGCCTGGATGAATCCAGAATCCAAGGTTATATTTAGTTATTGTAACTTCATGGTCTTCTTTAGTCTGGCAAGTTTTATTCTTTGTTTAATAAACTTGCCACTTTTAAGAGTACCAGCTAGTTATTTTGTAAAATGTCTTTCAGTTTAGGTTTGTCTTATGTTTGCTCATGTTGTAATTTCAGCTGTAGTTCTTTGGCAGGAATGTTATGGGACACAATAATGTCCTTCTTGGAAGCATACAAATAAGATATTTATACCCTTATTTCACACAAAAAATTTTTAATATCAAGAAAAGGAAATCTTAAAAATCAGTACATATTTTTAAAAGGTATCCTGAGAACTCTAGGAATATGTAATTGTGTTTCTGAGAAATCAAATTATGATACAGGAAGTGTATTTGACTTTACTGCTTTCTGGTCATGAAAGAGTTATCTATCATGTTGTTTTCTATAACAAAGGTAGTGGAAATTTTTCCATTTGTTACTCAGAAGATACGATAGGAATTTATTGGAAAATAAAATTTGTAATTAATAAAAGGTAAGATCTTGGTTGGAGAGGGACATCATTTCATTTCAAAAAATGGTTTCACTGACTTTCTTCTTGAGGATGAAGATTTCCTCTCTGATCGCTATTAACCCATGTCTTTCCTTCTTTCAACCTTGTTAACTTTTCCTGTAGGGTAGTATCATTCATTTAGTTTTCTTCATGTATTGGTTTTGTCATTATCATTTCATCTGTGCTATTTGTGCCCCAACTTGATTGTAAGTTCCTCAGAGCAGAAAGTGTGTTTTAGACTTTTTGTTCCCCACAGGGCTTAGCACAACAAACTCTTTGTGAATATTTTTTTAAAACTCTTAGCATCTGTAAAGTACTTTCAGAACTAACAGGCTATTATTACAAAATAATGAAAGCTTACTGATAAACCGTATTTCTCTACCTGGTCAATAAGGTTAGGTATACATAGGTTCCAGATCTATTAAGTTTTTGTTTGCAGAGAAACAGAAAGTAGTAAACTTCAAAAATCATAAATGCCCTCTTGAGCCCTGTCCTCCTCCCATGAGAAAATCAGCAGAATTTCTGCTACTTCAAAGGATTAATCCTGTTCTCATGAAACTCCATAGTTGTCAACTCTAGCATCACTGTTGCTGCTGCTGCCGCTGCTGCTAAGTCACTTCAGTCGTGTCCGACTCTGTGCAACTCCATAGACGGCAGCCCACCAGGCTCCCCCATCCCTGGGATTCTCCAGGCAAGAACACTGGAGTGGGTTGCCATTTCCTTCTCCAATGCATGAGAGTGAAAAGTGAAAGTGAAGTCGCTCAGTCGTGTCCGACTCTTAGCAACCCCATGGACTGCAGCCCACCAGGCTCCTCCATCCATGGGATTTTCCAGGCAAGAGTACTAGAGTGGGGTGCCATTGCCTTCTCCGAGCATCACTGTTAGTGCCCTATTTATTTGGTTTTTAAGCAATTGTGTACTAACTATGTGCTAGGTTGGGCATACAAAATGGCCAGACTGTTCTAGAAGAAAGAGAAAACAGTGCTGAGAATGTGCAGTGAAGATCCTAACCAAGTGTGGGGTCCAAGGAACTGTTTGGTGAATATTTAGGCTGAAATCCAAAAGATGAGTAAGAATCAGTTGTTTGAAATAGTAGTATGAAAATTGTTTTGAGCGAAGGAAATAGCATGTGCAAAGGCCCTCTCATGAATAATGGTTTGTTTGCTGCCCTGAAGAAGGGCCGGTGTGGCTCAAGGGCAAAGTGTGAGATGAGACTGGAAAAGTAAGATCAGAAATTGCAGACATTGTAGGCCATGTTAAAGTTCTTGGTCTTTATTTTTAAAGCATTTGGAAACTGTTGAAGTGTGTAAATCAGGGGTTATGGGATCAGATTTGCATTTTAAAAAGATCTCTAAGCTGCAGGATGGAAATTTGGTCAGAAGGCATTCCAGTAATGAAATGTTGCTAACTTTGGTTAGTGAGGTGGCACTGGAGAGAAAGAATTCAATTTGATACAGTTTTAAAAATGAAAATTAACAGAACTAGGTGAAGAATTCTATATGGAAGCTGAGGGAGAGGAAGACAAGGAAAACAACATCCAGGTTTCTGATTTGTACACTGCATATATGGGCGCACCATGTACTAAGAAACACTGAGAAGGAACGTTTTAGGAACAATAGTCTAAAGACAGCATGAGAAAAGGTTGTAAAGTATGTCATTGGTAGTTTTTCTATATCAAGTACATGTTGAAATGATCTTTTAGATAATTCAGTTCAGTTCAGTTCAGTCGCTCAGTCGTGTCTGATTCTTTGCGACCCCATGAATCACAGCATGCAAGGCCTCCCTGTCCATCACCAACTCCTGGAGTTCACCCAGACTCACGTCCATCAAGTCAGTGATGCCATCCAGCCATCTCATCCTCTGTCATCCCCTTCTCCTCCTGCCCCCAATCCCTCCCAGCAGCAGAGTCTTTTCCAAATGAGTCAACTCTTTGAGTGAGGTGGCCAAAGTACTGGAGTTTCAGCTTTAGCATCATTCCTTCCAAAGAAATCCCAGGGCTGATCTCCTTCAGAATGGACTGGTTGGATCTCCTTGCAGTCCAAGGGACTCTCAAGAGTCTTCTCCAACACCACAGTTCAAAAGCATCAATTCTTCGGCGCTCAGCCTTCTTCACAGTCCAACTCTCACATCCATACATGACCACAGGAAAAACCATAGCCTTGACTAGACGGACCTTTGTTGGCAAAGTAATGTCTCTGCTTTTCAATATGCTATCTAGGTTGGTCATAACTTTCCTTCCAAGGAGTAAGTGTCTTTTAAT
>NW_011494815.1:4240537-4240986 GCF_000754665.1 Bison bison bison | reverse complement strand
TTCAGAATTCTCCACAGTTTATTGTGATCCACACAAAGGCTTTGGCATAGTCAATAAAGCAGAAACAGATGTTTTTCTGGAACTCTCTTGCTTTTTCCATGATCCAGCGGATGTTGGCAGTTTGATCTCTGGTTCCTCTGCCTTTTCTAAAACCAGCTTGATCATCAGGAAGTTCACGGTTCACGTATTGCTGAAGACTGGCTTGGAGAATTTTGAGCATTACTTTACTAGCATGTGAGATGAGTGCAATTGTGCGGTAGTTTGAGCATTCTTTGGCATTGCCTTTCTTTGAGATCGGAATGAATACTGACCTTTTCCAGTCCTGTGGCCACTGCTGAGTTTTCCAAATTTGCTGGCATGTTGAGGGCAGCACTTTCACAGCATCATCATTAGGGTAAATAAATAATTAAAATTAAAGTGTGATATTGTATTACAGTTAAGTTTTAAAG
>NW_011494815.1:4236943-4240419 GCF_000754665.1 Bison bison bison | reverse complement strand
TCAGACGGTAAAGTGTCTGCCTGCAATGCGGGAGACCCAGGTTCGATCTCTGGGTTGGGAAGATCCCCTGGAGAAGGTAATGGCAACCCACTCCAGCACTCTTGCCTGGAAAATCCCATGGACGGAGGAGCCTGATAGGCTACAGTCCATGGGGTCGCAAAGAGTCGGACACGACTGAGTGACTTCACTTGCACTTCACTTGTAAGTTTTAAAGGGACCTTATCTTTTAGAGACAGTATGCTGAAATTTTTACAGATGAAATGATGTCTGGGATTTGCTTAACAATAATTCATTAGGGAAGCAGGGGAACTGGTTAGGGTAATAGATAAAATAAGATTGGCCATGACTTAATAGATCATTGAAACTGCATCCATGTCGCTTCTTTATACTGTTTTTTCAACATTTGTATGCTGGAAAATGTCCAAAATAGTGAATGAGTAAGAAAGAGCACATACAAACATAATACAGTAGGAAAAAAAAAATCTTTAATGAGGCCTTTAATGTAACTCATGTATTAGAAGTTCTAAGGGAGAAACAGAAATTTAAAAGTTTATTCCCATTATTTACCTTTTACTTTCTTAAGTTTCTGCTAGGTTTGGTGATTTGACCTAGTAAACAATTTATATTTTCAGATAGGCAACAACTTGACTTTTTAATCCTCTCTCAATCATTTGCTCTTACTGTGCAAATTATGTTGAATTCAGTTTCATCATTCCTGTTAGTTTGGAGGTGGGGAGGAAAGCCTTTCTAAAAGTTATGAAATACATACATAAAACATGAAAAGAAAAGTATGAAGTGAACATTTATGTAGCCATCACTCAGGTTAAGAAATAGGACTTTGACAGTACCCCTGAAGCATGTCCCTTCTGTATCATACCGTTATGTCTTCCCTCCCCCATACATATATTCATTACTTTAATGTTTCTAGTAATCACTTCCTTGCTTTTTGTTTTTTAAACCTTTTTTAATGATGTAGTTTATCTTTGCTCCATGCCTTCTTCATACTTTTACTATATATTTGTGTGTGTGTGTGTTCGTTGCTCAGTAGTATCCAACTCTTTGCAACCCCATAGACTGCAGCCTTCCAGGCTCCTCTGTCCATGGGATTCTCCAAGCAAAAATACTGGAGTGGGTTGCCATTTCCTTCTCCAGAGGATCTTCCTGACCCAGGGATCGAACCTGAGTCTCCTGCATTGCAGGCAGATTCTTTACCATCTGAGCAACCTGTATATTACTTGGCATGTTTTCAAACTTGATGTAATTGGCACTATCCTATAAGTATACTTCTGAACTACTCTTTAGTCAGCATTATAATCGTAAGATGCATTCATGTTGATATATGTGATAGCTCATTTTAACTGCTGTATAATATTCTGTTATACGAGTGTACCACTAATACATCCATTTTGTTATTGATGGACAGTTAGATTGTTTGAAATTTTTGCAGTTACCAATAAAGTTGTTACGGATATTCTTATACATATCTCTTGGTACACATATATAATAGTTTCTCCCTGAACTCCTAAGTGTGTAGCTAGGAGTAGAATTACTGAGTCATGGGGTGGTCTTCAGCTTTACTAGATTTTGCAAAGAATCCCTACAGGCATGATTATGTGAGTCCTTCTTCACTTCTGTCCTGGTCATATTTGGGATGTCAGAATTTTCTGTTTTGCGGTTGTATCTCATAGTTTAGATTGCTGATTCTCTGATTATTAGTGAGGCTGAGCATCATTTCATATGTTTATTGGATCTTGCATCATTCTTCCATGTTTCTTCTGTTAATTGCCTGTTTCTGTCTTTTGCCAACTTTTTTCTTATGTGTTGCCTTTTTTTTTCCCTTAATGATTTATAGAAATGTTTATATTTTCTGGATATGAACCCTTTGTCAGCTATATGCATTACTAACATCTAACATTTCCTCCCAGTCTATGGCTTCTTTTTATTTTTCTTAATGATGTCTTTAGGGAAGAAAAAGCATCACTTTTTCTTTGAAAGTAATTTCTAATTTATAAAAAGTTGCAAAAATAAAAATAGTATAATACAAAGAATACCTGTATACCCATTATCCAGGTTCAGTTATTTATATTTTCCTCCAATTGTTTTATTAATCACACTATCTATATGTTTATGTATCTATTTATCTATGTATTGTGTGTATATGTATATTCTGAACCTTTCGTAAGTTAAATACATCATGTCTTTTCTTTTACCTCTGAATACTTAAGTGTATATTTCCTAAGAATGGAGATCTTCTCTTATGTAACCATAGTGCAGCTATCAACTTCATAAATTTGTATTGGTACAATTTTATCTAAACTACCAACTATACATCATTTGTTAGTGATGTATGTCTTTGGGTATGTAAAAGTTTTAAATTTTAATGTAGTTATTGTATTGGTCTTTTCCATAATAGTCTGTTCTTTAAAAATCCTTCCCATTTCTGAGGTTTTAAAATATATTTTTTATTGTTACACAATTAAAAAATTTTACTTTCCATATTTAGGATTTTAATCCACTTGGAATTTTTTTTGTATATGCCAACAGATGGATTTTGTATATGGTGAGAGATAAATTTCAATTTTATTTTTTCCCATTATCTCAGCACTGTTTATGGAATAACCTTGGTTCCCCATGCAGTGACACTAGTGTCATATATCAAGTTTACAAATGCAAGTCTTTCCATGAACCTATCCATTCATGTACCTGAAACTGTCTTAAGTATTAGAATGATATACAAATAATTAATAACTAGGGAAGCAGGTCTCTCCAGCATGTTCTTCTCAAATTTAACATCTACTTTGATGAATGGTTATATGGCAAACAACTCATGTTATCATCACTTCAACAAAATATAGGATATTACTAACACAGTAAAGCCCTTAGTATCCCCCTCCCTGATCATAATCTTTGCCTTCTTCCAAAAGATTGCCTGACTTTAGAGATGATACTTTCCTTGATTTTCTTTACAGTTTTATCACTGCTGTAGTCCCTGAACTATTATCTGAATTTGCCTGTTTTTGGAGGTCTGTATTCATGAACTTACAGTATGTATATTTTGTACATATCTGCCTTCCTTTATATAACATTATGTAGCTGTGGTTCATTTTTTTGGTTGTCAGTTGATACAGGATATGTCATTTTATGACCATACCAGAGTTTTATCCATCTGCTGTAAATGAACGTTTTGTCTGTTGCTAACATTATTGCCCCTAATGTGCGTGTCTGGCGTTTCAGGAATATACCTAGGACTAGAATTGTTTTATTCTGTGGTATGCATATCCTCCACTTGAATAGATAATGACAAATTTTTTCCAAAGTGATTGTACCTGTTTACATCCTAACCAAGAGATTATGAGAGTTCCCATAGTCTGTATCCTTGCCAACACTAAAGATTGTTAGTGTTTTCATGTTTTTTGGTATTTAGATACCCTCGTTTGTGGAAGGGCTTTTTTTTTTTTTTTTTTTTAAGTCTTGCT
>NW_011494815.1:4236743-4236843 GCF_000754665.1 Bison bison bison | reverse complement strand
CACTATGGATAACAGCGTGGAGATTCCTTAAAAAACTGGAAATAGAACTGCCATACGACCCAGAAATCCCACTGCTGGGCATACACACCAAGGAAATGAG
>NW_011494815.1:4202482-4236571 GCF_000754665.1 Bison bison bison | reverse complement strand
AGTCCTTGCTGTCGAAGGGACTCTCAAGAGTCTTCTCCAACACCACAGTTCAAAAGCATCAATTCTTTGGCACTCAGCTTTCTTTATAGTCCAACTCTCACATCCATACATGACTACTGGAAAAACCACAGCCTTAACTAGATGGACCTTTGTTGGCAAAGTAATGTCTCTGCTTTTTAATATGCTGTCTAGGTTGGTCATAAATTTACTTCCAAGGAGTAAGAGTCTTTTAATTTTATGGCTGCAGTCACCATTTGCAGTGATTTTGGAGCCCAAAAAAGTAAAGTCTGCCACTGTTTCCACTATTTCCCCATCTATTTGCCACGAAGTGATGGGACCAGATGCCATGATCTTAGTTTTCTGAATGTTAAGCTTTAAGCCAACTTTTCACTCTCCTCTTTGACTTTCATCAAGTCTTTTGTTAGTTTTCCTATTTTTTTGTCCTGACTTACAGGGGTTTATTATATATTCTGGATGTGAGTCCTTTATATGTTGGACAGATGTCTCCTGCCAGGCTGTGGCTTGCCTTTTTACTCTCTTAATAGAATGTTTTGTTTTTTGATGAACAGACGTGCTTGATTGCAGTATAGTCAAAACTTATCAAATTTTAATTCATGCTCTATTCCATACCTACTGTGTGACCTTGGCCAGCTTTGAGCTTTAGGTTACATATCTGTAAATAGTTGGTAATAATATCCATGTCATAGGGTAATTGAGAAGATTAAATGAGATAAAGCACTTATTATAGAGCTTTTCACCTAGCAGTGCCTCAATAGATGGTAATTGCCTTCCTCATCATTTAGGGTGTTCATTTTCATACTGTCTTTTGGGAAATTGGGTGGTATTCATGAGCTATTTGCAAATGAATGTTTTGAAAATTAGAATCTCATATAATTATCCCAGGAATTTAGAAGGTGGCCTAAAATAGTAAATCATAATTAATTTGCCCAGAGAACTAAAATGTAACATTTTCTCTGATGAAAAGGATTTATATTCAGTATGGGACCCCTGAATAATAAAACTCGTGACTGGAGTTATCCAGAAAACAAGAAGCTATAGTTTAAAACAATCTAAATCCTATAAATAATGCATCATATTTGGAAACTAGGGGTAGATTTCTTTGCCTCCAAGCAGAAAGCCAGGTCTCTTAAATGATGAGAAATTGCTAATAACGCCAACCCAAAGTACCCTCCTCCTCCTTGGAATTTTCTGATGCTTATTGATAATTTTCACTTTGACCTATTTCCTCATCCATTCATTCAACAAATATTTATAGAACACCCCTTATTATGTGACAAGGCCTTTGCTAGGGGAAAGGGACAGAGCAGTAAAGAATATAAACTCAATCCTTACCTGAATAAAGCTAAGGAAAAAAAGATTAAAAAGAATATTACAACAGCATGCTAAAAAAGCAGTCCCATAGTTCTCCTTCCGATAATGGCAGAACTGTTCATAATGGACCAACCTTCCCATAGATAATTATACTCTGGACAAAATACTATAATATAAATGTTTATATATATAAGACAGTCTTTACACACATTCATCCCTTTAAAGCATACCTTAATACTTAAAAACATAAAATATCTAAAGGTACTGGAGACCAATCAAAAGCAGGTAGAAACTGATAGGGAGTCAACATTTAGGGTAAAGGAACAGCACTGGGTGAGTTTCCTGTTTTTATGTTTTTTTGCCTGAGGGCAGTCACTAATTGGTATAGCATGGGAGTGGCTAGAACTCTGAAAGAAATTCAGTCTTACTGATGTTGGGAATCAGAAGAGAGAAACTTCTAGAGCAGCTGGACCATGAAGGGGAATTCACAGAGGGGAAAGCCCAAAGTATGCATATAAATATTTGCCAAATTTTTGATCCTTGAACAGACAACAGCTCTCTTCAAGGGAACCTAACAGGATCCATAGTCTACAAAGTGTCATTCACAAGGTTCAGGATACCATCCAAAATTACCAGACAAATGGAGAAACTGAAGAATTTCATGCATACTTCAGTTCAGTCGTTCAGTCGTGTCCGACTCTTTGCGACCCATGAACTGCAGCATGCCAGGCTTCCCTGTCCATCACCAACTCCCAGAGTCCACCCAAACCCATGTCCATTGAGTTGGTGATGCCATCCAACCATCTCATCCTCTGTCGTCCCCTTCTCCTCCTGCTCTCAGTCTTTTCCAGCATCAGGGTCTTTTCAAATGAGTCAGCTCTCCACATCAGGTGGCCAAAGTTTTGGAGTCTCACCTTCAACATCAGTCCTTCCAATGAACACCCAGGACTACTCTCCTTTAGGATGAACTGGTTGGATCTCCTTGCAGTCCCTTGGACTCCTCCAACACCATAGTTCAAAAGCATCAATTCTTCGGCACTCAGCTTTCTTTATAGTCCAACTCTCACATCCATACATGACCACTGGAAAAACCATAGCCTTGACTAGACAGACCTTTGTTGGCAAAGTGATGTCTCTGCTTTTTAATATGCTGTCTAGGTTGGTCATAACTTTCCTTCCAAGGAGCAAGCGTCTTTTAATTTCATAGCTGCAATCACCATCTGCAGTGAGCCCAGATAAATAAAGTCAGCCACTGTTTCCACTGTTTCCCCATCTATTTGCCATGAAGTGATGGGACCGGATGCCATGATCTTGGTTTTCTGAATGTTAAGCTTCAAGCCAACTTTTTCACTCTCCTCTTTCACTTTCATCAAGAAGCCCTTTAGTTCTTCTTCACTTTCTGGCATAAGGGTGGTGTCATCTGCGTATCTGAGGTTATTGATATTTCTCCCGGCAGTCTTGATTCCAGCTTGTGCTTCTTCCAGCCC
This sequence comes from Bison bison bison, assembly GCF_000754665.1. NCBI lineage: Eukaryota > Metazoa > Chordata > Mammalia > Artiodactyla > Bovidae > Bison > Bison bison. Next base: position 4,233,752 of record NW_011494815.1, on the reverse strand, counting down.
AGTGTTTCTCTTGATGTACTCTGCATATAAGTTAAATAAGCAGGGTGACAATATACAGCCTTGACGTGCTCCTTTTCCTATTTGGAACCAGTCTGTTGTTCCATGCATACTTAAGTAAAGGCAATTAATGAACGCTGACTCTGGGATGACCCAAGTGTTGAAATTAGCAGACAGGGATTTTAAAGAAGTCATATTGACTGTGTTCAAGGATGTAAGGTACATTATCTGACATACAAAAGTTAACTGGATGAACTTAATAACAGATTGAAAATGCCAATGAACTTGAACACCAAAATTATCTAGTCTGTAAAACAGACAAAAAAAATATTCTGAAAATAGAATTTAAAAAGCAGAACCCGAGGGAATTATGAAACAATAAAAGATTAAAAACAATATAAAAAGTGTCATTGCTGTCTCAGAAGGAAAGAACGAAAATGGGCAGAAAACGTATATAATGGGAAAGAACTCCCTAAATTGGTGAAAAATAAAATTGAATATGTTCAAGAGACTCAGTCAAATTGTTAAAAACCAAACATGAGAAATTTTTATAAATACAGGGATGATGAAAGATGTAACATGCTTAAAATAAGCACATGAAAACTGTAGTGGTCATATTAATATCAGATAAGTAGACTTCTGAAACAAAGAGTAGTATTAGAGAAAAACAAAGACATTTCAGGAAAATTAAAGGATCAAGTCATCAGGAAAGGCACAAAAATCAAACAAATCTTCAAAATAGATAAAGCAAAATTTGACAGGTTTAAAGGGAGTAAGAGAAGTCCACTGTCGTAATCAGATATATCAATACATATCCCGTTTCTCAGTAATTGATCGAAATGCTAGATTAAGAATAAGGATATAACACAACATTGTAAATCAAACTACACTCCAACAAAAAAGGATAAGGACATAGTTCAGAATGATGCTGTCACCCACCTTGATCTAATGGACACATAGACCACAAAACCCAGTAGCAGAATATACATTCTTTTCCAGAGTTGATAAAACATTCTAAGAAGTTCTTTAAATGCTTGCTTTTGCTGCGTTATTTCTATACCACCACTGACCAGCTGCTTCCATCTTATCCGCCTTTAATCCCATCCCACCCCTGGCTCAGAAATCTTACTTGAGTTCTCTTGAATTTTTATCACCTGTTTATTTGGACTTTATGATCCAGACTGCTGAAGTATTGTTACTTTTATATCAGTCTGTTACTCATTCAGTCTGCTGTATGGAATCTTTGGAATTTTGGAATCTTCTTACCCATGGAAAGTTATCTCCCATGGATTCCTGCCATTTTAACATACTTTTTAATCTTGGTGTTTCTTAAAATAACTTTTATATTATTTTATCTTTGTTTTTAGTGTTTCTGATGGGTTCATTTAGGAGCATTTACCATTAGAATGCTGTTGTAAAACCCAAGAACAGAGCAGACTTATATTTTTGTTTTTCTGTTTGTTAGTTGTTCAGTCATGTCTGACTCTTTATGACCCCAATTGGCAAGATCCAAATAAATCTAGATTTGTTGACACTGCTGTATAACTGTTTTTCTCCTGATTTTTTGTATTTGTATTACAGTTAAGTTAGAAAATGTGTATGCTCAGTCATGTCTGACTCTTTATGACCCCATGGACTATAGCCCGCCAGGCTCCTCTGTCCATGGGGATTCTCCAGGCCAGAATACTGGAGTGGGCTGCCATTTCCTTCTCCAGGGGATTTTCCTGATGCAGGGATCAAATCTGGTCTCCTGCATTGCAGGCAGATTCTTTACCAGTGAGCCACCAGGGTTCATTTCAGAGTATTTACCATTAGAAATGCTGTTGTAAAAACAAAGAACAGAGCAGACTTGTTTTTTTGTTTCTGTAGAGAACAGTAACTACAAACTGTTACATAGAGTACGGAAGGCTTTATTTATATATGATGTCAAGCTGGTAGGTAAAGAGTCTGCCTGCAGTGCTGGAGACCTGGGTTCAATCCCTGGGTTGGGAAGATCTCCTGGAGAAGGGAAAGGCTACCCATTCCAGTATTCTGACCAGGAGAATTCCATGGACTATATAGTCCATGGGGTTGCAAAGAGTCAGACATGACTGAGCGACTTTCACTTTCACTTTTTCTGGTACAGAGAACGGATTTTCAGAAAAAACTGGTAAAATATCCTCTAGGTATTTATTGACTTATTTATTCATTGATTCAGTCATGCTGTGCTGGGTCTTTGCTGCAGCATGTGAGTTTCTCTGGTTGCCCCACAGCATGTGATTTCGTAGTTCCCCAACCAGGGATTGAACCTGTGTCCCCTGCGTTGGAAGGCAGATTCTTAACCTCTGGACCACCAGAGAAGTCCTCCTCTAGGCCTTTAAATATATCTCTTACCACATGTAATTGTACTTAATCTCACATAGACATTTAGTAATGATTTCCCCTCAGTTCCCAGTAACCGATATACTTATCTAGCTGTTTCTGTTTCCTAGACTAAGAATGCTGAGAGAACTCTTTGACAAAAGAGATGAATTATGACTTCTTTTGGTTATTAAAATGTGCAAATATAAGTAACTGTTCTTTAATAGTCTGTATTTAAAGTCTTGCTTTGTAATAAAGACATCCACTTGGTCTTTGATCCAGTGTGTATTTCTTAAGGTCACAGGGTTCCACTTTCCTTCCACCTTTTAAGTCTGTCTCTTCTGTCTTAACCCTTTTGAGCAAGATGTGTGATAACCATCTTATTTCCAGTCTCTTCTGAATGAATTGTGATATTATGAGCATCAGCTGCACTTTCAGGAGCATAGAACTTGTCAGTAGAACAAGAACATATTTTCCAATTTCTCCATCAAAAATTGGTAAAATATTGTTTGATGGGTATAGAGTTTCACTTTTGCAAGATTAAAAAAGTTCTGGAAATGGGTAGTGGTGATGGTTGCACAATAATATGTACTTGATGTCTAATGTACACTTAGAAATGGTTAAGATGGTAAATATTACATTGTATTTTATCACCCCCAAAATGTTTTCCAAAAAAGATGGTAAGAAAATTTAAGCAAGAAGGCCTTGAGTCGTGACGTTAGTCCCAGAGGCAAAATGTATCCTGATATTGTTTTTAATAGCTGTGCTGTTCATGGCTAATGTATAGGAATTATGCATGATAATATGTATAAAAAGTATTGATAGAACAATGCTTTTTCTGTTCCATGAGGTTCAGAAATCATTTGCGAGAAATGAAGACTAGGTAGCCAGTGTATATCCTCCCTATCCTAAAATTTATATTTTTTAAAAGTATTTTTATCATTTTATATGTCTATATATATAAATTCTAAATTATCTTAATTTCAGAGGAAACAAATTTTATGTTGTTTTCTTTGTTTTTATTCCTCACCACAAGATTTCACATCTAAATCTTACTGTAGCTTTTCCAAATACTCTCATTGTTTGAAAACAGAGAACTTTATAATGGAAAAATGGTCTCCTTTTTTTGCCCTTACCCACTTGAACTTTTATTTTAAAACAAATAACAGAATTTAATAAGAAGCTGATTTATTCCATCCCTACTTTCCCCTTCTCCCCATTATACTACTTTATTCTTGAGTTACTTTTTTGTTGTTTTAAGAAAATTGAGGATGCAAACTTTGTTATAGGCACCTCACTCAAATTGTAGGGTAATGGTGATATGAAAAAATAACTGATTCATAAAATTATCAGAAGGGGAATTTTTCAAGTTTATTAAACAGAAAAAGGACAGTTGGTTTGGTTTAGTCATCAAAATAAATTGTGACCTACTGATCTCCAAGTCCTATATTGTGCTCAGATTTTCCATTGGGAATGAAACATTCCGCTGTCCCTTTTTACTGTTTAACTTAAGCTGCAGTGAACACTAGGAGAATGGCCCTGTGGCTGAGCTGCTTATTTTTTTTTTTTAATCTATTCATTTTATACTTTCAGACAGATTTTTCCCTGGGGTGAAACAAAGGTTAACTGAAATTTCCTCTGTTGTGTACCTGAACGAATCAGCAGTTTGAGAAGGAAATCCCATTGATGGGCCAAGAGAGTGACAGGCTCTATTTAAAAAATTCCCCCGACTGTGTGGTAGACCAGCCATGCCATGAATTTAACTGTTCCTGTGGTCCCCATACTTGTACCCACCAAAAAAAAAACAGAGAGAGAGAAAGCGACTTTGTTCTGCAAACGTAACCCTAAGCTTTGAAAACCACGAGCCATTGAGTTTTGTGAATTCAAGTTAGAAAGCAACAGAGGCCAAGACTCTAGGGGAACAATATCTGAAAGGGAGTACACGAAAACAGGTAGAAACTGTTTAACTGTTTTCTCTGTATGTATACAGATTTGTGTGTGTTTATACACATACTCCAAAAAACCTATGCCTTCTTCTCATTTTATGAAGCTAGTCCTAATTATATTTAAGCAATGATGTTTGTTAAGTTTTGAAATCTGCTAAATTTCTTTTTTTTAATATATATAGCTTTTTTACTTCATTAAAGTATTTTGGTTTTAACAGGACATATGTGTTTTGGAAATGAAAGTAAACACAGTATATATTTAAATGGTTTAAAAAAAACTGGACCTTTACATTACCTCTGCAGGAGCTTTGCTGTCAGAGGCAGCTCATGTATTTTGTATTTTTCCTGTTTAAGGGAAGCTGCTTTAAATATGAAAAGATGGTATCTTAAGTTGGATTAAACATCCTTAATTCATGTGTATTTAACCTCAGGACTTGTGAGCCTTGTTGAAAATCCCACTTTAACCCTGCCTAGTAGGCCTCAATAGTGCGTACTGCATAGAGATTATATATAAATAGTCATGGTCTTTCTGAGGTGGAGAGTAGTGTGTATTCCCAGGGGGCATGAACTGTGTACGTTTCTAACAAATATTTCACATATGTTGCTAATTCATACTTCTATTTACAAGTTTAGGATTTAGTTTTAAAGAAGATTTTATTATCAAAACTTTCTTAAGTATATCCATCTGTCTAGTGTGGATGGGAATTTATGGAGATTTTGTAAAACACTAGAATTCATAGAGAAAATAATCCAGAGGGATTGGTTTCTGACAAGGACTTTGGACAAGCAGGTACCATTTGAGTTGGTTCCTAAGATAAAAAAGTAAGAATTTATTTTAAAAGGTCATTCAGGGGCTAGGTTCATGCTCACAAATGAGAAAATGAAGTTGAGAATTAAAATGATTAATACAAAATTATTCAGTATGTTTTGGAAGAACCTAGGTTTCAATTCATATCTGATATTTACATGCAAAATAAACTGCTTCTCTTTTATTCTAAGATAGGTATTTTAAAAGATCATTTCTTTTTTGTCAATTATACCTCAGTAAATCTGGGGAAAGAATGATTTCTTTCTTTCCCTTTTTCTTTTGTTATTTTCTAACTTTTTCTTCTCTCACTGTTTTCTCTTCCTTGTCTTCTCTTCTTCCTCTCTTTATTTTTCAGTATCTATCCTACTGCAAGTAGATTGTGGCATTATAAGTTTAGAGCAGATTCTAGGGGAGGATCTGTTCAGATATTCCATTTGGCCTATAAAAGACAACATTGTTCTTTTAGGCAGTAATTTTTTTTTTTTTTTCTCTAATTTTATTTTATTTTTAAACTTTACATAATTGTATTAGTTTTGCCAAATATCAAAATGAATCCGCCACAGGTATACATGTGTTCCCCATCCCGAACCCTCCTCCCTCCTCCCTCCCCATACCATCCCTCTGGGCCGTCCCAGTACACCAGCCCCAAGCATCCAGCGTCATGCATCGAACCTGGACTGGCAACTCGTTTCCTACATGATATTTTACATGTTTCATTGCCATTCTCCCAAATCTTCCCACCCTCTCCCTCTCCCACAGAGTCCATAAGACTGTTCTATACATCAGTGTCTCTTTAAAAATCAAAATCATTCATAGCTAGCTGAGCAAGCTATGAATCAATCAGATACTCATTAGTTGATGCTTACGTGTTAATAGAAGAGCTAACCAATGCCATGGATAGATCTCAGTTAATTTTTAAAGATCAATAAAACAGATGACATCTTTTTTTAGGGATCACTTGGTTTTTCCAATTTTATTCATTAAACAGTATTTATGACGTTCTACTATGTGCCAGACAGCATTAGGGCTATAGAGGTGCAAGTGGTACTGTGATAAGAAAATGGTTCCTGCCCCCTTATAGACCACAACTGGAAAGTTGGGACATTATTTTTATCAAATTTCATAAAGGACCAGCATTGTTCTTCAGATAATACCATTATTCCTCTAAGAATACAGTGTTATATTAAAAAGTGGAAGAGTGCAAGTTGTTTTCACATTGATTGCTATGTGCTACATGATAAAATGATAATATTGTGGGGATTTTGGTAACAATTTTATTACCAAATAAACCAGAGACTCATCATAAAAATAATTTAGGGGATGATAAGAGCGTGTTGGTTAAAAGTATGATTTAGAAGTAAGCCTCTGGTCTACCACTTACAAGTTTTGTGGCACTAGACAAATTATTTAAAAACTCACATAAAGCTCACCTTTTTTCATCTGTGTCGTGAAAATAATAATAGCTGCCTCTGTAAGATTGTTGTGAGGGTTAAATTAGAAAAAAATGTGTAAAAATGCTTAATACAGTACGTAGCATAGAATAAGCTCTTTATGTATTAGCTGTTCTTATGTTCTATATTTTTAATTGGAATATAATTTCTTTACAATGTTGTGTTAGTTTCTATTGTACAATGTCATGAATCAGCTATATGTATACATACATTCCTCTCCCTCTTGAGCCTCCTTCCCACACCACTATTCCACCCCTCCAGGTCATCACAGAGCACTGAGCTTTTCTGTGTTTTTTAAAAAGGATCTGGATTTTCTTTCTCTGGAAGGATCTGTTAGTGGAATTTGGAAAGGAACATTCTTTATGTATTGTGTGTGTTTTCTTTTTTGGAGATAATGCAGATTAGCATTTCCTCAAAACTCAAGATGTACATTTGTTTTTAAGTATTATCTATCCTGAAAAAAATGGGGAATAAAAGTATTAACAACTAAAATGGGTTTTTAAATTTTGTTTTCTTTTGAATTCAAAGGCTTTTGTAATAATATATACATAATAATATCTCCGTAACTTCTTGCTGTTCTCCAGCCATCTCAGTTTTGCGTAGCAGTTATTGTAGGTCCATTGGTGAATATTTGTGTTTTGGATTTAAAGACATTCTGTCAGTAATCTTTCTGAAGCTAAATCAAAACATGGGTAGCTTATGGGGCTTGTCTTCCATGTGATACCCAAATTCTCCCCCACATACTGAGTCACCTGGTGTCATTAGATGGTAAAAGTTTTAAAGTAATAAGTTATCATGTTTTAGATGAGTATTTTATAGTCAGACTGCTCAAACAGTTGTCTCTGTTTTCTGCCTCAAGTCGCTCTCCTCCACTTCTCTTCAGTTCAGTAGAGAAGTTTGCTTCATTCAAACTTCTCTTATCAAGATGAACAGTAATTTGCTAATAATTACAAGAGTCAGCTCTCAACCTTTATCTTACCTTGTTCTATCATGGCATTCCCCATAATGGACAGCACCTCTTCTCGGATACATTTTCTTTAGCTACCTTACAGGGCATTTACTCTTCCTCCCAACAGGTTTCCTCCCACCTCACTGATGACTGCGTCTAAATCCTTGCTCCTTTTTTATTCTTTTCCTGTACTCTTTCCCTTGGTGCAGTCACCCAGTCCTGTCTCCATGCCATAATCAACAAGTTTATATTTCCAGTTCAGGTCTATCAAACATTTGGATGTTTAATAAGTATCAAAAATCCAATCTGTTCAAAATGAAATTCATCTTTCCCTGTAAGCATCTTCATCTACAGGTTTTAGTTGCATCAACTGTACCCTTTTAGTTGCTTGGAGTAGGAGTCGTCCTTGACTCTGGTCTTTTCTTAGATTTGCATCCAGTTCATTAGGAAATCTCATTGACTCTACCTTCAGAATATGTTCAGAATTCCTTCATTTCTCAGCACATCTTATGCTGCCATCCTGGGCAGAGGTATCATCATTACTTGACTGAATTATTGCAGTCGCCACCTAATTGGTCTCCCTACTTCTTTACTTGCCTTCACTTTTTAATCTAAACAGAATGATTCTTTAAATTGTCAAATCATATCATTCCTCTGCTCAAAATCCTCCATTGACTTCCCATGTCACTTAGAATAAAAGCAAGTATCTTTATAAAGCCTGCAAGGCCCTTCATAAACTGGCAACCCTGTACTTCTTTGACCTCACCTCCCCCTGCTTTACTGCTCTAACCACACTGGCCTCCCTGGTGTTCATCAACCACAACCAAGAATATACTTGCTTTAAGGAGTGCTTTGTCTGTTCCTACTGCCTGGGATATCCCAGAATTGCATGGCTAATTCCCTGGTCTCCTTTCTTTAAGTTTTTGCTTAAATATCAATGAGGTCTATTCTGTCCACCTTATGTAAAATTATAATCTATATCCAACACTACCAATTCCCATTACCAAGCTCTACTTTTTCTGTTTTCAAAAACATTTATTACTAACATACATCATTTACTTATTTGTTACGTTTGTTGTTTATTGCCTCTCTACCCTAGAGAGACACTAGAATTTAAGTTTTATGGGGGCAGCAATCTCTATTTTGTTTATTTAGCTCAAGGACCAGAATGGTGCCTCAATATGGCAGTAATTCAGTATTTATTGAATGCATAATGTTTAGTATTGTAAGAGTTGAGAGTAATGTTTAGTTTAACCCTCAGTATACCATCAGAGTCATTAGACCTGGTTTTAGTTTGTTTCTTTTGTGAGCATTTTTAACTATTTCTAAGAATGTATATTTCATGACTTTTATTCTTTCTTAGAGACCTTCCAGAGAACAGAGAAAAAATTTACTTTTCTTAATAGACTAAAACTCATTCTATCCCAGAATTACTAAATGGGTCCATTGGTTCTTTTTGTAAATCTAAGATACATCATAGAATCCTAGTGATCTTATTTTTGCCATATCTTAAAGTATTTTACTATTTCCTCATCAATTATTCCAACTATGCATTAAAAAAAAGTTAAACTAATTAAAAATAGCAGAATGAGGGAATTGCCTAAAATGATTATGTAATAGTGAAATAAATCTTCACTGTTTGATCATCCTTCAGTTTCCTTATTTTGATGCCCAGAGTACTGCATTATCTTTCATGAATGTATAAAAGAAGTCTGAAGTTACTTTTTTTTTTTTTTTTTTTTTTAGCTTTCACTGAACAAAGTTTAAAAAATCCAGAATTTTACATTTTCTGCCCAAACTGGCAAATAAAAGAAAATTAACAGAGAAAGACATTTCACAGTTATTAGATGAATCAGAACATGAATGCCAAGAGACAAGTTGTAGTATCTAGACTTTAATAATGTGATGAACTTGACCTTTTAATTGCAGAAAGGAATTCTCATCTAGTCATTCAAACAACAGGAAGTTCTTTGCTACACAGTATTTTATGACAAGAATCTGTACCATCCAGCTTTGATAAGGGGATGTGTGGCGGTATTATTTCACATTTTATGATACTTGTATACCAAAATTCACTTGATATGGTTTGTTTCAAATGGACAGATGCTGAAGGCATATGTGTATGCAGGGGTGATTGGAAGGAAATAGATAATATGGAAGTGAAAAAAATTAACTGGATTTGTCATTCTAATTGGTGTTTATAAATCAAAAAGTAAAAATATTTTGTAATTATGGAGCAAAGAAGAGACATATTTGAAATGTGTTGATTATTTACAAAATGGTTGTGCTCCACGTTCATACATGACAACTGACTAGCAGTTAGTTGTATTCCAGGATGTTATACATTTCAGGTATATTTAACTTCAAAAATAGGGATATATAAAATAATAATTTAGATTTGCCATGTGTAAATTCTTCTTAAGATTTCTGGTCATATTGTTTTTCATTATTACTTTTTATTTGTGAAATGACTTCAATTATTAAAGGGTCTGTTGGACCCAGATGATTAATGTTAATGACTATTTTTTTTGTGCGTGCGTGCTAAGTTGCTTCAATTGTGTCTGACTCTTTGCAACTCTGTGGGCTATAGCCTGCCAGGCTCCTCTGTCCATGGAATTCTCCAGGCAAGAATATTGGAGTGGGTTGCCATACCCTCTTCCATGGAATCTTCCCAATCCAGGGATCGAACCTGTGTCTCTTATGTCTCCTGTATTAGCAGACTGGTTTTTTACCACTAGTGACACTCTAAGCCACCAGGGAAGCCCATAATACTGGAGATATTGAAGATAACTAACTGCCCTAATACTGGAGATAGCTTAATATTAGCCTAATAGAGAAATGAGGTGCTAGTGGCTGCATGGCAGTAAGTAGACTTTTCAGACTATGTAAATGAAACAACTAGGCTGATATTAAACAGGAAAATTAAAGAAGTGTATAAGAGGAGAAACAACGTATCACTGGTGGTAGTGGTGGCGGTGGTGGTGTTTAATCTCTAAGTCATGTCCAACTCTTTTTTCACTGTGGTCTGCCAGGCTCCTCTGTCCATGGGATTTCCCAAGCAAGTATACTGGAGTGGGTTGCCGTTTCCTTCTCCACGGGATCTTCCCAACCCAGGGATTGAACCCACATTTCCTGCACTGGCAGGTGGATTCTCTACCACTGAGCCACCAGGGAAGCCCAGTGTACTACTATATAGCCATAAACTGAATATTGACCTGAGAGGGGAGATGGAGGAAAAAGAAATTCAGATAGATTGTTATTAGAAAGCTGAATCCTCTTTTACTTTATTAGGAATTTAGATATTAATGCATGAAATAGATAAGTCCATAAATATCAAGATGAACATTATTTAGAAGTATATAGGTAAATATCAAAAGAAATAGAACGAAAACTGTTTGCCTCTGAGGAGTGGGCTTAGCACAGGGATGGGCTCAGCACTTTCCTCTCAGCACAGGAGAGAACTGCTGTTCTTTTCTTTTACACTTTTTTAGTATTATTGGAGTTTTTACAACCATGTGCATGTATTTCTTAATAAAAATTAGCCGTAAAATGGGAAATTACGTATTTAAAGAGAAAACTTAGCTGGTATGTATCACCTGAAGTTGAAGGCCCAGGGACAACAATCCTAGATCTGAGGTAGTAAACATATGGTGATAACTGGAAGGAAACTGGAATATTGGCTTAGAAAGACATTGTAAAGGAATATGCTGTAGAATTTAAGACCTGGCCTGATTGAATAATGAGATGAAACATTGGCTTAAGATGAAAATAAACCTACATTTTAAGTCATTAACAACAGCAGGGAGGCATTTTGAGCCAGTTTCAAGTGGGGTTGTAAAAAGGAGTTTTGCTTTGGATATGTTTTATTTGCAGTGACTGTAATATAAATGTGATATATCTTATAAACAATTATAAATATAAGCCTGGACATATTTGGTCTTAAGGTCTGGAGAGAGATTTGAAGAATATATCAGCCCCCAAAATAATAAAAATGAATTGTTTTGAAGTGACTTACTTCACCAAGGAGAAAGTGAAGAGAGAATCAGACATTGAAAACCATACATACACTCACATACAAAGTTAATGATAAGTAAGGAAAAAGGATTTGGGAAGTAGACAAAGAAGTGTTAAATAGAAGGATGGTTGAAAGAATATAGCTTCCAGATTGGTATTAAAATTTTTTACCAGCAGGTTAATACCATATTTATATAGCCTTTAAATCTTCTCTAGAAACCTATAACATCTTCCCCTTCATTAAATTTGAATGTTGTGTGCTTGTCATTTTACAAATGTTTCAAGTGTCCGTATTGTATATTTTGCCTTTTGGACAGGAAAGGTGAAAGTTAGGAATAGGCACCATAGTAGATACTTAAGAACGAAAACAACTTGCATACTCCGACTGTGTTTACTGTTTCTGTTAATAGTTTTCCCTTTTCTGTTCTTATTAGTGTAATTTGAGGCGTCTTTTGTTTCTAAACAAATATTTCTTAAACAGGTGGTTTATTTTCTAAATCCTTGGGAGTGGCAAGAATGGAGTGAGAGAGAACTCTGTGTCTGTCTGTCTGTCTGTCTGTATCTTTGGGGTTACGCAAAAGCCTTTATATGACTGATATGCTTTGCAAGAGCTCTGTGCTCATAAGCACCTGTATTTATTTCCTCTTTCTTCTTCCTCCTCTACCTCTAAAAAAAGAAAAGCTAAATCCCCATTTATCACTGACACACACTTAAAAATATAAAATTTCTGGTAAATTTAATTTGATTTAAAATAAGATGAACAATTTGATGCCTAACTTGCAAATTCTTCTACTAAAATTTGTTTTATTTAAACGATTGCCAGTTATACAATGCAAAAATTTAATGATGAAATGGTTTTGTGACCAGTGTTAAATGGAAAAGTATAAATAAGAGAAAACTAAGACAGAAATAAAGAGCAGTTTGAGAAGAATGCTTGTGAATAAAGTGGCTCAGCCCTCAGGGGATTTGCATGTGGCATTGTGTGTATTTCAAAAGTTTCCGTTGAAATAACAGATGCTACTGATGAAGTTGGGAATAGTAACTTCATTTGTGGCTGGTTCAGTTGCTTATTAAAAGTGAGAAGATCCCAGGGGGAAATCTGGCATAGTGGAGTTAGACTCAAGAAAGGATATAACATAAATATCTTGCAGCTTTATCTCTGTGATCTTTAATCCATGAATACTGGGTAGGTACAGGCAAGATTATCAGTAAATGTCCAATTATCTTATATTACATTTGGATCCTGTGTTTGCCAAGTAATTTTATTTGATAAGTGATTTTTTAAAATTTCTTTTGTAGTTTCTAGAGTTGCTTGCTACAGAAATTCCAGGTTTTTTCCCTAGTCATTGATCATTTATCCTACTGAGCTTTTATGTGTATACAGTGAGAATCTATATAATTATCTATTGGCTTATGTACTCCAGAACAGTATTTACTGACATAAGTGTACATATGAATGTTTCCTTTTTCTTTTAAATTTTTTCCTAATGTAATTCAAAGTATGCAAGATGTTGTGCTGATAACTGGATAGATAAATACAACTTATGACTTAGTGAGGGAAATAAAATAATTTTTAATGCAAAATGTTCTCAGTAGCTTAAGAGATACAAATAACCTGCTTTAGACTATAAGAGAGAGAGAAAATAATTCTACAGAATGAATTCAAAAGAAGAAATGTTATTTAGGTAATTCATTCCGTAAAGATGAGTACCTGTGATAAATACACAATCATGCTTTGATGTGTGGAAGATAAAAAGGTAGAATGCTAAGGTTAAATCCAGGATGTTACAAATTTGAAAGTGATCATTTCTGCTTTTGAGGGGTTATCAGGGAAACATCAGTGGATGAGGTAACACGTGATTCGGAGACTTGAAGACCAAGTCGCCCAGTTCCAAGTGGTTGAGATTGGAGTTGGCTTGTGTTTCAAGGAATACATGCATAAGCAAAGTTGCAGAGGACACGAAGACACTTTAGGGAAATTACTAGGCATAGATGGAGCACAGAAGTCGAGAAGGTGAAGCCAGAGAAATAGATGAGGACCAGAACTTAGAAGGCACTGTGTGGCACACAGAGGAGTTTTACATTGATTCTGCAAGCATTGAGGAATCATTCAGGGCATAATGTTTTCACATTTATGTTTTAGAAACATTATTTCATTCACAGTATATATAGATATCAAGTTATTATATTTCTGAAACTAATGTTTCAGGGTGGGGTGGGGGTCGGGGGGGGACTCCCTAAAAAAAGAAACATTAATCTGGTAAGAAGGGAAGGCAGAATGGGTTGTGGTACTAGGGATAGAAATTCTAGGTGAGAAATTAAGTGTCTCTGGATCAACCTAATGGCACTGAAGTTATTACAATAGATTTGGTGAACGACTATTTGAAAGGTGAGAGAGAAGAGCTGAGGTTTTGATTTGGAAAATAAGTTATTGAGAACTTACAAGGAGGAAAAGTAGGGTTATTTGTTTTTAAGAGAGAAACTCAAGGAATGGGGAAAAGGTAGAGAATTTATTTTTAGTGATTATGATTTTGAGTTGCCTATATGAAGTCTAATCCAAATTTCCCATAGATCAGGAGCTCAAGAAAAGATTCAATCTAGAAATACAAATTTGGTGGTTCTCTCAGTGGGCATGTGTGACATAACCTGGGACAAAGAATGTAATATACTACGTGGCCAGTGAGGGAAAAAGAAGCTGTCAAGGGGAAGAAGAACTAGGAAAGTAGGTTGTGCTTTAAGCCAAAAAATTAACTGCTCACAGAGGTCAAATGAGAAAAGTACTGAATAAAGAACTGAGATGTCATATTCAGAGGTTATAATCATAGGAGTTCCCTGGCAATCCAGGAGTCAGGACTCAGCTCTTACTGCCAAGGGCCCAAGTTCGACCCTTGGTTGGGGAAATTAGATCCCACAAGAAAGTAAGAAAGGAAAAAAGAGAGAGAGAGATTGTGCTGGCTTTGAAGTTGCAGACAGCCTGTAGAAGCTGGTGAAGGCCAGGAAGTGGATTTTCCCCAGCCTCTGGAAGGAAAGCAACCCTGCAGGAAAAAAGAATTTATAGTCATGGAAATTGGGCTGGGTTAGGTGGAAAACTAGGCAAAGAGTGAGATGGTGTTGAAGATCAAGGGAATAAAATGACCAAAAGTACAGAGAAGGGAAAGCACTGGGAGTGTTAAATTACAAAAAGTAAGACCTTTTAGTTTAAAATATTAGGTATGTAAAAAGGGAGTGTGGCCAATACATTAGAAATGTAATGTTGTTGATTTGTCTTTTGTGCTATAACTACCAGATTACTTAACCTCAGTTTTATCTTCTTTATGTTTTGTTGTTTGTTTGTTTATTTTAAACATTTCAGTGTGTAAGATTTGTTAAAGTAGGAGTTAATAAAATGTTTTTCCAGAGATCACCAAAGATTATAGAAGATTTCAGTTCAGCATATCCAGTTGAATAATGCCATGTTATATGAGTCATAGTTTGGGCTGTGTACTTCAAGGGAGAAAAGGTGTTGAGAAGGCCCAAAGTCTTGGTTCCTTAGGGATTACAGAGATATAGCAACCATGGTTTCTTTTTTCCCAGCCCCCATCTGTGAGCCTGTCTGTAGACTCACAGATATATGGAGAAAAAAACAGTTGCTAGAGAACTTAAATACTTAGTATTGTATGAAGACTATTTTGATCATGCAGTCAACATAAGGTAATTAATTGATAATTGGTGGAATTGAGTATTTCTTGTTAAATAACACATATCCCAAATATAGAGGACTTTCAGTCTATTTGGAAGCTTCCCTGGTGGTTCAGATGGTAATGAATCTGCCTGCTAATGCAGGAGCCTCAGGTTCAATCCCTAGGTCAGAAAGATCTCCTGGAGAAGGGAATGGCAACCCACTCCAGCGTGAAGAATTCCATGGACAGGGGAACCTGGAAGGCTACAGTTCTTGGGGTCGGGGTCGGCAAAGAGTCAGACACGACTGAGTGACTTCCACTTCAATCTTTTTAAAGACTTGATGTTACTTAAATCATCCTGTATTTTTAAAAATGAGATGATTATGGTTATTTACTGAACACAGTAATGCTTTTTGGATTCTTTAGCCCAGAGATACATGATAAGATCCTTGAAGGCAAGCACCATGTCTTTCTGTCTCCTACATTGTCTTTTACATGAGAAATTTTCAGTGAATATATGTTCAGAATTAACTTGACACTACATTAAATGAAAACATTTTACACTTTGAGGAAAGTTGCATTTTACATTTTTAAATAATTAGTAGTGGCAGAGTCAGTTTTTATATCTTCTTTGCTGAATATTAAATTCAGGTCCACTATTTGCAGAGAAAATCATAAACATATACCTTTTCACTGAAATGTAATGAGACTTAAAATTTTAGACGTTAGAAATTAGGATTTCTAGAATTTTTTATGTAAGGCACCATATGGGCCTCCATATAAGAAGGGTTAGGGTATAAGACTCAAGGAAAGATTTTTCTTAGTGCCTGGCTCCTGCGCTAAAATAACCAACTGGATATGCTGAGCTGAAATCTTAAGTAGTCTTTGGTGATCTTTGGAAAAACGTTTTACTAACTCCTACTTTAACAAATCTTAACTTCTGTAAAAAAACAAAAAAGAGAGAGAGAACCAGCTCTATAATTGTGACTGCTGCCTCAGCACAGAAATGATCTTCACCTATTCCCACCCATCAGAATTTAGGCAGGCTAGGTATAATTGAAGTGAAGCATGAATTGGCTTTACTCCTCAGAAATTTAGCCCAAACTCTTCCTTAGTTCCTTTGAAAACTTGAGTATAGTCTTATGGGTAAAAATAGCTGCATTAGCACTACATATCACAAAAGCAGCAATTGCTGTTTTTTGTAGCACGCACACATTTTAAAAATGAATATTTATGTGACCATACTTACAGGGTTGTTCTGAAGGTATAATATGTATTTAAAACAATTTACAGACAGTGAATCACCATCCCCATATAAATAGGAAGGATGTTTATCTTTATGCATGAGAGAAAAAGAGAGAAGGAAGGAGAGAAAGGAGGGAGGGAAGAATAAAGATAGCAGAATAGTCCAGAAATAGAAAATGTGTAAAATGTGTAAGGTTATGGGTTCACTTTTCTTTGGGGTTTGCCTTTTTGTTTTGAAGGTTATTTCAGAAGACAGGAAATACAAAAGCACCCTGTAATGCTGTTGGACTATCTCTGCTTTCAAGAGTACTACTCTGGCAGAAAGAGACCTGTTGTACTGTTTCTTGGAGCGCTCCACACAGTAGGAAGTCGAGACTTTTAAAGTTAAACTAATGAAGACAGGACATAGGAAATTTCTTAGTTGGAAAAATAGATTTAACATTCATAAGTCCTCATATGTGTTAAAGGTGAAATGAAAAGCTTCCTGTAAGTAATAATGTTTTAATGCTCAATATTTGTATGTATAAAAAGGTGAAAATTCTTAGTAAAGGAATTATCGCACCCTTTGTTCCAGGTTTCCCAGGTGACTCAGATGGTAAAGTGTCTGCCTGCAATGCGGGAGACCCGGGTTTGATCCATTGGTTGGGAAGATCCCCGGAGAAGGAAATGGCAACCCACTTTGCCATTTTCTAGTACTCTTGCCTGGAAAATTCCATGGGCGGAGGAGCCTAGTGGGCTACAGTCTATGGGGTCGCAGAGTTGGACACAACTGAGAGACTTCACTGCACTTTGTTCTATTCAGACTGTATTGTTTGCTGTATCCTTTTACCTCTTTCATTATGTTGCTTGTGCCTTTCCTTTTTACTCGTGTCCTTCATCACTTGTTAAAATCCTACTTGAGATGTTTGCTTCCAGCCGTATTTTGTTAACTTACACCAGACTTGCCCTCCTGATAAGAGATGATGAAATTAGCAGACAAGGACTTTAAAACAGACATTATAAATATGTGGAGGTTTAAAGGGAAAGAGGCATGTAAGAGAAATAGAAGATATAAAAATGAAGCAAAGAAAAATTACAGAGCTGAAATATATAATAGTTTGAAACAAAAAAAATGAAATGAAAAATTTTAGTGGTTTGACTTAACTACAGATAAATTAACGCATTTTCAGATACTGAACAACAGGCAGTACAGGATCATGATTCTTGAGAATGTGGAAATGAATGAGATACGCCTACAGTCAACTTGCATTGTGATACTAAGAAAGGGAATCCAGGCATAGTGGCCGTCTCATTAAGAAGAGAAGACAGAAATCAGAGTTCAGAGAGACTAAAGAAGCTGTAATTTGTGGAGTAGAGTACTGGAGACTAGAATTCCTAGAACTTACCAAACAATTCCCAGAACTTACCTGAGTTCTTACTTGCCAGATTGGACAGTATTGAACACTGACACATTCAATAGAGATCCCAGAAGATATATCTTAGTAGTAGGGTTTCAGTTCAGTTCAGTTCAGTCGCTCAGTCATGTCCGACTCTGCGACTCCATGGACTTCAGCACGCCAGACTTCCATGTCCATCACCAACTCCCAGAGCTTACTCAAACTCTAACCCTAAGTAAAGGCTACTGTGGACCACCCTAGCAAAGCTTTAAAAGTCTCAAAAGGATCACCTGATCTGGAGGTTGCTTAACTGCTTGTCAGAACAGAGTCTTACACTTTTTAAAGTAAGAAAACAAAATCAAGACACTCAACAGTGTACCTTAGTAGCATCCATGGTGGGCGGGGGAGTGGGGGGGTGGAATTACTAGGTATTAAGAAAGCAGGAAAATGTCACTCATAACCAGGAGAAAAATCAGTCAAGTGATACAAACCTAGAAGTGACAGAGAATATGAAACTAGCAGCAGAGACTTTAAAACAGCTGTTAAAAATGTACTCTGAAATTTAAAGGAAGAGAGAAATGTAATAGAAATGAAAGGTATGAAAAAGAAATGGAACTTCTAGAACTGAAATACATATTTGAGATTAAAAATTTACTGGATGGGCATAAGTACAAATTAGATTATTCAAAGGAAAAGAGCAAGAGACTTATGGACAACTTAAAGCCAATAATTTCAGCAATTTAGAAGTAATTGACACATTTTTTGAAAGTCACAAATTATCAAAACTGGCCCAAGAAGAAACTGAAAATGTTAATGGCTCCATATATACTGGAAAAAAAAAAAAAAAGAAAGGTAGAATTACTCTTTTAAAACCTTCTACAAGTAAAATTCTTGACTCACAAACAAGGAAAACTCCAATCTAGATGGCTTCAGTGGCAAATTCTATCAGATATTTAAGGAAAAAATAATACCAACTCTTCCCAACACTTCCGAACTCTTGTGAGGCTAGTTTTATACCAATGTCAAAACCAGACATTTAAAGAAAAGTATAAATCAATATCCTTCACAAACACAGATGTAAAAATTCTTAATAAAATAATAGCAAATTGAATTCTGCAGTACATTTTAAAGAATAATACATCCTAACCAAGTGGAGTTAATCCCAGAATACAAGATTGGTTTCATATTTGAAAATGAAATCACTGTAGTTTACCGTATTAAGAGAAAAAGAGGAAAAGCCATGGGCTATCTCAGTTGATGCAGATAAGGTACTGAGATTTCAGCACACATTCATATTAAAAACCCAGGAAACTAGGACTAGAAAGGAATTTCTTACACCTGTTATGAAAGATCTACAGCAAAACAATGCTTGATTATGAAAAAATATATTTTTGCCTATAGTTGGGAACAAAGCAGAGATTTGTTTCCTGTCACCACTGATGCTGAGTATCATAATGGAGGTCCTGTATAATACAGTGAGGTTAAAAAAAAAAAGAAGCAAAAGGCATACAGGTCAGAAAAGAGGCAACAAAACTGTTTTTATTCACTATTCATCAGTGTAATGACCATTAAAGTCATAATGAGTACTACTTCACACCCATTCTAAGGTTAAAATTTAAAAGACTGACAGTTTCAAAACTGGTACAACCACTACAGAGAACATGATGGAGATAATTAATAAAAAATAAACATAGAACTACCATATGATCCAGCAATCCTACTGCTGGGCATGCATCCAGGAAAAAACAATTTGAAAGATTACATGCACCTCAAATGTTCATGGGAACACTGTTTACAGTAGTCAAGACATGAAAGCAAGTGAAATGTCCATTGACAAATGAATGGGTAAAGAAGATATGGTACATACATACAATGGAATATTACTCAACCATAAAAATGAAATAATGCCATTTGCAGTGACATGGATGGACCTAGAGATTATCATACTAAGTGAAGCAAATCAAAGACAAATAAATATCATAGGATATCACTTGTGAAATCTTAAAAAATGGTACAAATGAACATACATACAAAACAGAAGGAGTCACAGCTGTAGAAAACAAATTTATGGTTACCAAGGGGGACAGTGGAGGGAGGGATAATTTGGGAGATTGGGATTGAGATATACAGACACTATATAAAATAGATAACGACTTACTGTATACCACGGGAAACTCTACTCAGTACTCTGTAATCTATATAGGAAAAGGATCTAAAAAAGAGAGGAGATAAATATACACACACATATAAGTGATTATTCACTTTGCTGTGCAGCAGAAATCAACAGAGCATTGTAAATCAGGTCAGTTCAGTTACTCAGTTGTGTCCGACTCTTTGCGACCCCATGAACTGCAGCACACCAGGCTTCCCTGTCCATCACCAACTCCCAGAGCTTGCTCAAACTCATGTCCACTGAGTTGGTAATGCCATCCAATCATCTCATCCTCTGTCCCCTTCTCCTCCCGTCTTCAATCTTTTCCATCATCAGGGTCTTTTCCAATGAGTCAGTTCACATCAGGTGGCCAAAGTATTGCAGTTTCAGCATCAGTCCTTCCAGTGAATATTCAGGACTGATTTCCTTTAGGATGGACTGGTTGGATCTCCTTGTAGTCCAAGGGACTCTCAAGAGTCTTCTCCAACACCACAGTTCAAAAGCATCAATTCTTCAGCGCTCAGCTAATAACTAGGTTACAAGCTCTTACTCATTTTTGTTTACCCTATAGCACCTTCCCTGGTGGAAGGGCTTCCCTGGTGCCTCAGAAGTTAAAGTGTCTTCCTGCAGTGCTGGAGACCTGGGTTTGATCCCTCTGTCGGGAAGATCCCCTGGAGAAGGAAATGGCAACCCACTCCAGTATTCTTGATTGGAGAATCCCATGGAGGGACGAGCCTGGTAGGCTACAGTCCACGGGGTTGCAAAGAGTCAGACACGACTGAGCTACTTCACTTTCACAGCACCTTGCTTATTGTAACCTTTCAATACATGTTTGTTAAACTGAGCTCATTTAATGCAAAGACAGACTTACTAGCTATTGCTTTGATTATAATTCTAAAGTCTGAAAAGAATCATAGTCCCGGATCTTAGCAAGACAAGGCTAACAGGTAGGTAAGAGTCGAAATTAGGCATCTTTAGGACAGTCCTAATTTTACACTTTAGGGCAATCCCATTTTATATTCTGTGGTGGTGGCAGGACACACAGAGAAGATGGGTGCTCCTCGGCCCTGTGGGACATTGTCTTTAAGGCAAGACACTGAGCTGGTTGTAAAAGTCTGGAGGATTTAGGTTATGTAGACTTAAGTAATAGTGTATTTGACTCCAGTAATGAATGAAAAGTTGATAGAATCACAGAAACTCCATGAAGGTACCATTGATACCACTTAATCCAATTCGTTATTAAACAGACCCAGAGAGGATAAATAACCTGCCCTTTCAGTTTAGTTCAGTCGCTCAGTCATGTCCAGCTCTTTGCGACCCCTTGAATCGCAGCACACCAGGCCTCCCTGTCCATCACCAACTTCTGGAGTTCACTCACTCTCATGTCCATTGAGTCGGTGATGCCATCCAGCCATCTCATCCTGTGTTGTCCCCTTTCCCTCCTGCCCCCAATCCCTCCCAGCATCAGTATTTTTCTGTCAGTCAACTCTTAGTATCAGGTGGCCAAAGTACTGGAGTTTCAGCTTTAGCATCATTCCTTCCAAAGAACACCCAGGACTGATCTCCTTTAAAATGGACTGGTTGGATCTTCTTGCAGTCCAAGGGACTCTCAAGAGTCTTCTCCAACACCACAGTTCAAAAGCATCAATTCTTCGGCGCTCAGCCTTCTTCACAGTCCAACTCTCACATCCATACATGGCCACTGGAAAAACCATAGCCTTGACTAGACAGACCTTTGTTGGCAAAGTAATGTCTCTGCTTTTGAATATGCTGTCTAGGTTGGTCATAACTTTCCTTCCAAGGAGTAAGCGTCTTTTAATTTCATGGCTGCAGCCTTTGGCACATAACAAATAAGAGATAGGGTCAAGACTGGAACCCAGGTTTCTGACAAAATCTGTACCAAAAATTTAATGAAGTGGAGAATGGCTGCCTGTGGAAGTCCTAATGAGTTGCCCTTAGAAGAACCTTCCATTAGGTTTGTATTTGAGGTTAAGAAGCAAACAGGATAGGAATAAGAGTCAGCTGTCATTACCAGGATAGAATCAAAACTGAACCATGAGTAGGGCCAAGAGTTGACTTGTATGTTCTTGGTGATGTCTTTACTTCATTTACCACCAAGAAGTCTGATTTCATTTGTAACTTAAGCCTATTTTGTATACTTGTTGACAACTTTTCTACAGTAAGAATATTCTGTAGCTTGTTGAAGAGGACTTAGTATATAACCTAGATATTGTTGAATTCCACAGCTTTGTTAAAACAATCTAAATGCAGCTGATCTGTCTCATAAACCTTCCTTTTTCCAATATTCTCTCTTCATGTGTAAATTTATTGGGGTTTGGGGCCGATTAACAGTTGCTATTTTGCATTTCCATGGTTTAGGAGTTCATTTTTTTAAGGACAGTATTAAGTCAGTTTTGTAATTAGTGATTTTTAATGGTCATTTTGAGTTTTAATGATGAAGGATGTTGAGATACAAAGGGCAGCTTTGAAAGTTACAGCAGAGCATGCTCCTTAGATGAATCCTTTGAATGAAAGAATAATAGTATGGATGGTGATGATGAAGGACTAGAAGCTGCGGCTATTTAATGTATTCTCCACTCTCAATATATGGATGCAGCCTCTGAATTTTGTAAAGGAAATAATCATCAGCACAGCATCTCTGCGCTTCTATGGATTGATCTTTTTGTAAAGCAGCCTCTTGGTTTTCTTAGTAAAAGTATTTTATTTTAAAATACATCTCTAGACACTTACTCCTGGTTCAGTTCAGTCGCTCAGTCGTGTCTGACTCTCTGCGACCCCACGAACCACAGCACACCAGGCCTCCCTGTCCATCACCAACTCCCGGAATCCACCCAAACTCATGTCCATTGTGTCGGTGATGCCATCCAGCCATCTCATCCCCTGTCATCCCCTTTTCCTCCTGCCCTCAATCTTTCGCAGCATCAGGGTCTTTTCAAATGAGTCAGCTCTTCGTATCAGATGGCAAAAGTATTGGAGTTTCAGCTTTAACATCAGTCCTTCCAATGAACACCCAGGACCGATCTCCTTTAGGATGAACTGGTTGGATCTCCTTGCAGTCCAAGGGACTCTCAAGAGTCTTCTCCAACACCACAGTTCAAAAGCATCAATTCTTCGGCACTCAGCTTTCTTTATAGTCCAACCCTCACATCCATACATGACTACTGGAAAAACCATAGCCTTGACTAGATGGACCTTTGTTGGCAAAATAATGTCTCTGCTTTTCAATATGCTATCTAGGTTGGTCATAACTTTCCTTCCAAGGAGTAAGCGTCTTTTAATTTCATGGCTGCAGTCACCATCCGCAGTGATTTTGGAGCCCAGAAAAATAAAGTCAGCCACTGTTTGCACTGTTTCCCCATCTATTTGCCATGAAGTGATGGGACCGGATACCATGATCTTCGTTTTCTGAATGTTGAGCTTTAAGCCAACTTTTTCAGTCTCCTCTTTCACTTTCATCAAGAGGCTCTTTAGTTCTTCTTCACTTTCTGCCATAAGGGTGGTCCTGGGAAAATGTAGATTACTTCATGTGTCCACAGAATTCCTTTCAAAGAAGAGTCAAGCTCAATTTGTGGGGTTTTTTTGTTTTGTTTTCGTTTTTTTGAAATAGAAAAGAAGGGTAGGTAGGAGAAAGGAGGAAATCTTAACTTTGCTTTAGGGGAAGAAGAAAATCATTCAGTCCGTTGTTGACACCTTAGCTTCTGCATTAGTCATATGTCCCTTCCTCCTTGGCCATGGGTGGACCAAGGGAATAGCAACCATTTGCAAGTTTTTAAAGGGGCAGTGCAAGGAGAAGAAAACAGCTGATAAAGGAAAAGGTAGAGCTCCCCACCCAGCTAGGTTTTTACAGTTGTATTTTTAAACCAATCACCAGCTGCTAGATATTTGACCTCTCTTATTTCACTATTTTTGATGTTGTGAAATACAGTGCTAAATTCCTAGCTCTAATCATGAGATAATATTGAGTCCAACTTTTTAAAATGTTACAATGAAAGTCAACTACAGTGAGAATCTGGTGGACACAGTTAATACTGATATTGGAAGGAAAAATCTTTCTTCTACCTACGTGGGTCTGAATGGTGGGGAGGCCTGCGAATTAATTAACTGACAGTAGAGAGAGTAACAGGAGAAAAGACCAAAGGTGGAAGCACTCAGTAACGAGTAACTTGCTGAAGGATAAAAGTTTGTATATCAACTTAACAGAAGGGAGAATTTAGAGCTTCCGAAGATAGAAGGTTGTGATGTGGGTCTTTCCACAATTTTGGAGGAATGTCCTGGTACCCATGGTGATTAGAGACCTCTGAGTTGGGGAAAGGGGCTGTGGCAGCTAGCTCATGAGACAGGCTTTAGTCAGATAAGGGAAGTTCAGATAAGATTTCTTTTTTGCACCTGCTGTTGGGTTTTTGGTCCCTTCAGAGATTTACAGTTTGATTATGTTCAAAGCATTTTCACATATCTCATCTGATTCACACATCTCATCTGATTTTTTAGGTATACTATACAGGGAAAATACTGTTACTCCCATTTCACAGGTAAGGAAACTGAGATTAAGAGAGGTTAAGTATTTTCAGAGCCACAGAAGTAGTAACAGAGTCAAGATGTTAAGGGATTTACATTTCTCAATATTCCTTTGTAGTTCAGTATCAGTATTAACGAATTGAATAATTATTGTCAATCAAGTGCTTTAAAGGTGTAAAGATTGAGTAACATGTTTTATTTGTTTTGTAGGAGAAGATGATGTGAACTGGTTCATCAGTGACAAAGACATTGAGGTAAAATCAAAGTTATGAATAATAGATTAATTTCCTTTGATTCATAGTTTCCTTTTACTTCATTGTGTTGACTTAATGAGCTTTTTAAACGTAGCAGCAATCCAAGTATCTTGTAAGAAAAAGTTTAATTTTAGTTTATGGGTGGTTGAATTTTTCAGAAGTATGGTTAAGCCTTGATTTTCTCCAGTCAGTTAATTGCCATAAGGATTTAGTCCCCTATCCCTTTTGCTTCTTCTCTGCTATGATGGGTCCTCTCAGCCCATTTTGCCTGGTACCACTCAAGATCAACACCGGAAATAACTGCTTCTTCAGTGTAAGGAAATGGTTAGTCTATATTTAGGATGTGGCAGGTGTTTGTCTTTCTCAATTATTAGCCTTAATTGTGACAGATGGCTAGAGAAGAGAATAATTTTACAATTTGGTATAAGGAAAGTTTTAAGAGATAATTATATTGTGTCTCCTTTTGAGACCTACTTGGCTAATTCAGTAGAATAATAAGTGAAACATGAACTTTTTTTCAAAAATTAAACCAAACAAGATAAAAGCATGGTTGACATTTAGTTTTTCCTCTTTAGATAGTCCGTATCATATGTTTTGCTACTACTCTCTTGCATGATATTGGATTTTGGCTAGAATATGGGACATCTAGAATTGGATCAGTGTAGGAAGAATAGATCTTAAAAGGACTCTAGGGGGAGGACAGTATCTTTTTCTCTCTTAGAAGTTAAAATCCAGTTTGTAGGGATTAACCCTGGGCTGTTCAAAAGAAGGAATGTATTTGGTGGCTCTGTGGTTTTATAACTTTGTAAAGGGCAAAATCATAAAAAATGCCAACCCCTAACTAAAAATTTAAGCAAGCTTCTCGTTCAGAAAAATGTGGTATACGTTCAGATATATGTCAGCAATATCTTTGACTCTGAGTGCCACTGTAATGTCTAAATGATGCATCAGTGCCCTTACTAGACCTGAACTATAAGCAGAGAAAGATAGAAAAGAAATGGACTCATGGAGAAGTGTAAAAGAATACAAGAGATGGGCAAACAAAAAGTAGAGTTGTCTTCATGGTACCCTCTAAAATTTTTCTAACTCCTTTAAGAACGTAAAGTTCCCTGTTGCTAGCTTCTAAATTGAACAGATTATGATTGTTAATTCTGTTGAACAGAGTGAAATAATTTTAATTTTTGATCTTTTTTTTCCTTAGGCACAGATAGGTAATAAAAGATCATCTGGAAGATGGACCCATCGATACTATACAGCCAACAAAAATGTTACCTGTAGAAATTGTGACAAATGTGGCCATTTGTCAAAAAACTGCCCCTTCCCACAAGTATGTGAAATAAATGTTTCTTTCCATATTGTTAAAATAGTAGGGTTAGAACCCTTAATACCTTCAAATTCAAATGTTATGTAATATATGGGTTACATTTCATGTTAAATGTTCTTGTAGGTCACAGCCTCGAGTAGTAGTAAAGGATAATAAATCTACAACCAGAATCAATTTCACTATCCCATTAGTAGTTGTACAACCTTAGGCAAATCATTTCACCTTTTGTGCTTCTCTTTTCTTTACTATAAAATGAGGAGGTTGGATCAGATTGATTCTTGAGACTCGTTTTTGGTTCTAAGTCTTCTGCTTTATGACACAGCTTGTTTCATTGTGGGATAATTTTCGTTGCTAGATTATAATTTTAGGCATTTATAAATGTTTATCGATGTAAATTATGTTCAACAGATACATTAGCCTTTGAAATAACACAGAACTCTTAGACATTTCTTGACACTTAGTGAGCCCTTAACAAATATTTCATCCCTTACCTACTCCTTCTTCCAAATGACCGTCTTCAGGTATTTGAGCTGGCTCTCTTGTTTCCTCTTTTACCTTTGTTTCTTCAGGCAAAGCAATCTCTTTCTGTATCTTTCTCCTAGACTTAGCTTCCAGATCCTCATCATGCTACTTTCCATCTTAGATACATTCGAGTTTGTCGGTGTTCTACAAAGCAAGGCATAAGAATAGATGCCAGCTAATAGTATACATGTGGACTAAGCCTTTGTGGCAACCACAGAACACAGCTGGCTTTTGTTAAGACTCTGACTTAAGATCTTTTGTTTGATTTTACAGTTATGTTTGATTTGACCTTCATTGAGTTCCCAAATGGAAATAATTTTTTAAGCAATTATACTGAAAAATAAGTATTCTATTTGAGACTGAAGTATTTTGCTAAAGAGATTTTTGTTTGTTTGTTTGCCACATAGAAAGTCCGGCCCTGCTGCCTCTGTTCCGAGAGAGGACACCTCCAGTATGCCTGTCCGGCCCGCTTTTGCTTAGGCTGTTCTTTGCCTATGTCTTCCACTCACAGATGTCTTGAAAGAGCTTCCTGGAGAAAACGCTGTGACCGATGTGATATGATAGGCCACTATGCTGATGTGAGTATCTAGCAAATGACTAATTTGCCAGGCTTTGGGGGCATCATGCCAATTTGTAACCATCTGCCAGCCTACTTAAAAGAATGTTTCTCTGCTCTGTGTATAATAATAGTCAATCAATGTCCCTTTGGCCACAGATCATGTATATCAGTACTATAATATCTCAGGATAGGGATCCTACTGAATGGTTCATCCGGAAGCAGCATCAACAAAAACTGTAAACCTGTGCTAGCCTCTTTGGCATAATGTGTTTGCCAAAGTAAAGTTTCAAATTAAAGAGGTATGTAATAAAAAACATGTAAAATGTCTGCACCTATTCATAGTTAGATGAAATACATACATATAAATACTTAATAGTTGTGTACAAAGGTCTTTTGAAGCCTGCTTATTGATGGCTCTTGGTGATACAGTAGTCTCATGCAAGAAAGACAAGCCACCAACACTTTAAATCTGCTTATCTTAGATCTTTCGTTAGTTTTAAAAGACAGAAGTAACTTAGAAGATATTTCAGTTACTTGTAACACATTGAATTTTAGCACATTGTTATTTTAGATGTCATTTTGTGTCGTGTTATAAATGTTTGTAGGGTTCTAGTCACAGTTTCAACCAGAAGGGCTATAGAATTAAGTATGCCCTCACAAAAAGTAGGAACCTTTTCCTTTAACTTGTTCTTCCCAAAGACATGATACAAAGCACAAATATTTTTAAAATTTTGCATATATTGAATTATGCCTAGAGCCTTTTGCTTAAAACATTAATATGACTGTCTATTGGGATAAATGTTTGGTATATGTGTTTCTTATGTAAATATTATAATAGTTATTGATTATAGTTTCTAAAGGGCTTTTATAAACAAAAATAGGGTCACTGTCTGGTAAGTTAATTTTTTTCCAGTTAATTCTTTATGAATATGTCTCTGTATCAGTTCATAAAGGCTGTCTTTCTCATGGCTAACCTTTATTCTCTTTTTTTTTTTTTACCAGTTATCCAGCTATTTCTCTACCAATACATTTAGATTTTTTTAAGCAAACAGTACTGCTGTAAACATGTTTTTACCATGTTTTTATATCTCTTCATTCATGTAAGAGTATATTTCAGTAAGTTGTATTCTAAATGAAATTATATTATTAAAGGATATATATACATTTGTTGTTCAGTCACTAAGTCGTGTCCGACTCTTTGCGACCCCATGGACAGTAGCATGCCAGGCTTGTCTGTGCTCCAGTATCTCCTGGAGTTTGCTCAAATTCATGTCCATTGAGTTGGTGATGCTATCTAACCATCTCATCCTCTGTCAGCCACTTTTCCTCTTACCTTCAATCTTTCCTAGCATCAGGGTCTTTTCCAATAAGTCAGCTCTTCACATCAGGTGACCAAAGTATTGGAGCTTTAGTAACAGTCCATCCAATGAATAGCCAGGGTTGATTTCCTTTAGGATTTACTGATTTGATCTCCTTGCTGTCCAAGGGATCCTCAAGAGTCTTCTCTCGCACTACAATTTGAAAGGATCAGTTCTTCAGTGCTCAACTTTCTTTATGGTCCAACTGTCACATCTGTACATGACTACTGGAAAAACCATAACTTTGACTATATGGACCCTTGTCAGCAAAGTGATGTGTCTAATTTTTAATATGCTGTCTAGGTTTGTCATAATTTTCCTTCCAAGGAGCAAACGTCTTCTAATTTCATGGCTGCAGTCACTATCTGCAGTGATTTTGGAACCCAATAAAATAAAAGCTCTTACTGCTTCTACTTTTTCCTCTTCTCTTTGCCACGAATTGATGGAACCAGATGCCATGATCTTTTTTTTCTTTTTTTGGGGGGGAGGGTTTCAAGCCAGCTTTTTCACTCTCCTGTTTCACCCTCATCAAGAGGCTCTTTAGTTCCTCTTCACTTTTGGCCATCAGAGTATATATGCATAAATATTGCCAGATTACTCTTCTAAAAGATTGAACCAGTGTATCCATCTGCTAGCAGTGTCCTAAAGTACTCTCAACCATAGTTGTAATCAATCTTTAAATTTTTGGACATTCAGATAAGGAGAAAATTATATCTTACTGTTTCAATTTTTATTTCTTAGGCCCTAGTGAGGTTGAATATGAGTCTCAAGACAAAGTATTAAGATGGACATTGTCATTTCACTCCAAAGTAGTTTTAAACTTATTTTTCAATATTTACTAGCTCTTAAAAATAGTAAGTTTTAAGTTGTCTTAGATTTATTCTGTTATTCTCTGCATTAAGTTGTCAATGATAATTTCTTAGCAAGATTTTCTAGTTTGGCAGTTAGGTTTAAAAGCATATTTTTTAACTTCTTTCTTCCAAAGAGCTCTTAGAAACATGGTCTAACTTGTCTGTGAAAACAGAAGAGGCTCAGACATTGTCATGAGTAGTTTTTTTTTAATAGGAAAGCACAGTACAGAACAGTTAAGAATGGTTTGTTAAAGGTTATGTAGTTAGCTATGATTAAATCTGTAGCTCATTCTGCTTAGCTTCTTAATTTTGGCCTTTAATGTATGTTAAACTCCTTATCTAAAATGGCCTTGAGGATTAATAACCCCAGTTATTATACATTTTTAAGATAGGGTTAACTGTGGCTGGCTTCAGAGAAGCCATCACCTTTTACCCTAAATCTGCAAAGATCTGCCATTGTGTTTTGTTTTGTTTTTTTAATTACATGGTGAAAGTTCTGAACATGAATCGATCTTTTCTCAGTCTGCCCACCTGGTATAGGATTCCCTTGGAGCCCCATCACAACTGAGCTTTACTGACTTTTTGTTTTTGTCTGCACTAGGTCTTCATTGCTGCATGCAGGCTTTCTCTAGTTGTGAAGCAGGGGGCTACTCTCTAGTTACAGTACTCAGGCTTCTCTTACTGTGGAACATAGGCTCGGCACACGAGCTTCAGTAGTTGCAGCAACTTCAGCTCAGTAGTTGCAACTCGTGGATTCTAGACCTCAGGCTCCGTAGTTGTGGCTCATGGACTTAGTTGCTCTACGGCATGTGGTGTCTTTCTGGACCAAGGATTGAACCCATGTGCCCTACATTGGCAGGCAAATTCCTATCCACATTACCTCCAGGGAGGTCCTCCACTGACTTTTTCTGAAGAAACTTAGAAGTCCTTCCACTATCCCAGAAGCTCTTCTTGAGGATTCACTTGGAAGGAGTTTCTTTCTGGCCCCAGATTGGTGAAACTATTCAGCTAATCCCATACTTGCTTTAAATCTGTCTTGAAACCTGGCCCTCCACAGAAAATATTGTTTCCCCTGCAGCATTCTCAAATTCTTGCTGCTCATTCTTTCTTGACCCACATACCTCTGAATTAAGCTGATTAGGATCAAGCTCTTTCTCACTGGCCATTGTTGTTTGGTCACTAAGTCATGTCCGACTCTGTGTGACCCATGAATTGCAGCATGCTGGGCTTCCGTGTCCTTCACCATCTCCCGGAGTTTGCTCAAACTCATGTCCATTGAATCAGTGATTTTATTGAAACATCTCATCCTCTGCCACCCCCTTCTCTTGCCCTCATTTCCAAGCTTCAAGGTCTTTTACAATGAGTCACTGGCTGCTACTATTTCTAAATCAATTCTCCTCCCTCTTTGTGTATATATCTTTGACTTATTTAAGGCTAAGACTCTCTGACCATGATGTTCTTCAGCCTTCTTTGTCATTTTCATCTTCCCACCTACTGGAATTTATGAAGCCCTGGGTAACTGTAGATGCCCTAACCTCTTATAAATTAAGGAGATTAAGAAACTTCCATCTTTACTTTTTACACCCCTATTGCCACATCAGGATCTGTGTAATACCAGAGCACCAGTTAAATGTATAAAGACAATTATTAATGAAAACTCATGAGTAATATTCATATTCTTGCTATGACTCCTGAATTCTGCTTGGAAAGCTCTTCAGTTGAGTTCAGTCGCTGAGTCATATCCGACTCTTTGCGACCCCATGAATCGCAGTACACCAGGCCTCCCTGTCCATCACCAACTCCCGGAGTTCACTCAAACTCATATCCATCAAGTCAGTGATGCCATCCAGCCATCTCATCCTCTTTCATCCCCTTCTCCTCCTGCCCCCAATCCCTCCCAGCAGCAGAGTCTTTTCCAATGAGTCAACT
>NW_011494815.1:4197745-4202275 GCF_000754665.1 Bison bison bison | reverse complement strand
TGGCAAAGTAATGTCTCTGCTTTTTAATATGCTGTCTAGGTTGGTCACAACTTTCCTTCCAAGGAGTAAGCATCTTTTAATTTCATGGCTGCAGTCACCATCTGCAGTGATTTTGGAAAAGCTCTTCACTTGTTAACTATTGTATAAAAGTAATGGTGTGAACTTCCAGAGTTTTCCAATGTAAAGGGTAGAAAGATGGCTCAAGGCCTTTATAAGTCAACCTACATTATTGGTACCTTCCAAAGGAAGAGAATCTGAAGTGTAAAAAGAATCTAAATTTTAAATCTACCAGAGTCTCTCTTTTTGCTGATAGCCTGTACATAAAAAGAGAATTTAAAACTGTCTGTATACATTGTAAAGTTAGGCTTTGCTGAAGGTCTGAAAGTTAAAATGATGCTGTAGTTCATGAAAGTACATGGAGAAGATTCACTTACTGACAGTCTAGATGTTGTCAGTTTAAGTCCTCCTCAGAATATCCTCTCAAGTTTCTGTCTTAAACATGCAGATATTGTGGATATAATAAACACCTTTGATAATAAACTTATTTAAAATATCATTGGCTCAGACAGTAAAGAATCTGCTGCTGTGCGGGAGATCTGGTTCGATCCCTGTTTCAGGAAGATCCCCTGGAGAAGAGAATGGCTACCCACTCCAGTATTCTTATCTAGAGAATTCTATATATAGTATATATAGAGGAACCTGGTGGGCTATATATACTCTATGGGGTTGCGAAGAGTCAGACACGACTGAGCAACTAACATTATAAAATAGATGAAAATATTTTCCAAATAAGAATCAGTTCAGTTCAGTCACTCAGTCGTGTCTGACTCTTTGCAACCCCATGGGCTGCAGCATGCCAGGCTTCCCTGTCCATCACCAACTCCCTGAGCTTACTCAAACTCATATCCATCGAGTCGGTGATGCTATCCAACCACCTCATCCTCTGTCATCCCCTTCTCTTCTGCATTTAATCTTTCCCAGCATCAGGGTCTTTTCAAATGAGCCAGTTCTTTGCATCAGGTGGCCAAAGTATTGGAGTTTCAGCTTCAGCATCAGTCCTTCTAATGAATATTCAGAACTGATTTCCTTTTAATAGTTTGATATATGCATTCAGTTAAATATGTGGTTCTGCTGACACCTGACTATTTAACTGACTTTATTGAGAATAAGGAAAATCAGGTTAGATATAGTTGTTATTCTCACTTTTCACAGCATTTCAATATTTAAGCATAATGTTGAAGAAAGGAGTCATGGCTGGGATTGATTGTTTTGCTTAATTAAAAAAAAAGGTTGAATAAGCTTATAAAATGCTTATTTACCTGGGAGACAACACCTCATCTAGGAAGTTAAGTAGATTTCTGTGCTTAGAGGTCTCTTATTCTCTTGATGGGTGTTTGAAAAACTCATGATAATGTGAGTGAAAATTCATGTGTATTCATTGTTCAAGGAGTAAATCCCAGAATTAGTCATTAATAATTCTTTGGAACTGTTCCCAAACCACCTAATAAATGAATATGTAAACTTTTGTGGTTAAAATTATGTTTAACCTTATGGAAATAACCTTAGCAGGGAAAAAGTTCCACACTTAACTGAAGGAGTATAATTTAGCACAAAGTCTGAAGAAGAGACCAATCCTTATTTTGAAGTTCAACTGAATGGTATGCTTTCTAGTCATATCTGACTAACCCGATGAATTCCCCCAGCCTCCCCAAGTCTCCCTATAGCACATGCCTCATGGATTAGTATTAGTCACTTTCAGTAGAACTAGCAGATTGAGAGCAGGTTTCTGTATTTTTCATGAAAGATTTAAGAATAAGTTCGTAGAGGATAGAAATGGTTCCTTTTCCAGACCCCCTGGCTTCCACCAAAAGAGGAGAAAGATTGTCCTTGTACAGTCTCTAAAGCAAACAACTCTAAAAATGAAAAGATAAATAAACTTTATTATTTTATTGAGAATTTTGTGGGACTTAGGAATGAATTTAATCTTCAGTGCAGTCACACTGAGAAGACATGAGTCTTTGATAAATAAAGCCAGCAGGCCACTGGGAATTTTGTTAAATATCTAACTCATTCTAGTTCTCACTTTGCAGTTAAATTTAAATTTTAAATCCAATAATAAGGACAAATTCTGGAGCTTAGTTATCTAAGCTATGAGTTTGGAAAATGAAATTAAGGAAGTCAGATCTTCATTAACACTTGGTAGCTAAAAGTTTTATTTATTAAGCATTACAGCTAAGGTCAACTCCCCTGAACTTGATAAATCCCATACAACTTTTTGATTGGGTCTGGTCATCTTCCTTAAATAGTACACAGTGAAAGAAAATACAGCAACTGGAAAAGATTTTCAACCTCTGAAAGTATTCAGAGTCTTAATTATGGACATCATCTTTGTTAGTTTACTCATCTTTGAAAAAACAGCAGTCTTCTGATGCATAAACATGGATGTCTTGCCATTTGTTTGTGTCCTCTTATTTTTTTCAGAAAAATTCGTTTTCACTGTACAGATTTTTCACTTCCTTGGCTCAGTTTATTATTAACTATTTTATTATTTTGGAAGCTGTTATGAATGAGATATCTCTCTTCACTTCTTTTTTAGATACTTCATCATTAGTATGAAGGAATGCCAGTAATTTCTATAAGTTGATTTTGTAACCTACCACTTAATTAGTTGCCACTAACCAACTAATCATTGATTAGTTCCAAGAGTTTTTTTTTTTACTAATTCTTTAAGATTTTCTTTATATAAGATCATATTGTCAGCAAATAATGACAGTTTTTCTCCTTTCTTTCCAATTTGAATGCCTGTTATTTCTTTGTCTTGCCTAATTGCTCTAGCTAGGAATTCCAGTACAGTCAGCTCTCCATATCCATGGGTTTCACATACAGGGATACTAAGGGCCAACTGTATTTATTGAACTATACCATTTTATACAAGGGACTTCAGCTTCCAAGGATTTTAGTATCCACAGGAGCTCCTGGAACCAGTCCCCCGCAGATAACTGACAACTATCTGTGACAACTGAATAGGGGTGGTGAGAGTGGGCAACTTTGTCTGGTAGCTGATCTTAGAAGAAACCCTTTCAGTTTTTCTTCAATGATTATAATGTTAACGGTGGGTTTATCATATATGATCTTTATTATGTTATTTTGAGGTATGTAATGAATTATACTTACTGATTTACATATGTTAAAATATTCTTGCATCCAGGTATATATACATTGCACTTGGCCATGGTGATAATCCTTTTAATGTGTTCTTGAATTTGGTTTGCTCATATTATATGATACACCTCACAACTGTTAGAATGGCCATCAAGAATTCAAGTGATTGTGAAGATGTGGTGAAAAGGCAGCCCCTTACATACTGTTGGTGAGAATGTAAATTAATTTAGCCTCTATGGAGAACAATACAGAAATTCCTCGAAAAATTAAAACTAAAGCTATCATATGATCCAGCAGTTCCACTTCTGAGTATATGCCCAAAAGAAATGGAATCAGGGCTTTGACAAGATAGCACATCCATGTTTACAGCAGAATCATTCACAATAGGCCAGGGTATGGAAACAGCCCAAATGTCGATCAGTGGATGAGTGGATAAAAAAGATATAATATATATACGCAGTGGGATATTATTCAGCCACATGAGAAAGAAAGATATCCTGCCATTTGTGACAGCAAGGATATACGTTGAGCATTATGATAAGCAAGATAAGTCAGACAAAGACAACTATTACATAATATCACTTAAATGTGGAATCTGAAAATAAAAGTAAAACCTATTAAAAGAAAAAAGAATAGTAAAATGGTATTTACCAGGGGATAGAAGTGGGGGTATAATATAGATGGTATTTAAGGGTACAAACTTGAAACTAGCAGTAAATAAGCACAGTATAATGAATATAATCTATAATACTGTACAGTAATGATGTAGCATGATAAATATTACTTCCTTGACAGTCATATTACAGTATATAAAAGTATCAAAGTAGCAAGGCCATGTACCTTAAATTTACACATTGTAACATTTCAGTTCAGTTCGGTTCAGTTGCTCAGTCGTGTCTGACTCTTTGCAACCCCATGGACCACAGCACGCCAGGCCTCCCTGTCTATCACCAACTCCTGGAGTTTACCCAACTCATGTCCATTGACTTGGTGATGCCATCTAACCATTTCATCCTCTATCGTCCCCTTCTCCTCCTGCCCTCAATCTTTCCCAGCATCAGGGTCTTTTCCAATGAGTCAGTTCTTCGCATCAGGTGGCCAAAGATTTGGAATTTCAACTTCAACATCAGTCCTTCCAGTGAACACTCAGGACTGATCTCCTTAAGGATGGACTGGTTGGACCTCCTTGCAGTCCAAGAAACTCTCAAGATTCTTCTCCAACACCACAGTTCAAAAGCATCAATTCTTCTGTGCTCAGCTTCCTTTATAGTCCAACTCTCACATCCATACATGACCACTGGAAAAACCATAGCCTTGACTAGACGGACCTTTGTGGCAAGTAGTCTCTGCTTTTTAAATGCTGTCTAG
>NW_011494815.1:4192157-4197645 GCF_000754665.1 Bison bison bison | reverse complement strand
CTCTCAAGATTCTTCTCCAACACCACAGTTCAAAAGCATCAATTCTTCTGTGCTCAGCTTCCTTTATAGTCCAACTCTCACATCCATACATGACCACTGGAAAAACCATAGCCTTGACTAGACGGACCTTTGTTGGCAAAGTAATGTCTCTGCTTTTTAATATGCTGTCTAGATTGGTCATAACTTTCCTTCCAAGGAGCAAGCATCTTTTAATTTCATGGCTGCAGTCACCATCTGCAGTGATTCTGGAGTGCAAAAAAATAAAGTCAACCACTGTTTGCACTGTTTCCCCATCTATTTGCCATGAAGTGATGGGACCAGATGCCATGATCTTCATTTTCTGAATGTTGAGCTTAAGCCAATTTTTCACTCTCCTCTTTCACTTTAATCAAGAGGCTCTTTAGTTTTTCTTCACTTTCTGCCGTAAGAGTGGTGTCATCATCATATCTGAGGTTATTGATATTTCTCCCAGCAATCTTGATTCCAGCTTGTGCTTCATCCAGCCCAGCGTTTCTCATGGTATACTCTGCATATAAGTTAAATAATCAGGGTGACAATATACAGCCTTGACATACTCCTTTCCCAATTTGGAACCAGTCTGTTCCATGTCCAGTTCTAAATGTTGCTTCCTGACCTGCATGTAGGTTTCTCAAGAGGCAGGTCAGGTGGTTTGGTATTCCTGTCTCTCTTAGAATATTCCACAGTTTATCATGATCAAAGGCTTTGGCATAGTCAATAAAGCAGAAAGAGATGTTTTTCTGGAACTCTCTTGCTTTTTTGATGATCCGGTGGATGTTGGGAATTTGATCTCTGGTTCCTCTGCCTTTTCTAAATCCAGCTTGAACATCTGGAAGTTCACGGTTCACGTATTGCTGAAGCCTGGCTTGGAGAATTTTAAGCATTACTTTACTAGCATGTGAGATGAGTGCAATTGTGTGGTAGTTTGAGCATTCTTTGGCATTGCCTTTCTTTGGGATTGGAATGAAAACTGACCTTTTCCAGTCCTGTGGCCACTGCTGAGTTTTCCAAATTTGCTGGCATATTGAGTGCAGCACTTTCACACCATCTTCTTTTAAGATTTGAAATAGCTCAACTGAAATTTCCTCACCTCCACTAGCTTTGTTCGTACTGATGCTTCCTACGGCCCACTTGACTTCACATTCCAC
The DNA here is from genome assembly GCF_000754665.1 of Bison bison bison. Lineage (NCBI taxonomy): Eukaryota > Metazoa > Chordata > Mammalia > Artiodactyla > Bovidae > Bison > Bison bison. The sequence continues at coordinate 4,196,479 of NW_011494815.1, read as the reverse complement.
CATGTCTGGCTCTAGGTGAGTGATCACACCATCGTGATTATTTGGGTCATGAAGATCTTTTTTGTACAGTTCTTCTGTGTATTCTTGCCACCTCTTCTTAATATCTTCTGCTTCTATTAGGTCCCCACCATTTCTGTCCTTTATTGAGCCCATCTTTGCATGAAATATTCCCTTGGTATCTCTAATTATCTTGAAGAGATCTCTAGTCTTTCCTATTCTATTGTTTTCCTCTATTTCTTTGCATTGATCGCTGAGGAAGGCTCTCCTTGCTATTCTTTGGAACTCTGCTTTCAAATGGGTATATCTTTCCTTTTCTCCTTTGCTTTTTGCTTCCCTTCTTTTCACAGCTATTTGTAAGGCCTCCTCAGACAGCCATTTTGCATTTTTTGCATTTCTTTTTCTTGATTCCTGTCTCCTGTACAATGTCATAAACCTCCACCCATAGTTCATCAGGCACTCTGTCTATCAGATCTAGTCCCTTAAATCTATTTCTCACTTCCACTGTATAGTCATAAGGGATTTGATTTAGGTCATACTTGAATGGTCTAGTGGTTTTCTCCACTTTCTTCAATTTCAGTCTGAATTTGGCAATAAGAAGTTCATGGTCTGAGCCACAGTCAGCCCCCAGTCTTGTTTTTGCTGACTGTATAGAGCTTCTCCATCTTTGGCTGCAAAGAATATGATCAATCTGATTTCAGTGTCGACCATCTGGTGATGTCCGTGTGTAGAGTCTTCTCTTGTGTTGTTGGAAGAGGGTGTTTGCTATGACCAGTGTGTTCTCTTGGCAGAACTCTATTAGCCTTTGCCCTGCTTCATTCTGTACTCCAAGGCCAAATTGGCCTGTTACTCCAGGTGTTTCTTGACTTCCTACTTTTGCATTCCAGTCCCCTATAATGAAAAGGACATCTTTTTTGGGTGTTAGTTCTAGAAGGTCTTGTAGTTCATAGAACTGTTCAACTTCAGCTTCTTCACTGTTACTGGTCGGGGCATAGACTTCATTACCGTGATATTGAATGGTTTACCTTGGAAACGAACAGAGATCATTCTGTCGTTTTTGAGATTGCATCCAAGTATTGCATTTCGGACTCTCTTGTTGACTATGATGGCTACTCCATTTCTTCTAAGGGATTCCTGTCCACAGTAGTAGATATAATGGTCATCTGAGTTAAATTCATGCATTCCAGTCCATCTTAGTTCACTGATTCCTACAATGTCGATGTTCACTCTTGTCATCTCCTGTTTGACCACTTCCAATTTGCCTTGATTCATGGACCTAACATTCCAGGCTCCTATGCAATATTGCTCTTTACAGCATCAAACCTTGCTTCTATCACCAGTCCCATCCACAACTGGGTGTTGTTTTTGCTTTTGCTCCATTCCTTCATTCTTTCTGGAGTTATTTCTCCACTGATCTCCAGTAGCATATTGGGCACCTACTGACCTGGGGAGTTCATCTTTCAGTGTCCTATCTTTTTGCCTTTTCATACTGTTCATGGGATTCTCAAGGCAAGCACACTGAAGTGGTTTGCCATTCCCTTCTCCAGTGGACCACATTCTGTCAGACCTCTCCACCATGACCCATCCGTCTTGGGTGGCCCCACACGGCATGGCTTAGTTTCACTGAGTTAGACAAGGCTGTGGTCCATGTGATCAGATTCTCCTGTTGTCTGCGATTGTGGTTTCAGTCTGTCTGCTGTCTGATGTCCTCTCTCAGTGCCTACCGTCTTGGATTTCTCTTACCTTGGACATGGGGTATCTCTTCACGGCTGCTCCAGCAAAATGCAGCCACCGCTCCTTACCTCGAACGTGGGGTAGCTCCTCTTGGCTGCCAGTGCCCCCAGCCTTGGGCCTGGGGTCGTCAACCAATCTAATGATCATTTCCTTGATTAAAAAATAATACAAACAGTAAGCTATTTAAGAAGTTCAAGAAATAAGTAAATTATATAATAAAATATGATGAGCTAATCAAGCTTTCAGTAATATAATATAAAGTAATTATGTCTGTGCTGCTGCTGCTGCTAAGTCACTTCAGTCGTGTCCGACTCTGTGTGACCCCATAGACGACAGCCCACCAGGCTCCGCCGTCCCTGGGATTCTCCAAGCAAGAACACTGGAGTGGGTTGCCATTTCCTTCTCCAATGCATGAAAGTGAAAAGTGAAAGTGAAGTCGCTCAGTCGTGTCTGACCCTCAGTGACCCCATGGACTGCAGCCTACCAGGCTCCTCCGTCCATGAGATTTTCCAGGCAAGAGTACTGGAGTGGAATTATGTCTGTAGTTACAGATGTTCAGGGAAAAGTACATACTCTAAGAATACTAATCATTCTAGGGTGGCTAACACTAATCATAGTAGGGGAATTTCAAATATATAGGAAGACCTGACTCAATCTTCAAATAAATTATGTCGTTGAATATTATTCTACACTTTTATTGTTTTTCATTTTAGGCAGGAGTCAGTAATGAAGTAAATGATACTGTCTTAATATTAAATGTTTTTCTCTTACCCACCTCATCACCGCTTCTACCTCTCTTGTTTTACATGGTTTAGGGATGCTTAAACAGAACTCAATATAGTTGTAAGAATCTAGGACAATAAGAATGGTCTTTTAATGGAGTAGATAAAGATTATCAGTGTAATAAAACACCCCTACTTTGCAGATCCATATAACTCCTTCCCTCTTCCTCACAAACAAACTGAACATCTGATTGAGAAAACTAAAACTTGATAAGATCTAAACTTTTCCATAAATAAACTGATCAGAGACCTGTGCAGTCCTTGGCAGATACTACCTTAGTTCCCACCATTGGCAAGATTCACATAAACCTTTTTTTTTTTTAAGATGAAGCAATAGAAAATAATTACAGGCATATATGAAGAATTGGTAAATTAAAAATGGAATCAGAAATAAACTCACTAAACAAAATAGTAGGAAACTGAGAGAATCCTAACTCATTCTTTACAGTGTGGATACAGAAGATAGAGGAAGAGCAATGCAAAGCAAAATGATCAAAGGAAATTCTGATCAAAAGAGCACACAGTCAATATGGGGGAGAAAAAAAGCCCACATCTAGACGTATCCTAGTGAAATTTCTGAATATCAAACAAACAAAAATCGTGGAAACAAAAAACACATTACACAAACACACATAACAATCAAGTTTGCATCAGACTTCTCTTATGCAATACGAAACACCAGGAAGCAGTAGAGAAATCTCTGGAGGCTAGAGCATTCTGGGAAAAATAGATGATACAGCCAAGCTATTGTGCATTTGTAAATTTATTGAAAAAGTCAGAGAATAAGCAGCAATGAACAGTGAAATCAGGAAAGTATACAGTATATGTCTGAATACTTCCTCTTAATCTGCTTTTAAACTTAATACTAATTTTAGAAAAAAAACTTTAAATTTAAAATCCATAATAATATGGATCATAGCAATTCCAATAAAATTAAAGTTTAACTAAAAGAAGGAAAAATAGGCCATATAACTTTTAGGTTACTAATTTTAAAATAAGGCAAAGGAAACTTAAGATAGCAAATGAAAGGGGGAAATAGAAATAATAAGAATGTGTAAGAAGTTTGAGAATCAAAATAGGACCAAATATATCGATTATCACAATAAATGAATGTGTTAAATGCTCTTACTAGAAACAAAGACACCAATATCAAAAGCCATAAATGAAATAAAAAATAGACTTAACTTTAAAAAAGCATTTTATCCAAAGAGACCATTAATGAAGCTGAATAGCAAACCACAACTTGAAAAAGATTATTATAAAATATATGATGGAATAATTACCTATAATATAAAAAACTGTTACAGATTAGTAGGAAAAAATGCCTTAATAATGGTACTCAATGTTAGGTTGTGCTAGAAAAGTACATTTAAATAACTTTTTTGGAGTTAAGTGATAGATGTTTGCAAATATACAGCTACAAGAATGTTCATCTCAGCATGCTAAGTTGCTTAGTCATGTCCGACTCTGCAACCCTATGGACTGCAGCCTGCCAGGCTCCTCTGTCCATAGGATTCACCAGGCAAGAATACCAGAGTGGGTTGCCATGCCCTTCTCCAGGGGATCTTCTTGACCCAGGGGTAAAACCCACATTTCTTATGTCTACGTGCATTGGCAGGTGGGTTCTTTACCATTAGAGCCTGGGTTGTTTGTAATAATGAAAATTAGAAACAACTCAAATATTTAAGTTTGAATTGAAGTATTCCAAACTGCTTACTGTAGTTACATCAAGAATTATAGGTGAAGGTTTTTCAAATTTCTATTGATCTTTATTTTCTGTTTTTATAATGAGCATATATTCATTTTATA
>NW_011494815.1:4189648-4192057 GCF_000754665.1 Bison bison bison | reverse complement strand
ATTCATTTTATAGTTTTCTTGTTGTCAAGTCGCTGAGGCATTCCCAACTCTTTGTGACCACATGGACTGCAGCATACCAGGCTTCCTTGTCCTTAGCTATCTCCCAGAGTTTGTTCAAATTCATATCCATTGAGTAGGTGATGCTATCTAACGATTCATCCTCTGATGCCCCCTTCTCTTTTGCCTTCAGTCTTTCCCAGCATCAGGGTCTTTTCTAATGAGTCAGCTCTTTCATATCAGGTGGCCAAAGTATGAGAGCTTCATCATTAGTCCTTCCAGTCGATATTCAGGTTTGATTTCCTTTAGGATTGACTGGTTTGATTTCCTTGCAGTCCAAGAGACTCTCAAGAGTCTTCTCCAACACCACAGTTCTAAAGCATCAATTCTTTGGCACTCAGCTTTCTTTATAGTCCAGCTCTCACATCCATACATGACTACTGGAAAAACCATAGCTTTGACTAGACAGACCTTTGTTGACAAAGTGATTTCTCTGCTTTTTAATATGCTGTCTAGGTTTTCATAGCTTTCCTTCCAAGGAGCAAGCATCTTTTTAAAAAAATTTCATGGCTGCAGTCACTTTCTGCAGTGATTTTGGAACCCAGGAAAATAAAATCCATCACTGCTGTCACTTTTCCCCCTTCCATTTGCCATGAAGTGATAGGATTGGATGCCATGATCCTAGTTTTTTTTAATGTTGTATTTCAAGCCAGCTTTTTCACTATCTTCTTTCACCCTTATCAAGAGGGTCTTTAGTTCCTCTTCACTGTCTATCATTAGAGTAGTATCTTCTACATAACTGAGGTTGTTTATATTTCTCCCAGCAATCTTGATTCCAGCTTTTGATTCATCCAGTCCAGCATTTCACATGATGTACTCTGCATATAACTTAAATAAGCAAGGTGACAATATACAGCCTTGTCATACTCCTTTCCCAATTTTGAACCAGTTGCTCCATGTCCAGTTCTAACTGTTGCTTCTTGACCCATATATAGGTTTCTACCTTGAAATTTAATGTGCACTATTCTATTGCCTCTTATAAACATTTTAGGAATAATATGGCAAGTAATCTTAAGTATGGTAAGTAAGCCAATCTAGTCATCCTTTTTTTCCTTTACTAATAAATTTACTTTTGTTTTGATGTTCAGTTTATGAATATGTATAGATTCATGTAAACACCACCACAACTAGGATACGAAACAGTTTTACCACCCTGAAAAACTTCCTCATTTATAGTCACACCCACCCCTCATCCTTAAATTCTGGCAACCATTAATCTGTTCTCTATTACTATAGCTTTATCTTTTTGAGAATTTCATGTAAATGGAATTTACCATTGTAAACTTTGGAGACCAGCTTCTTTCACATAATATTTGAAGACTCATATGAGTTATTGCATGTATCAGTAGTTTGTTCCTCAGTAATATTCAGTTTTATGGATGTATTGTAGTTTGCTTCTCCACTGAGGAACATTTGGATTATTTATAGTTATTGATTATCACAAATAAAGCTGCAGGGAGCATTTGTGTACAGTCTTTGTGTGAACATGGTTTTCAGTTCTCTGGAGTAAATTTCCAAATGGAGATTGCAGATCGTATGATAAGTGTATACTTAACTTTATAAGAAACAGCTGTATTATTTTCCAGAGTGTCTGTACAATTTTGCATTCCCACCAGAAAAATGAGACTCTCAGCAAAATGAGAGTTCTAATTGCTCTGTATCCTCACCAGCATCTGTTATTGTTAGTATTTTTTATTTTGGCCCTTTAATGGTTGGATAGTATTTATCTCACTGTGGTTTTAGTTTGCATTTACTTAATGGCTAATAGTATTGAATATCCTTTCATATGCTTGTTTGTCGTCCATATATCATCTTTGATGAAGTGTCCAGATCCTTTTTCGACTTTTAATTAGAATTTTGAGATTTTTTTCCCAATATCTAGTTGTGTCTTTCACTGGAAATGTGATATCTGTAAAGTTTCTCCTAGTTTATGGCTTGTTTTTAATTCTCTTGACAGTTTTTTGGTTTTTTGTTTTTGTTTCTTGTTGTTTTGGCAGAGAAGAAGTTTTTAAATCTGGTGAAATCCAATTTATAAGTCTTTTCTTTTATGGGTCAGGCTTTTTGCACCATTTTCAAGAAGTTGTTACCCAGCTGCAGTTAAAAAAGTGTTCTCTTTTGTATTCTTTAAGACATTTTATAGTTTCATGTTTTATATTCCAGTCTGATGCATTTTGAGTTCATGTTTGCATAGTGTGAGGTTTAGAGCAAGGCTAATTTTTTTACATATGGGTAAAGCTCAACATTCAGAAAACTAAGATCATGGATCTGGTCCCATCACTTCATGGGAAATAGATGGGAAAACAGTGGAAACAGTGTCAGACTTTATTTTTTTGGGCTCCAAAATCACTGCAG
>NW_011494815.1:4186458-4189548 GCF_000754665.1 Bison bison bison | reverse complement strand
TTCTGAAGGAGATCAGCCCTGGGATTTCTTTGGAAGGAATGATGCTAAAGCTGAAACTCCAGTACTTTGGCCACCTCATGCGATTAATTGACTCATTGGAAGAGACTCTGCTGCTGGGAGGGATTGGGGGCAGGAGGAGAAGGGGATGACAGAGGATGAGATGGCTGGATGGCATCACTGACTCGATGGACATGAGTTTGAGTGAACTCCGGGAGTTGGTGATGGACAGGGAGGCCTGGCGTGCTGCGATTCATGGGGTCACAGAGAGTTGGACACGACTGAGCAACTGAACTGAACTGAACTGAATCACTTGTTCCCTATTTTTTGAATAGACTGTCTTTTCTCCATTGAATTGCTGTTGTATCTTTTTGGAAGATTCAGTGATCACATTCGTGTGAATTGATTTCTGTACTCTGAACTCTGTTGTGTTGCACTTATTAGGTATCTGTCCCATCACCAATACCACACTGTCCTGATTTCTCTATCTTTATAGTAAGTGTTAAAAGTCACATAATTAGATTCTTTAAACTTTGTTCTTTTATGAAATTGCTGTAGCTATTATAGTTCTTTTCCCTTTCCATTTAATTGTACAGTGAGTTGTCTATACTTAGAAAAAAATCTTGATGAGACTTTGGTCAATATTGTGTTCAATCTGTAAATCACTATGAGGAGAATTGAGTCCACTATTTTGAGTCTTCCAATCCATGAACATGGTATATATACCTTACCATTTATTTAGATCTTCTACAGTTTCTCTTGTCAGAGTTTTGTAGTTTTCCATATGCACAAATCCCCTCATATTTAGGTGTATACCTAAATATTTCATCTTCTTGTAAATGGCATTGTTTTTTTTTATTTTGGTTTTAATTGTTATTGCTTGTATATAGAAAAAAAATTGGATTGAAATATTCTGAAATGTTTGCAGTTATCTCAGGTGGTAATATTATAGGTGGCTTTTATTTTTGTTGATCTGTATTTTCTATTCTTAGAGTGAATATACATTACTTTTATGTTTAATATTATTCTTTTATTTTAAAAAATTTTTCTAGGGGCTGAAACTAGTAAAGCTTCAGAAAACACTTTTGAACCTAAAGGGGATTACTTGTATACTTGACATGTCCTGGATGCTATAAGATTCTTGGAAGAAGATGAAAAGGAAATTTTCCTAGGAAATTTCTGTGAGAATCAGAGAACTAGAACTGAATGACAGGGCATAATTATAAATCAAGAGTATAATGTGGTTGACTAAAGATGAATTAGGATTATTTCAGTAGTTTTAAACAATTAAACAGGTATTTCTTTGTAGCTGTTATCTGTGATGGACTTTGTGCAGTTGGTTTATAAGGAAAATTCTAAATTTTCGTTTTAAAATCATTTTACCTTTAGTTTATCTCTTATTAATCTATTTTAAAACTTTTGGTGCCTACTAATGAGCTTAAGGAAACGGTGGTATAGCACCTTTGAGAACTAGTTTACAGTTATTCAGAACACAAGCACCAATACCAAAGGGGTAATGAAATCAGCTTTTAGCAGTTATAAGTAAAAGATATCGTCAACATAGAGTTTTAATTGTTTTTCAGGGGATTTTTTTTTTATTTGTTTAAAAATGGGAGATCTCGGTTTGCCGAAAGTTACAGAGTTAAAATGCTAGAGAGCAAGAAATAAAACTTCTGTCTTATCTTGTGTATGTGGATTATAGGCTGGATAGGTTACCAAAATAATAGGGATCTCTAAAGTTTCTCCTTCCTGATACCCACTTTCCTCGCCTTCAGGTGTTAGATCTCTGGTTACTATAACAAAGAAAGGCAAGAGGGAAAGGCTGGTGAGGAAGCTGGCATTGTTATTATTGTTTAAACATTGTTGAAGAGAGGAATCAAGTAAGCTTGAGTAACCTGAAGAAAGTATGTCAGCTTTGAGACTGATGTAGAGGAGTACTTTTGTTTTATACCACTGATCAAAATATTTTAAGGTTTTTTAATTCCATAGTTTAACTATAAAGTACAACATCAGCTTTATCTGATCAAATATTCTTTTCAAACAACTAAAAACATTACTGAGGAGACCTCAGTTGAATATAAAAATAAGTACTTGCTCATAGTAAATGGTCATTGATGTTTCAGGATTTTTTTTTTCTATAAAGGTCACAAGCAGCTAAATCCTAACAAAATCTGCATTTTTTATTTGTCCTTTTGAAGTTTTTTTCTATCTTTATCAACAGCTCAGTTAAACTGAGTTTCTGCTTTCTCTCTGATCTAGTCACATCCAAGAGTTGAGCATTATGCAATAGATTTCACTTACTTCAGGTACCTAATTGATGCTCATTTCCTCATGATCAATTATTGTATCAGAAGTATGGAGAGTGCCAAATTGATGTTATTATAGCAATAATTAATACAATAGAGGGCTTGCTATGTGTCAGGCATTGTCCTAAAGACTTTATGCTTATCTTCTCTTTAACTGTTACAGCAGCCCTTTGAAGAAGTACTGTCATCCCCGTTTTGTCAATGAGGAGACTGAGATATAGAGATGTAACTTGACTGCAATAGTAAATAATAGAGCCAGGATTTGAATTCTGCCATTTGGCCATGGAGTCACTGATACTAGCCACTACCTTATCATGGTTCATTTTACTGGCTCTCATATTGTTTACTTTTAGCTAAAACCTAGCAAGTATATATTATAAACGTTATCAACTGTTTGTAAAATTAAGTTATGTTAGTAGTCTAGAATTACAGTCAAGAAGTCTCCAGAAATATTTGTGATTCTCTGAGGTGAAATTTTTTTAATGAAAATATAGTTGCTTAAGGTAATGCAATGTAACATATGTATTATTTATTTTTTGGTTGATTATTTTGATGTAACTCTATAAAATATAAACATTATATTTTAAAATAAAGCTAAAATGTAATCTACTACTGATAAACTTGATGCCTTCATAACTGCACTTAAGTTAGGAGGAAAATATCAAAGAGAAATGTCTTTGAGCAAAAAATTAGGCTTGTTAAGGAGGATTAAGAGTATAGGGATTGATTAAAATTTGACCTTGTATGGGAAGATGATTTTATGAAGTCTGGTTCCTTTTGAAGGTAG
>NW_011494815.1:4151458-4183958 GCF_000754665.1 Bison bison bison | reverse complement strand
ATGTCTCTTAGTACTAATTTTCTATATCAGGCATCATCTTCATATACAGTGCAATCAGATGATTGTTCAAAAACCAAGTAATTCTTTTATTACCAAATTGCTGCAACACAAGAAAAGGTCACATGGTAGAGTGGCATTCTGCCAGAGTATGACAACTCAGTGATTGCGATTTTTCAACCGTATTATTCTGAGGACATTGTGGTAATCAAGAACTATCCATAACTAATGTATAAATAACTGCTTCCTTATCTCTACAGTAATCTAACTCAAATTATATGTACATAGCAAAAAGCTTATGATGGAAGGTAGGAAATGAATATTTAAGGGTATCTTGTACATTAGATCTTTGTGTGTAAATATGTTTATAAAAAATATGTGTGTACATATACACACACATATATATATGTGTACATACATATATACACACACACATCTGTAAGAACTTTTGTATCCTACAAGTTTGTATCTGTTGTTTGGTATCTAACAGAATCTTTGCCTTCTGAAGCTACTTTTTACTTTCTAATAATAGTTTGCTTTTGATCAGTGTTGTTCATCCAGAGATTACTGTATATAAGTGGCTTTTTTTAGTTAGACACCTTAGTTTACATGAATATGACATTTAAATTGGAAATTTGGCCACTAAGTAGTCTAATTTGCACACCTTTCTTTAGAAAATTCCATTGGATAGTTAAGCTTAAGATATATAATGGATAAAATTTTTAGCATGGTTGGAACATACGTACTTTTATCATTAATAATGGTATAATCAGAGATTTTGCCATTCAAAAGTTATTTTCTGAGTTATTACCATGCCCGTAATATTTTAGATTGTATGAATCATCTTTGTTACTTTTATCACTACCCTGAAAAATAAAGAGGAATGACAAATTAAGTAAAGAATTGTTTCAAAGATTATAAAGGTTTAAAAAAGATATAACTCGCTCTTGATTTTACGTATGCATATGTGTATGTATATGTTTGTGTGTGTATATATATGTGTGTATATATGCATTTTTAAACAAAAGCTATAAACTCACATCCACTTTAAGGATTGCCATTTACTTAGCTTGGTAGTTTAATTTGTTAAAATCATTGCTGTCTTATAGTTATTATTAAAAATATTTTTTGTCTTCAACAGTTCTTTTTCTGAGACAATAATAAACTGATCAACTATTCATGAAGAACTTAGAAAATGTGTCTCTTTAACAGAGTCATAATTTAAGCATAAGGAAAGATTTATATGTGTGTCCATAAGGAAGTATCTCCTAACTGGTTTTTGTTGCTGTTGCTTTTGCTTGTTTTGGTTTTGTTGTTACCTATTCTGGCTTCAGTAAATCATTCTTTTACAAAATTATTGTGGTTTTATTGGGTTTTTAAAGTTATATCTCTATAAATGTAACAGTGGAGAAGACTTGACTTTTATGGGAAAAGTCAAGATTCTTAAAGCTGTCTTTTGTTTTGCTTTTTTAGTTCTTTTTTATGTATTTCATAGAGTATAGCAAATGAATAGGTAAAACATCAGAAATTTATAACTACAGTGAAGTCTTCTTAAAAGTAGTTGCTATTAAATTGTTTTCTATCATACTACCAGGGTTCAAAATGTTCTTTTAAAAGGTGTACTTGGTGAGTCTTATTGATTTTTGAACACTGCTGTTCATTTATCAGTTTAACTGAGTTATGGCTCTTAATCACATCTTAGTGCCCAAAACTTCTAACCTGAAAAGAAAAAAAGAGAGAGAAAACTTTGTTACTGGCTTTCTGACAATGGCAGGGAGTGTGTTAAACCAGTGTAAAATTCAATTAAACTGTCTAGCCAGGTTTTTGAAGCTGAAATGCAGACCCTTTCTGTTAAGCTTCTTATTTTCCTGTGACCGACACCGGTGGATGCTGGGTTATGCCAAAACCAACAGGCTGTAAAGTACCTTGTTTCATGCTCGCAGCTGATCAATATTTTTATTTTCCAGGCTTGCCCAGAAATCTGGAGGCAGTATCACCTAACGGTGAGTAGAAACACCTTTTTTATTTTCCCCAAGACCTAGCCTATTTACCCTTCTCTGAACTGTTGACCATAAAATATAGACAAGCATCTTCTACTGGAAGATAATAAAAATCTGAAGCATTTTTGCACTGAGAAAGCAATAATATACTTTTTCTCTTCTCCCCTGCCCACTACTCTGTCCTTTATTTTCCAGTTCTTGAAAGATTTTCATTGTTTTTTATTACTCACATCATTTAATGATTACATCATGGTATTTCTCAGTTTTCCTAGATAACATTCATTAAAGGGGAAAAGTATGCTAGGAGCAAAAAAGAACAGTAGTAATTCAGCAATCCAGTGTCTTTAAAATGTTGTATTATCTACAGTCCACAAGCATACTATCCACACTATGTTCCATTATAATTTTTCTGGCTTTACTGAAAGCTTTACACATTATGTTTTAGTGAAGCTAGAAAAAACTTAATGTATCTTTCACATAGAACAATTCAGCTGTCATATCCTTAAGCCCTTCTTGACTTACTCAAAATGTATAAATATCTTCTTTATACCATTCAAATTATTTAATTCTTTGGTTTCCTTTTACTATGATTTTAGGCCAAGTAGAAGCAGAAAACATAGTCTGCTGAGGAATCAAATTGACTAAAGCTCAATAATATGAGTCAGTTTATTTTTAATATTTAGCTTAAATAATTTCAGTAATTCACCATAGACCCACTAGTCATTTCTTTTAATATATTAAATATGTTGTGCTGAGCAAGAAACAACAATAAAAATTACTCTTGTACTTATACAGTTATGCAGTATATTTAAAAGCAGTTCTTTAAAGTTTAACTTAATGAAAAAAGTTTTTTGTTTGTAGGAGAACATAGTAAAATAGAAACGGTAAAGTTTTTACAAAGCATGTCTTCTTTCTGCTCTCCCCTTAAGAAGTAAAAACAAACCAATAAGTCGACTCAGACTATCAGTGTGCCTGTTACAAGCCCCAGAAGTACAGCAGGTGGTTTGTTTTCACATTCTGTTGTCACTGTTTACTTTGTTCAAAGATTCTTGGTAGAAAGCTGTAATTCCTCTACTATCCTCGATCCCAAATTGGGTTTTGTTAAAATTCTTTAGTGTTATCCCCTACTCAAAAATAAATAAATACACACACATGTGAGTGAGCACACACACACACACACATACACACACATTACACATATTGTTACAGATATAATGCATATGAATACATTATGTTTGTATATAGGTAGCAGTTTTTTTTATCCTAACACACTATGGTGAAATTCTTAGCCTAAACTTAACTGGAATCGAGTCATGTATTATACTTTTCACTCTTTGGAACTGTATAGCAAGTTTTTCATCAGCATTTTTATTAAGTAATAGCCTAATGTATATGACATTGCATTAATTTTCTGTTTTCCTGTAAGTTAGAGAATTCCAATCATGAAAACTTGAAGTGTAGGAAATACCATTTTAAAACTATTCTTTTCATTATTTGCACCTGTATTTTTTTTTGTATAACTATCATAGAAGGATAAAAATCAATGTTTGGTATAACAGATATTTTAAGGTTTGTTTAATATTGTAGCTTTTGAAAAACATAAATTATAAAAGGAATAGTTAGGAAAAAGTAAAAACAAAAGGAATTTGCCTTTGGAGAAATTACAGTCTATTCTATCTGTAGGTTTAACAAAATCATTTTGAAAAGTTTGTCTTAAATCTGGGATCATGATTAATTTTTCAAAATAATATTGAAATAACTATCACAATTCTAAATTATCAAGTTTCAAATAATAAGTAATTAAGTGTTAGTTTCCTGTGCAAGCATAAATGCAAAACAAGTATATTTATAATCGTGTACATCAATCCAGCTAAACTAATTATGCATATAGGCAATATCCTAATGTGTGCAATTAAGCAATATTTAATCTTGAATAAAAGCAAGATACATGATGATTTTAGTCATCTTCAGCTCTTTTACTAGGCGATGGACTGCCATCTGTTGACTCATGGTAGCCCTCACACATGAATGTGGCATCAATCAGGGCAGTGACCAACTAATGAAGCCCAGGTTAGAACTGCTATTGTATAGTCATTTAAACTAATCTTCTTAAAATTGGATATTTCTACACATAATCATTGATTAATTTCTTTTTCTAACCAAAATATGCCCATTTCTTATTCAGAATGAACTATGCTTTCTTTTTTGAAGGAAGAAGTGGATTTGTATATCTGGTTTAGAAATGTTTACATTTGAGAAGCTTTTGATTGCATTTATCTGAGTGCCAGTCAGTGAGGATAGAAGGACATTTACACAATCTAAAGTTTAACTACTACAATTTAAGATCTATCCAGGAATCACTTTCTTTAAAAAAAAAAAATCTGTAGGTTAAACATAGTTTTATTTCTCAAACACACAGGAAAGATGGTAGAGTTGACTGGTTTAAATGATCCTGTGAAATCAAATCAGAAATTCCTTAAAACATTCTGAAATAAGAAAATTAAAGAAGTATTCACTGTTTTCAGTAATTTCATGAGAGGTCAAATAAAGTCTCCTTTATAACTTATATCTGAATAATAGCTTTTTAACCAGACTTGACTAGACTCACTATACTAATAAAGAAAAAAGAAATAAGACCATCATCCTAAAGGGTGCATCCTAATAAAACTCTGGCACTACATATATTTATATATATCCATGTTATAGCAAATATTTGGCCATGTCATTTTTCTTTATATATTTATTTAGTGGCTATAAAATTATATCATATAATTTAATGACTTTAGATTGTCAATTTGTAGATCTGCATGGGAAAAAGAATAATATATGATTTTTATTTAGCATTTAAATAATTTTTCTGAATAGTTTATGTATTTACCTCCTTCAAAAAATGTTTAGAAAGTTTTTTAAATCTTCAATAATATAGCACTGTTCTTGTATTTTAATTTCTGTAATATTTTCAGATTTTGGTAAAGCCTAACTTTGAATATTCTTTTTCATCTTTCAGATAACTCATTCTAGATTTAAAAAATTTCCCTCTTTAACTATTCAAGAAGGAAAGTCCCTTCCCCCATCCCCTGTCATTTCTAGTCTCATTTATATTAAAAATCCCAGGCCAAAATGGCCACCAACAGAGTTTTACAACCAACAGAATTTTTAACTAGTAGAGGCTATAATTTGACATGTTTTAGACATTTTGTTAATCTTGTTTTTAATCTACTTACTTTAAAAAGTAACCAGGAGTTTGCTATTTGGGGGGCAGATGTATTAAGAACCAAAAAGGACAATACATCTTTTATGTTTAATTTTGTGCTTGGATTTCTTTGTGTGCATTGTTAAAATGTGTTACAACCTACTACCTTTTATTTTAACTAAAAGTTTAAACAGGAAGCAAATGTGACCTTTTTGAAAGAATCAGGTTTTGAGTGTTTCTTTATATAAAATGTTTGAAATACCTAGAACTCAAAAAGCAAAATACTTGCTCTCAGGGACATGAACAGAAAGGAATAGCTTCCCTGTCTTCCTTTCTAGTTTAGGAAAGGCTTGTGACCTGCATTTACTAGTAATTAATAGTAGTCTTACCTGAACTAATTGAATGCCAGAGTGTATCTTATGGACCATCACTAACGATATCATTTCATCTTGCCACTTAGTTTTCTCTCCTTACTTGAAAACATCAATTTAGAAATGCGTTCTTTGGATTTTCACAGTATGGAAATGGGAGTTTGAATGTTACTCTCTAAAACATTCTCTGTCATGCATTGAATAGGCAACCCTAAATGCCAACAGATTCAAATTTAACTTTAGAACTGTGTTTTATAGTCCAGAAGGAAGGACCAAGAAAGTGGAATTTCATTATGAGGCAACAGCTATACAAAGGCATTTATCCTTGAATTGTGATATCAGTTAGGGTGGGTGACAGTTTTCTACCTGGCTCATATTAAAATGGAATATATTTTAATTAACTTAAAATGTGAAAAAAAATGAAGAGTTAAAAGAGCTTCAAAAAGTCAGCCTCAAGCCAAAACCTTTTCTTTTCATGGACAAAAATCTTTCCCTCTTTTTCTCTTTCTCTCTCTTCATTGACTATATATTGGGAATCCTAGATCTCCTAATGAGAGCTTCTTGGCTACATAAACAGAACTGCAAAACCCACAAGAACCCCATCCACACAGCGGATATCAAGTGCTAGGACTTTGATTTTTCTTCCATGTATGTGTGTCTATGGAAATAGAACTGGTTACATGCTGTGTTTTAAAATGTCAGATACCTCCAAACAGAGTGAGAACTCAGCCTCACTCTATTTTAGAATTATTTAAGTCACCTTTTTCTTCATACTTTTTTTTTGAAGACTGGCATACAAATTATCACAAACTAAGACTTTATAAATTCATTTTGGAGGCCCTTATTTTGGTCTTTCAGTTCACATTGCCAGCTTCCTTAAGAACTGGAAATACTCTTGTTTAAATTGTAGGGCTTTTTCCTCTGTGTCTTGAATCACTATGGTTAAGTGTTGTTATTAAGATATTACATCTCTGTAAAATTTTTCAGAGTTTTAGTTTTTATTAAAATGCCCTTAATACTAGAACACTACCATAAATGTGAATGTACTATGCTCTGAGGATTCAGATTGTACATGACTGTTTTGTAGTACCTCAGGGCCATCTTTCCATAGTAGTACTAGAAAATAAATCATGCTGCTTTCTGTTTCAGGTTACTTTGGTGTCTGAATAAAAAGAGTTTTCTGAATAAGCATTGATGACTTATTTTCTAATATTCCATTTTGATAGCAGAGATAGAAAATATATTTATACAGTGACCAAAATTTTTAAAGATTTTTTTCAAATGGAAAATTTATGTGAGTACTTTAATATTTACTTAAAACACTCACCTTGTTCTTAAAGAATTTAGTGTCACCATTTTGCTAATAATTTTTTAGTGCAATCTAACCATGTTTTGAATTTAGTATAAAAGATAAATACTACATTTAAAGAGTAGGTCAACTGATTTTTTTCACTAGCATGTTGGACCACATTTGCTAGAACTTATCATTGGAAGCAATTGGAAAATGCAATTTCAAAGCAAATGAAACCTGGAATTATCAATCTCAATAAATGAGATTCATTTAAAAATAAATACAATTTGCCAAATCATCAAAAAGCAATTTTCGAAAGCTTCTGTAATAGGAAGGGGGAAAAAGGTGAATGTTGTGAATTATAAATGCATATGTTATTTTTACTCTCACAGTGTTTCCTCAGACCTCTAGACATTGTATATACACAAACTTATTTTTGAATTTGAATAGCATAAATTATTTAGATTTGAATATAGTTTATTTCTATTTATTAAAGCACATGAGAGAGCCTTCATATTTTTATTTTGTCGAAGGAATATTGAGGTGTCATCTCCTTCAGTGAGAATGCCCAACTTACTTGATTTCCAGTATTTAATGCAAAAATTAGTTTGTTTTAAATGGGGAATCAATATGGCATATTTTGAGTAGTTGTTTTAATATATTTAAATAATATGAAGTGCTTTGTGAAAATATTCTAATGTAGATTTAAATGTTTCAGAAGAAATGAGAGGTATGCAGCATTCACACAATCTAGAAAAGATTCTTTATAAATATTTTGTCCAGGAAACAGCTGTGTTTTTGTCATTTTCTAAGTATCTTTAATGTCCTAATCACCCATTATTGTGATTTCTGGTTTTTTTAGGTAGTGCATGTTGCTAATAATAAACTAATTGAATCTTAAGCTCTATTATAAACTTCCTTTCTTCAACTGACAAAAAAAATTCCTGTGCTGTTTGTATGCCCCTTAGTGGCTGGGAGCAAAGTCTATTACATATAAGACATATATTTACTATATGGGCTTCAAATTTTACTTCCATTTTAAAATTTTAAAGAAATACCTGTTGCGGTTTATATTTTCTTACCTGTTAATAAATGTTTCTTCTAAAGATTATAGAAACATGGAAAATTACATTTGGGCTTTTTGCTACTCTTTTTTTCTTTTCCATAGTGTGTTCACCTTTATACTTAGAAAGGAATTATAGTTAGTCGTTATAGGGGCAATTTCTTCTTGATACTTAAATTTTGTTACAATTAAATCTCAATTTCTAAGTATTTATAATTTTAGCATGTATAACATTTTAAAAATATTTTCTTTCTTCTCCTTAAAAAACATTCATCATTCATATAATCCCAAAGAAAACTACATTGTGTTTTCCTTTGAAGCTCTACACTTTGAAATATTGTTCCAAATATGACAAAAGTTAATGTAAGCAGAGAGCCTGAGAATTTTCAAGATTCATGAAGTTTAATACTGCACAATAATACCTAGCTGTATAATAAATTAGAATTTAAAAATCTGAAATGTTGAATGCTTATTTTTTGTCAGGTTAAATACACGTTAAGAGTATAGAATTATTAGGTAGGACAATTTTAGCATATTCGAGTGATTGTTATTCATATGTGCTTTGAACACGTGGTTCATGCATTCCTTAAATATATTCCAGGTGATTGAGCTTGTCATGATCTTCTCTGGACATTTCAATGCAAGAATAAAAGTATACTGGACCAGTGATATTTGTAGTAAGCATTCCTTTTAGTAGTTGTGCATGTGAATGACATGGTAGATTACAGTAATTCCTAACAGGTCTTAAGTATATAGGAATTGATTATTCACAATCATGATCAACTATAACCTTTAAAGGTTTCGTTCAGTCATTTGACTAATCTTCAGGAAAAGGCTCCTGAAAGAACCCCTTGACTTATTGACATGAATAATCTCTCTCAATTAGTGTTATATTTTCTGTTATGATATAAAATACAGTTGTAAACTTAGGTTGAATTAAGTTTCATATTTTAAAAGCAAAATCTCTTAAATTACTGTAAGTTAATGAATTGCTGATAAACCCAGATTTTAGACTTGGAATTCATTTGCCATTTGATCCCCAGATACCAGAAAGTCATGAGAGTTACATTTTTGTACATTTGCAGATATTTTCTTCTAGCTGTTTTGAGTTCAGCATTGGTCCTCCAAGACCAACAACTCTGGTTTTTTAGAAATATCTAAACTATTAAATGAAGAAAAATGCTACATGTTTAGAGGACAGTTGAACAAAAATATTTTTTAAATATCTTTTGAATTAAAATAGATCTCCCCCTTAATTGGTATACCAATACACTACTAGATCACATTTGAAAAATAAGAATTATTCACTAAGAATGTTCAGAAATCCATATTAGCTTTGTAAAAAGGATTCATTGTATAAATCAATTGTTAATAAAGCTATCCCAGTATTTTAATTCCTCTTTTCCAAAACTCATACAGAATTAACTCTTAAATAGATTTTAAGGTCACCTTTATAATTTTGTAGTATATGGATGTCTATAAATACCAGTTTTACATAAGTATTGTTCCTTTACATGTATTTGTGGATTATCCCACATTTCAGTTAAGGGAACTAAATTTTGGATTGTTCCTTAACTATATTTATACAATAAAATTTTAATTCCCTCCTTCTTAAATCACTCACATTTCATTTATTTGTCTTTATATCATATTCCTTCTCACATATTAAAGTCTTTAGAAAAATGTGCTGTAAAATTGGGGTGAAAGGGCAGGCTTATTTCTGAGGAAATTACTAGGAAATGTTTTAATCATAATATGGAGGAAAGAATGCCAGCTTTGGGATCAGACTGTGGTTTAAATTATAACTTTCATTTACTAGCTGTGCAAACCTAGTTAAAATATTTCCCTTTTGAGATCCTCAGTTTCTTCATCTGAAAAATGGGTATAAAGCCTTCTAGGGTTGTTGTAAGTATGCTATGAAATAATAAATGTAAAGTACTTGGCACAGTACCTAACACACAGCCTATGTTTAACACTCTGTGAGCTCCAGTACAGCCATCCCACAGATGACTCACTCCTGTAGAGATAAAACACTGGACTAGTATCCCAAACTCAGATTATGTATTTTAAAGTCTTCTATTTGCCTAAGATGAGATCCATAATGACCCTTTTCATGTCTGTCTCCTAAAAATGTTTCCTCCTTAGAGCTGTTGAAATGAAATCCCCATAAGCAGTGTCTTTTCTTAAAATTATTTACTTCAGTTTTCATTTTCTAGTTATTTATGCTCATCTTCTTTCTAGAAATATAGGTAACTTTTAATTAAATATAGCAAACAAGTTATTTTCTTAATTTGATTTGCCTAAAAATCATTATAAAGACTTTCTAAAAGTAGATCACAAACATTTACTCCCTCTCTTAGTGAAAATGATGATATAGAATGTGTACCATTACAAAGATAAAATGATATCATTTTGAAAAAAGCACATTATTAATAAATGTATAATTCTTAAGTGGTAACTTCAGTGTCATCTGAATATAGTTATCTCTTATAAGCAATTATAATACTTTCCACCAAAGCTAGAGAGTTTATGTTTATCAGATTTAAAAAATGAAGCAAAATAGCATATCAATTTTTTGCCCTTCAGGTAAAACTGTTTCCTGTGCCTTCATATAACTGATGCCAGAAACCAGCCTGATTTCACAAAACATTGAGTTATAAGAGCTTGATCAGTTGTTCTGAAGACTCCCACCCATATTCTCATCTAGGTCCAGCAGAAAGGACAACAAAAAATTAAACACTTCCTCAATGGATGTGATTGATAGTCTTTCAAAGAGCATTCCTATTCCATATTCTTTATTTTAGGACAAGCAGGAGCTAAGATGGAGCATATTGTAAAAGCATTACTTCCCCCCCTTTAAGCAGGTACTTACTGCTGTGGAATTCTCTACCTTTGTGGCTGGTGGCTAAGAGTATTTCAGTAGGATAAGCATGGGTGGGCTATCAGCAGGGGAAGAAGTATGTGTTGTAAGTCATGTGAAGTTATGACAAAAATGAGAATCTCGGGGCTTATTTGGATCCCCTGTGTATTAGCTAATAAATATAATAAAGCTATGGTTCTATTATTCTACAGTTTTTCAGTGGGATAGTTTATGTGCAATTATATGCAAAATATATAGGCAGATTTGAATATGTTAAGCACTGCATGTGGTTGTAAGATGTATATTAATGTGGTTTCTGTGTTTTATAGTCTACCCCAGTAAACATTCACATAAAATATCAATGGCTTCACACATGTATGTGTTCTTCTCTTTCCCTTCCCCCCACATCCTGTCTCCACGCCCTCCTCATCCCTCCACCCTTCATCAAAGCTTGTGGTCCTTTTCCATCCGTGTACTAAAAGGTTCTTTGTAAACCAGGCCATTTGTCCATCATTGTTTGGGGTCCAAACAGTGGTAAGATACCCTGTCACCGATCCCGAGTGCTATGAATGGCAGCTCCTCTCCGGACAATTGGCGGAGGGGCCGAGAAATATTCCTGAGAGGATTATTTAACCTTTCAATTTAGAGGGCACAAAGCCTAGCTGATTAATGAACTTTCTGATGGGCGCCGATAAGCGGATCTATTTCTTTATTTCCGCTAAAAGTGATTCCTTCTCCTGTCCATATTACTATAATCTTAAACATAAAATGTGGCAAATAGATTAAAAAACAGCACTAAAGAGTTTATCTGGCTGGCAAACTGAAGGAGCTAAATTAAAATTGGTAATGACAGCAGTGGCTCAGCCTCATATATGGTTTTTAAATGCACTGTGTATTTTGAAGAGACTTATTCTCCAGCACGACTGGTAATGACTGCTTTTGGTGCACAGTCTGGGGCTGGCTTCTGTTATCCCCACCCCACCCCACCCCCCACCCCCCCAAAAAAAATGAGTTGTGTTATCTGGATGGCTGCAGACACATTCGCATCCCCCTTTCTCACTGCATGGGCAGACAAGGTCGATAGCATTACAAGGTATTTGTGGCAGTGCTTGTTTCAGTTTTCAGAGCTGCCAGTTTCCAGGCGGATTTGAATTACAAAAGAAGAAGCTGGCATGAAAATTGAAAGGTTTTATCGGCTGGTCTGAAGCCTCATAGCACATTGCTTATTTATGCAGTCCATTTGCACCAGGAAATATAAAAAGGAAATACATTTTTAAAATAAGGCCATAAAGACCCAGATATGTTTAAGATGGCAAATAAAATATAGATACCTATAATATCTTTCCAGGAAACGATTTTCACTTAATGTTGCACATTACTTCAGAAGAGCATTTATGTTGCTGTCATAAATTTGTGCGTTTGTGTCACTATGTAGGTAGTCTCTGGGGATTAAGAAAGAAGCCTTTGCTAACTTACTTTAAAATTAAAATAGACGGAGGGATAGCTCTGCAGTTTGAGAGCTACATTGGAAATATTTAAATAGGGTGGTAAATTAAACTTAAACTAACATTTTTGCATTCCATGTAAAATTAGCTATGGCCCAGTGAATAAATGCCACTACCTTTGGAGAAAATTGGGATGCTTTTTAAGCCATGAAGATTTGGAGCATTCAGAGGGTAAATTAATGTGATCCTTACTGTCTTGCATATGTTCATTGTTCTCTGCTTACTGAGGTTTTCTTTTTTGTTGTTGGTTTTTTGGGGGGGAGGTCAAGTAGGGTTAGAATGTCATTTACAAAAGGAAAAACCATAAATTAATCAATTTAATAGCTCCTTATAAAACTTATGCTTAATTCATTTTAGTCTTCAAATATATTGTCTGTTAGATTTTGCCTAACACTTAACATTGTGAATATATTATCTGGTTGGGAGTTATACCAACTGTTTACCTCTATCCTTATTACTGTAGTGTAGTTTTGACTTGAAAAAGATACAGTCATGTAATCCCTTACACTGTAGGCTACATAAAATAAAGATATAAGTATACAAACATACAGTACTTCAAGGACTTGAATACTTAATGGTCTTGCCACACTGGTTATTTGCAGCCTTCAACCCATTGGCTTATAAAACTTAAGAGTGTCCAAAAGAGGGGTAGGGAGGAAGTTATGTGTACATAGGAAATTTCAAATCAAATTTCAAATCAGAATAAAGCAACATACTTTATTTGCTGCAGTTCAAATGAACACTGTTTTAGAATTCATCTTCCAATAAAGCAAATTGCTCTATTACTCTCCGCTTAACCATGAGAGATGCAATTTTTTTTTTTTTGCAATTTTCTTTTTTACCAGTGTCTGGTACCTTTCTCATGTTTTCATGACCTGGACTAATTACTTCATGTAGTTTTTTTTTAACAGAGAAAATATCAAAAGCATACACGTCTGCTGCATGCTAATGATGTGCTGTACATTTTTTCATGAATTTTCATAAGGATTTTTTCTACGTAGCATGTGTGGCTTAATGATGTAATCACCCGATAGACTAGAAAATGCTCCAAAGGAGACGTTACGGTCTGTTGTGTACATAATACATGTTTCAAAAATCTGCCTAATTAAGGAATTACTCGATGGATTGGGAGTCTGTTGGGTACATGACATAGTTTTTTTAACACATAGAAAATACAGGTATGTCATTATATATGATGCTTTTAATGGAATTTTTAGGA
Source organism: Bison bison bison (assembly GCF_000754665.1). Classification (NCBI taxonomy): domain Eukaryota; kingdom Metazoa; phylum Chordata; class Mammalia; order Artiodactyla; family Bovidae; genus Bison; species Bison bison. Next base: position 4,170,459 of record NW_011494815.1, on the reverse strand, counting down.
TATAAGGGAAATTAATAGCAATGTCTGCTGGAATACAATTGAATTCTTTTTTTTTCACTGAGGAAAAACAAAGCTTAAAAATCTTCGGAAGCTTTGTTTTAAAATGAGACTTTGTTCCCAAATCTCTCACAGGGAAGTAATACAGTGAATATTTGTCAGAAATGGAAGGTTTTGTTCAAACCGTGGGTGGAGTAGGCCTGGAGTTCAGGTTGCTAGGTGTGAGGGCCCACTCCAGAAAACCACTGAAAACGGAGAACAAGATACTAGCCTTTATAGGATAAGCATTTTTGCCTTTTCACAGACCCAGCTTTGGTTCAGTTCACTGCAAAACTATTTGCCCAACTTTAAAGTTTCTTTCTTTGATTCTTTTAGGCACCAGCTGTGATTTTCCTTGAATGTGTACCAGTTACTTTTCTGTTGGCATTTATTTTGTGAACAACACCAAAGGAAAGGGAAGGCATCCATTCTTTCCTTGACGACTTTTCATAAAACTAAATAAAATACTTAGAATACTATATCTGATTCTAGAGTTGGTAGTAAAAATAATATATTTAAATTAGAGAAGTATGTTTTAAATTCAAATTTTTGTTCTGTCCAAATGTGAAATTCATGACATTAGGTCACTTCAACTAGTGGACTTTGACTATGTGGGCAAGGTTTTGGATTGTTGGAACATTTTCTTGACAAATCCTATTTGATTACTTGGGTTGGATATTTTAAAATACATAAATATAGGAAGGAGGCTTGAGCTGTTTATTAAAAGAATAAATTAATTGGAAATATTTTTGAAAGAATAAGGTAGTTCTCAAGCATGAAAAGCATAATTGATTTGAGAGATGTGTATACAGATGTTCAGGAGGACTGAAGCTAAGCTCAGTGCGTTACTCAGTGTTACATTTGGTCATGAATACATTTAACTTCAAGCACTTAATGTATTTGCTTTTTAATCCATATTCATATAACAAATTATATTAATAAAAACATAGTCTAATCTTTAAGCATATGTATGATTATAAAAATAAGTCTATTTTGCATTCACAGGAGTAGAAAATTCCCTTTAATTAATGAAATTGATTGCAGATCCTATATAGTAATGAGCTTCAACTAGATACAAGCCCTCATTGGATCAAAGTCAGTCTAGATAAGGGCAGCCCAAGGTCACAGAGGGAGATCCCCAGCAGGTTCATTTGCATAAAAAATTACTGTTAGAAATAGGACACTGAGGCAGCTCTGGCGTTTTGATCTCTTGGCCTTTGTCATGGAGATTCCTGGTAGTGAAGGGAGTAAGGCCAGTGTCCCAGATAATGATTAACTGTTTTAATGGCATTCATTCATTCATTCCGCACTAACTACTCATGCAGAAAAAAGGGTTATGTAAAATGACATTAGAAGAAAATCATTTGTAATCGTTGCATCGGGCTGCACTTTGAGGAGACATTAGGAGTAAATCCGTGGTGTGGTAGGCTTACGCTTTATCTTCTGATATTTACTGAGTTTACTGGTGCATGAAAAGCTTTTAGCAAGAATAGCAGATGGGATGGACCTTTCATAGGTAATGCTATCTACCAGGTTATTACTTCTATATATTGATGGTAAAGTAATCTCCAAGATATCACCCTACAAATAAAGATTATTTAAATGTCTGTAACCAAAAAACAAAAACAAACAAAACTGCTTTCATAAATAGTTCATTTGGTTATCCAGTGGGTCAGTCTTTAGGTAAATCTTTTAACTTTAAAAAAAGTTGTAGAAAACTACATTCATTCCCTTGCATTTAACTTTTTGTCTGCAGTACAGACATGTATGACAGAACTTTGAACTTAGAGCTAATCAGTTGACACATTCTGCTTTAAATTGGACCTTTACCGTTAATTAAAAATAAAGACATGCTCCAAGGCAGAAGTATTGAGTCACAGATTTCTATTTCTAACACTTTAAAGAGCTGTAAGATTTTTGTTAGGTCATAGTATGAAAACTTGTCCACTGGAAATCATTATTGAGTTTTCAGTACTGTATTTTCTAATACAGAAATGTTCTCTAATTAGGTAAGATCTAGGCTGATTTCATTCCTATTAAGTCCTAGTACATGATAGCAGCAGATAGCATTTGTCATGTCATTTACTAATTAATTATTGCGAAAGTTTGAATTTCCATAGCACGATATAAATACTGTTGCTATTTTTATTATAATAATGGAAGTTTTTAACTAGTGATATTATTCAGATGAATGAACATTCAGTGTTTGCACTTCATCCGGGGCATAAATGAACAGTGGGACTAAATATGAAGCTTTTTGAATGAGATTACTTTCAAAATAAAATAAGTGTCAACATTAAACATGGTTTCAAAATCATGATTAGAAGGATCTCTCTGTTCCTGGTACTATGACTGATTCCTATTCTCTTTGTATTACTAATTCCTTCCTGGTTCTGCCAGAGTACATCACTCACCCTCAAGGTGAAGTATGAGAACTTACGAAGCTGTATTAATTTTTTCAGCCTTTTTAATATATCAAAGCATAATTTTATGAGTTCTCCCTTAATGACACAAAAAAATTAATGTTATTTCCCAAAGTATCCAGACTATTAAAAATAACTAAAATGTATTGGATACTTACATGGTCCTTGCACTTTATATATGCATTGCTGCTGCTGCTGCTAAGTCGCTTCAGTCGTGTCCGAATCTGTGCGACCCCAGAGGGCAGCCCACCAGGCTCCCCCTCCCTGGGATTCTCCAGGCAAGAACACTGGAGTGGGTTGCCATTTCCTTCTCCAAAGCCTGAAAGTGAAAAGTGAAAGTGAAGTCGTCAGTCGTGTCCGATTCTTTGCGACCCCATGGACTGCAGCCTACCAGGCTCCTCCATCCATGGGATTTTCCAGGCAAGAGTACTGGAGTGGGGTGCCATTGCCTTCTCCGTATATATGCATTATCTGATTATTAATTTATTAATACTTAGTGAACTCCTACTATACACCTAGGCCTATTCCAGGAGTGAGGGTACAACACTGAACAAAAAAACAGACAACATCCCTGCAAGTTAGGGGATAGGCAAACCAAATAAGTAAACAGTACAGGTGTCAGATGTAGTGAGTACCTTGGAGTTTAAAAAAAAAAAAGTGAAACAGGATAGGGAACACCAGTTGCAGGGAGCTAGCAGTGTTAAATAGGGTGGTCAGGAGGACCTTACTAAGAAAATAACATCTGAGCCAAGACTTGAAGGAGGCAAAGGAGCTTAATTAACCATGCTTATCTGGGGGAAGAGTGCTGCAGACAGACAGAGCAACATTGGTACTCTTTGCAATTTCCTCAAACTTAAGCAATAAAGTAAACTCAGAGAAATTCCATTAAGCTTTTGCTGTGTATCCTCAATCAGTAGCAGAGTTTCAGTATTCATGTCTACTTTAAATACTTTTATTGGCTGGATAATTCATGGTCACTTTCTAAAATTTTGGAGGCTGTAACATCTACTCATTCACCAGGTATTTATTGAGCATGTGCTGTGTTCTAGGTGAGATGTTGGGAGACTTTTTTTTTGTCAAGAGCCAGATAGTAAATATTTTAGCTTTGTAGGCCTGTCACTGGTCTCTTACAGCGTGAAAAGCAGCCTGGCTGTGTTCCAATAAAACTACTTAGGGACATTGAATTTTGAATTGTGTATAATTTTCACACCTTACAAAATATTTAATAAAAAAATAAAAAAAAGAGGACATGATACATGAAAAAAAAAGATTTTTAAACTGTTAATTTTTTCTATTCTAAAAATGTGTTTTTTATTACAGACCTCTGTCCTAAAATGGATTTAATATTATCCCTTTCTAATATTTTATTTCTTTCAAAACTTCACTGAAGTATAATTAAATTTCAGTAACCATCACATATTTATAAAGTGTACAGTTTGATCAGTTTGGATATATGTATACAAATCTGAGAGGCCATCAAAATGTATTATTTATTTAATAATGCATTTAATAAATGTATTATTATTTTTGGCTGTACCATGCAGCATGGGAGATCTTCATTCCCCAACCAGGGATCAAACCCGTGTCCCCTGCAGTGGAAGCACGGAGTCTTAACCACTCCCAGTGGTTTAAAAGTGCCAGACCGTTTTAAAATGTTAAAATCATTCTTGGGCCATACACAACAGGCAGTGAGCCGGATTTGGCCTGCCAGCCATGGTTTGCCAACACTTACTCTAGAATCTTGGCATAGGGATGCAGAGTGGACTAGATGAAGATGTCTGTCCTTAGCACCTCGCACTCTAGGAATGGGGAGGCAGATAATAATGAAAAACCAGTTTAGTATATTAAAGGGTGACATAGGAAAAGGGGATCCAGAGCACTGTGGCCTCTACAGAGGAAGTGACAGGAATGAACCACTGATGAGTTGTGTTGTAGTGTGACTTTCTTTGTGTTCTGTACTCCCAGGGAGAAGCCAGAAGTACTGTGAGGGGTACAGGTGCCCCTGCATATGAGGAAGTCCCTGCTTGTATCCATACCAGTCAAGTCAAGTTCCAATGTCTGGATATACTTGCTAATTTGGTTCTCATCAACTCCCCTCATAATTACTTCCTTATCCTTTTGCATAGGATTTGAACCAATGGAACCTTTACTCAGTGAAATAAATATAAGTGAGAGTATTTTCCTTCTCATGAATGAATCTAGAAATCTTGGCTCAGAGATAAATTGTCATGTATCTACACAGACACAGAGAAACTTTTAAACATAGATAAGTTTTCCAGAGAACATTTATTATTTGGGGGATGGATTATGCTATCATTGGTTATAGTTTGTGCTAACAGTCACCAGTTAGCTGTTGAGTACCTACCATTAGCTTCACACTAGCTTCCCGTGCCACTTAAATCCAACGCTTTTCACCCTCATTTATGATCTGGTCCCTTTTCACCTCTAGAACCTCCTTTTCTTCCAATTTTCCTTCATCTATCACACTTCCAAGTTATAGATAGTTTTCAGATACTCAAATATAGCAAGCTTATGCTCACCTCAGGACTTTGCACTACCTATTCCCATGCCTTATGCCTAAAATGCTATTTCCCCAGTCATCACATAGTTGGTGGGGTTATTATGAGAAATGACCTTCTCAGTATGAGGTCCCCCATACTCAATCTGAGTCACCACCAATGACTTATTTACATAACATTTTAATTGCCTATATACCATTTATTACTATCTGATACTGTCCATGAATGTGTATTCTTGGTTTTATCTGTCTTTCACCACTGGAGATGCGAGTAGCAATTTTTGTCTTGCTCACTGCTCTATTAGCTACTCTTTAAAAAAAAAAAATTATTTATTTTAATTGGAGGCTAATTACGTTACAGTATTGTGCTGGTTTTTGCCATACATTGACATGAATCAGCATGGGTGTACATGTATCCCCCATCCCGAAACCCCCTCCCACCTCCCTCCCTATCCCATTCCTCTGGGTTGTCCCAGTGCACCAGCCTTGAGTGCCCTGTTTAATGCATCAAACTTGGACTGGTGATCTGTTTCACATATGGTAATATACATGTTTCAGTGCTATTCTCTCAAATCATCCCACCCTCGCCTTCTCCCACAGAGTCCAAAAGTCTGTTCTTGATATCTGTGTCTTTTTTGCTGTCTCACATATAGGGTCATCATTGCCATCTTTCTAAATTCCATATATATGCATTAATATACTATGGTGTTTTTCTTTCTGACTTACTTTACTCTGTATAATAGGCTCCAGTTTCATCCACCTCATTAGAACTGATTAAAACGTGTTCTTTTTAATAGCTGAGTAATAATCCATTGTGTGTATGTACCACAACTTTCTTATCCATTCAGCTGCTGATGCACATCTAGGTTGCTTCCATAGCCTAGCTATTGTGAACAGTGCTGCAATGAACATTGGGGTACACATGTCTCTTTCAATTCTGATTTCCTCAGTGTGTATGCCCAACAGTGGGATTGCTAGGTCATATTGGCAGTTCTATTTCCAGTTTTTTAAGGAATCTCCACACTGTTCTCCATAGTGGCTGTACTAGTTTGGATTCCCACCAACAAGTGTAAGAGGGTTCCCTTTTCTCCACACCCTCTCCAGCATTTTTGTTTGTAGACTTTTTGATAGCAGCCATTCTGACCGGCATGAGATGGTACCTCATTGTGGTTTTGATTTTAATTTCTCTGATGACAAGTGATATTGAGCATTTTTTCATGTGTTTGTTAGCCATCTATATGTCTTCTTGGAGAAATGTCTGTTTAGTTCTTTGGTCCATTTTTTGATTGGGTCATTTATTTTTCTAATATTGAGCTACATGAACTGTTTGTTTATTTTTTGAGATTAATTCTTTGTCAGTTGCTTCATTTGCTATTATCTTCTCCAGACTCTGAAGGCTGTCTTTTCACCTTGCTTGTAGTTTCCTTCGTTGTGCAAAAGCTTTTAAGTTTAATTAGATCCCATTTGTTTATTTTTGTTTTTATTTCCATTACTCTGGGAGGTGGGTCATAGAGGATCTTGCTTGTGATTTATGTCAGAGAATGTTTTGCCTACATTTTCCTCTAGGAGTTTTATAGTTTCTGGTCTTACATTTAGATCTTTAATCGATTTCGAGTTTATTTTTGTGTATGGTGTTAGAAAGTGTTCTAGTTTCATTCTTTTATAGGTGGTTGACCAGTTTTCCCAGCACCATTTGTTAAAGAGATTGTCTTTTTTCCGTTGTATATTTTTGCCTCCTTTGTCAAAGATAAGATGTCCATAGATGTGTGGATTTATCTCTGGGCTTTCTATTTTGTTCCATTGATCTATATTTTTGTCTTTGTGCCAATACCATACTGTCTTGATGACTGTATCTTTGTAGTATAGTCTAAAGCCAGGCAGGTTGATTCCTCCACTTCCATTCTTCTTTCTCAAGATTGCTTTGGTTATTCGAGGGTTTTGTATTTCCATACATATTGTGAAATTATTTGTTCTAGTTCTGGGAAAATACCATTGGTAACTTGATAGGGATTGCATTGAATCTATAGATTGCTTTGGGTAGTATACTCATTTTCACTATATTGATTCTTCCAATCCATGAACATGGTATATTTCTCCATCTATTTGTGTCCTCTTTGGTGTCTTTCATCAGTGATTTATAGTATTATATATATAGGTCTTTTGTTTCTTTAGGTAGATTTATTCCTAAGTATTTTATTCTTTTTGTCGCAATAGTGAATGGGATGGTTTTTTTAATTCTCTTTCTGTTTTCTCATTGTTAGTGTATAGAAATGCAAGGGATTTCTGTGTATTCATTTTATATATTGCAGCTTTACTATATTCATTGATTAGCTCTAATAATTTTCTGGTGGCATTTTTAGGGTTTTATATGTAGAGGATCATGTCATCTGCAAACAGTGAGAGTTTTACTTCTTTCCAGTCTGGGTTCCTTTTATTTCTTTTTCTTCTCTGATTGCTGTGGCTAAAACTTACAAAACTGTGTTGAATAGTAGTAGTGAGAGTGAGCACCCTTGTCTTGTTCCTGACTTTAGGGGAAATGCTTTCAATTTTTCACCATTGAGGATAATGTTTGCTGTGGGTTTATCTTTTATGGCTTTTATTATGTTGAGTTATTTTCCTTCTATGCCTGCTTTCTAGAGAGTTTTGATCATAAATGGGTGCTGAATTTTGTCAAAGGCTTTCTCTGCATCTATTGAAATAATCATGTGGTTTTTATCTTTAAATTTGTTAATGTGGTGTATCACATTGATTGATTTGTGAATATTGAAGAATCCTTGCATCCCTGGGATAAAGCCCATTTGGTCATGATGTATGATCTTTTTAATATGTTGTTGGATTCTGTTTGCTAGAATTTTGTTAAGGATTTTTGCGTCTATGTTCATCAGTGATATTGGCATGTAGTTTTCTCTCTTTTGTGGCATCTTTGTCTGGTTTTGGTATTCGGGTGATGGTGGCCTCATAGAATGAGTCTGGGATTTTACTTTCCTCTGCAATTTTCTGGAAGAGTAAGTAGGATAGGTGTTAGCTTTTCTCTAAATTTTTGGTAGAATTCACCTGTGAAGCCATCTGGTCCTGGGCTTTTGTTTGTTGGAACATTTTTGATTACAGTTTCAATTTCCATGCTTGTGATGGGTCTGTTAAGATTTTCTGTTTCTTCCTGGTTCAATTTTGGAAGGTTATACTTTTCTAAGAATTCGTCCATTTCTTCCAAGTTGTCCATTTTATTGTCATATAATTGCTGATATAGTTTCTTATGATCCTTTATATTTCTATGTTGTCTGTTGTGATTTCTCCATTTTCATTTCTAATTTTATTGGTTTGATTCTTCTCCCTTTTTTCCTTGATGAGTCTGGCTAATGGTTTGTCTATTTATCTTCTCAAAGAACCAGTTTTGTTAATTTTTGCTGTAGTCTCCTTTGTTTCTTTTTCATTTATTTCTGCCCTAATTTTTATGATTTCTTTCCTTCTACTAACCGTGGGGTTCTTCATTTCTTCTTTTTCTAGTTGCGTTAGGTGTGCTGCTGCTGCTAAGTCGCTTCAGTCATGTCCGACTCCATAGGCGGCAGCCCACGTTAAGTGTAAAGTTAGGTTATTTATTTGATTTTTCTCTTGGCCACTAGTTAATCTTAGAGCAATATCTGGCATGTATTAGGCACTCAGTAATTGTCTTTTGGGTGGTTTAAGGAAAGTATATACAGATGCTCATGCCACGTGCCTTGCACGCTGATAATTGTCACTATGGAGGCATCCTTGGACTTAGATTTTGCTCTGCTCGTCCCCCTCTTTTCTCATACACAATGTGGTTTCTTGAAAAAGTCATCTATATTCTGTTCTTCAGCATCTTCCTACTTGTAATAAACCCCTTACAATCTGGCTGGTGCCTCTGCCTCTCAAATGAAACTGCTCACACCAGTTGTCAACAACTTCCTGGCTGCCATGTCTAATGGATTTTGTAGTCTTTGTTATATATGATTCATCAGTGGTGTTTGACAACTTCTCCATTCTGCCTTCACATCCATGGTACCATCTCTTTGGGTTTTATTTCTTTCCCTTAAACCATTATGTGCTTATGGTTGCAAATTTTTTGTCACATCACATAATATCTTTTAGATGGAAAAATTATTTCTCCTTACTAACTTCATGTCTTCCTAGCACTCTGCTACCTGAACAGATTTGTAGGCCACTGAGCATGAGTGGTACGTGCTTCTATGCATGCCTGTTAAAACTGTATGTAATGGCTTTTTGCTAGTCTCAATTCATGATCCCCATTTTTTATTGAAGGATGTATTTGTTGGTTGTGTTTTTGATTATATCCCAATTTGTAATAGCTGAAGTTGTAAATTCCGTTTTGTATTTTCAGTAGAAAGCATCTTTCAGGTTACTGTCATCCTCCAGTTTTTCATTTTAGGAAACAGGAGCTAAAAGTAAAGTTGTTTGAAGAAGGTTACTTTTATAACCTATAGTTTATTTTCATATATCAAGAAAATAAAACATCCACAATCTATCTATTTGGCACATTAAATAACAAAATTAGTTGGCACTCTTTTGTTGGCACCCAATAAAGAATACAAGAAATAAACTTATTCAAGTTTATTCTCATCCATCCAATCTCCAAAAATATGAGGAGAATTAGTTTTTTCCCCTATTTAAAGCCCCTGCCTTTTCAGGAGTTTTGCTCTCTCCATCCCTTCTCTGTGTCTTCAACTTCTCCATCTCTACTAGCTTTCTCACATGTTCAAATCTCTTCCATTCTAGCAACAAATTCTGCCAAATCCTCTCCCTTGGTCCTTACTGATCTTATTTTGCCCCTTCTTATATATCCTTCATAAAGCAATATATACCTACTGTTCGGGCTTCCCTTTTGGCTCAGTTGGTAAAGAATCCACCTCCAATGTGGGAGACCTGGGTTGGATCCCTGGGTTGGGAAGATCTCCTGGAGAGGGGAAAGGCTACCCACTTCAGTGTTCTGGCCTGGAGAATTCCATGGAGTCCATGGGATCGCAAAGAGTAGGACACAACTGAGTGACTTTCAGCTACTCTCCACGTTTCTTCAACTCCCATTCATTTTTTAGACATTTTTTATTATGAAATGTAATATATGTCCTGAAAAGTACATCAAACATATGTGTACAGTAATTAGTTATATAACTTCCATTCAAGTTATATGACACCAGTGTGTTCAAAAATAGAAAATTACCACTACCCTGAAACCCTCTGTGCTCTATTCTCTCCCCACAGGAAGTAATCACCACTTTTGTCGGTCATCATTTCCTTGCTCTTCTTTGTAGTTCTACCACCTTTGAGTGCATCTTCTTCACTCTTCAACCCATTGCCTGCTATTCTCTCTACCTTCCCACAGATTCCAGAGTTCTCACAATGAGATTATCCATAAACAATGACAAGTCTCATGGGTGTTTCTCAGTTCTAATCTCACTAGGCCTCTCTGCTATATTCGACATCATAGATCAGTTCATCCGTCTTGGAACTACTCTAAGGTATATGACTATTTTCTCTGTGGCTCTGCGTTCTTTAACCTCTCCTCCTTTGTCTATGTCATAGGCTTTTCTGCCCGTCCTTTACATGTTGCTGTGCTCAGGGGTTCCATCTTTAGCTCACTGCTGTTCAACTGGCTGTGGTGATTCTGAACACTCTGGTCATTTCAGCCTCAGCTGTTGTGTAGCTTACTTTCAGATCTAATCTTTAACTCAGACATGTTTCCTAAACCTTATCTTAAAACAGATAACCTCCTGGTGGACATCTGTCTCAATCTAGATGCTCAGCATCCAAAACAGACTTCATCATCTTTCCCTCTAAATTGACTCTGCTCTCTTTTACTACCTTTTCTGAATCAGTTGTTGACACTACTACTCACCAGTTCCCCCAAGTTAGAAACCTGAAAAGCATCCTAATTTCTCCTTGCTGCTGCTGCTGCTAAGTTGCTTCAGTCGTGTCTGACTCTGTGCGACCCCATGGACTGCAGCCTACCAGGCTCCTCTGTCCATGGGATTTTCCAGGCAAGAGTACTGGAGTGGGGTGCCATTGCCTTCTCTAATTTCTCCTTACCCTCTACCTAAAATTTTCCATTTGATATATGCCTAATTCTTTAAGAGTAAATTTAAATTTTATATTTCAAGGGAAGCTTTACCTGAGTTCCTCATCCCATCCAATAATGGATCCCTTTTGTCAGTCCATTAATACTTTGTACATGCTTCTATCACTATGTTTACATTGTTTGCCATTATCTATTTATATTCCTGGGTCAGGAAGATCCCCTGGAGAAGGAAATGCAACCCACTCAGTATTCTTGCCTGGAGAATCCCATGTACAGAGGAGCCTGGCAGACTAAAGTCCACGGGGTCACAAAGAGTCGGACATGACTAATCAACTAAACCCAACTGTTTGTATTCTGTCACATTCTACTAGGCTTTTATTCTCCTTTATCTGAGATACCTAATACATAACACAGTCACAGTATTGGCCACAACACCGAATGGAATTGAGGAGTGAGGAGGTTGAGGAAAGCACATGTTGATGTTAAGAATAAAAGAATTGTTATCATGTTACACACTTTAATCACACAGAACCATCTGAATATGGGTTCTCCACACTAAACTATAAGAGGCAGTGTTTCTAAGGAATCTTTTACCTAAAAGAAGTTCTTTTGGAAAGTGTGAGGTTTTAGTTTCCTTCTGACATTCACTAAATCTTCACAAATATTCATTTTTCAGACCAAACCTGGACCACCCAAAAAGCCAAAGACCCCTTTTGGACAATCAACCTTGGTGTATTGCTACAACTGTGGGCAAGAAGGCCATTATGGACATGTGAGTTTAAGTGGTAATTTGGACATAAAGCATTCTGTTGCTCAGGAGTGGTTGCTGAAAGGTGAACTTGAAAAGAATAATTCTAAACACTTACTTTTTTTGTATATAAACTAATATCTTGAGGTAAGACCTAAATATATTTTAAACTGATTTCAACTGATTCTTCCATCCCTACCAGAGTAATAGATCTGACAGAGCACATTCCTATATTTGTTTTAAATATACATGCAGGTTAGTCTAAAACAAATACAGTTCATAGAATTATTCAGACAAAATATAGTAGTTAATAAGTTTACAATTCTCAGGAATTTCAAGGATTGATAATACTTTGACCCAGCCGAATCGTGATTTTAGATTTTCTACATAGTTCTCCAGTATCTCTGCTTTTCCCTGGTACTGTGTTCAGTTAAATCTTTACCACTCACATGCAAACCCCAACACTCGCTGGTGGAAGGATAGAGGGCTACTGCCTTGTCAACCAGCCTGCCCACCCCACACATAGCCAGATTCCCTATCCCACCTGCATATTTCCTAACCCTAACTGAAAGGGCCAAACCTGTGTTCTAGATGCTGAGGTGTCAAAGCAGAAGCTTGTTGCTGTGAGGTGGGAGTGAGTCTCCTAGCCAGTTGCTTCATTAAGTATGAATGAGCAGTAGCTCATTGCAGAGATGGGATGCTGTAAGAATCGATTCACAGTCCATACATTCTGGGAATCTTGAGGAAGAGGAGGAAAGGCGGTGGCACAAGAAATAGAAAATCTGTACAGAGAAATACACCCCCAGTCTCCAGATAGGCTTCTAACAGCCTAGAAGCCAAAATAAACTGATACCAAATCAGATCTGATGACAGGAAGTGGAAAGCATACAAAAGTAGGGAGTCCTCAAAATGGCTAGAGGTATGAGCAGTAGGATGGAGTGGTATTGCAGATCACATCTTGAGTTCTGACCATGGCACTTCACCAGTGCAGACCTTGGGGGTAGAGCTCTACGATATGGAGAGAGAGAAAAAAGTCTGGAGAAGAAAAAGCATGGGACAGAGTCCATCAACAGATGATAGTTTCCTTCCTTATTGGGGCAGTAGGACTATGGAGTGAGGGATAGAATATGAAAGCTAGGATGGAGTTCTGACCCCTAGTTGTAATTTTTGCTGTACTACTGACAACCATGTGACTTACATTGTAGGTGCTAGGGATGGGGGAGGGGGAATGAGGAGTTAGTGTTTAATGAGGACAGAGTTTCCGTTTAGGAAGGTGAAAATTTCAGGAGGTGGATAATAATGAGTTGCACAACAATGTGGATGTACTTGTGTGACTGATATAACTTCACTTTTATAGAGCTCACACTGAAAACCTAGTTAGAGAATTTTCAATTTTTTTGAAAGTTATCATCTCCAGATCTTTTTCTGCTCTGTGTTCCTTGTTGCCAAAACTCAGATGTTGCTAATACTGTTTAGTGAACATTTTCACATAAGCAGTCCACTGCCATACAAATCACATAGATGTACCATTTATGCTTGCTTACCTCTTTAAAGCAGAAGGTTATAATTTTAGCATTTATGTTTGTTCAATTAAGGAAAAACAATTATAGTTGAACACATACTGCTTACTAGTCACTCCTGTTAATGGAGATAGGAAATATATTAAAATCATTTGGAATTTATCCCTGAAATCTAGATTTAGATGATTTTTAATTTACAATAAAGCAAATTTGGCAGCCTTATCACTGCCATAGATGAAGAACCCTAGATTATCCACACTAATGAAGAAGATCAGTGGTGTGGCTAATCCAGAATAGTAGATAAATTATATAGCCAACTATCAATTGTCTGTGCTAATGGAGGGGACCAGTGATGTGGATAATCAAAATATAATTTACATGTAGCTTTGGAAAATGTTTGTAGTACTGTATAGCTCTGTATAGCCACATCAGTCTAGACTGTACAGGATCCAAATAGGAGACTGTGTAGGTAGGTAGTTAACAGATGTCTGAGGATGCCTCCCCTTCAGTTTCAGAAATTCAGCTGTACAGATGTTAATAAATAGCTTCTTCATGTGAAAGATACTCTAAGGTAAATGTGACTGCTCCCTTCTCTAATTCCACTCGCTCTTTAACTGGGGAGGGAGGGATGATCATAAGCAGCTTGGTATGAGGCAAACTGATAGGAAATGGTGGTCATTGTATAAGGAGATCACTCCAGGATCAATGGGGTGCTGGTAGTATGAGAGCACTAATACCTTTTTGTAATCGTGATTTGCTTAGAAGACATTTGAGATACAGGTTCAATCCCTGGGTTGAGAAGATCCCCTGGAGGAGGAAATGGCAACCCACTCCAGTATTCTTGCCTGGGAAATCCCATGGACAGAGGAGCCTGGGAGGCTTCTCATTTGCTCTTTATATTTTACAATTAGAATCTGTCTTAGTCCATTCAGACTGCTATAAACAAGCTACCATAGACTGAGTAGGCTTATAAACCACCAGAATTTATTTTTTACCAAGATGATGGTGCAGAATCAGTGTCTGGTGAGGGCTGCTTCCTCACTTTCTTGCTGTGTCCTCACATGGTAGAAAAGGATAGAGAGCTCTGTGTGAATCTCTTTTATAAGAGTTCCACCCTCATGATCTAATCACAGTCCCAAAGGGTCCACCTCCTAATGCCATCACCTTGGGGTTTAGATTTCAACACATGAATTGGGTTGAGGGGACACACAAATGTTCAAACTATAGCAGAATCTTAGACCTAAATCTTTTATGGATATCCTTTATTCTGAAAACTTGGTGCCACTGTGGATAGAGATTTATAAAAGCAATTCTTTATGTTACCATGTAGGTTTGCCTTATAACTTTCAATACCCAAAAAGAGTCAGAAACTCAACAGCAGGTTAAATCTAAAGATAGTTGGAAGAAAGAAATTATAATGAACCAAATTACTGAAATAGAAAACGAGATTAAATAGCATCATCAAAACCAAAACCTGGTTCTTTGAAAACATTTTCTTTTCAAAAGAAAAGAGATAGACTTCTGGAAAAGCTTCTCAAAGTAAAGGAAAAGATACAAATAAACGATGGGTGAAAAGTGTAAATAGCTTGAAATACAGTACAATTTTTTAATTATAGGAGAATACTGTATAAACTTCATGAAGTTCAGCATTAGGGACTTCCCTACCCATTGTGTGGTTAAGACTCTGTGCTTCTACTGCAGGGAGCATAGGTTCAATACATAGTCAGGGAACTAAGATCCTGCTTGCCACATGGCCAAAATAAAGTTCAATGTTAAATCTGAAAAATGAAATAAATAACTCTATGGAAAAATATGAACTAATCAAAATGACTGAAGAAGAACAAACCTACATGAACCAATACCACTAAAAAGATTGAATTAATAATCAAAATTCTCCCCACCAAAATATACCAGAACCAGGTAGGTTTGTAGTCAAGTTTTACCAAACATTTATTCAGAGAGATAATCCAAAAGAACACTACTCAACTTATTTTTTGAAGCTATTATAACCTAAAGCTACTTCAAAATATTTACAGAATGTTACCATTTTTATGAAATCTGAACACTTCAAACTTATAATGTTGTTTATTGGCATATTTATTAATAGTAAATTAATAGTAAAAGTATTAAAGCATGAGAATGGTAGACACCAACTTTAAGACCATGGCAGCTTCTGGAAAGGAAAGGAGATAAATGGGAAGTGGGAAGGACAGTTACACAGAAGATCTCAATTCTATCATTAATGCCTAGTGGGAAGAGAACTGAATTAACGGTAAATGTTGATTTGATAAAGCTACATGGTTAGGTATAGGTTTCCATTACTTTATTTTCTGTACTTTAGTGTGTATTTAGAATAATTCCTAGTTCTTTAAATTACAAATTATGTCTCTAAGTGTATGGCTGCCAGCTTGATCAAGTGTCTTAGAATTACAACTTGAGTGTATCATAACAGAGTTATGATAAATCAGCTAAATTCTATTCAGGTAATTCACATATTTTCTTGCTAAGAGATACAGATAGCCTCTATTATCTTAAAGTAGAGTGTTCCTGTGAAACCTTACCTAAACCAAAGTAGCTGTAAAGCAAAGAAGCAGTTACCTTATAACACATTTTTCTAATGACTGCAAAACATAAGTGGAGATAAAACACAGGTGCTCACAGACACAGTTCAAAGCTATGGTGACTTGATGCTGAGATGCTGAGTGTAGGTTATGAGGAGGGAGCTTGATAGTGCCACTCTTGCTACTCCCAGTCAGTTCAGTTCAGTCAGTCGTGTCCAACTCTTTGCCACCCCATGTCCATCACCAGCTCCCAGAGCTTGCTCAAACTCATGCCCATTAAGTTGGTGATGCCATCCAACCATCTCTTCCTCTGTTGTCCCCTTCTCCTCCTGCCTTCAATCTTTCCTAGCATCAGGGTCTTTTCCAGTGAGTCAGTTCTTCGCATCAGGTGGCCAAAGTATTGGAGTTTCAGCTTCAGCATCAGTCTTTCCAATGAATATTCAGGATTGATTTCCTTTAGGATTGACGGGTTTGATCTCCTTGCAATATGAACAGTATGAAAAAGCTACTCTGGATACTCACTGTATAATGGTTGCTGCAAAAGATGCTAAAGGCTATTTTCATTTTCACCTTTTCTTATAAAGGTGAAAATTGGCTTCATAGTTCTTTCTGTTAGTGAAAACATATCTTTCATAAAAGTGAATCAGTGTAAAGCGAACTTTTAAAAAGCAGGGGCTACTTGTACTTTAACTTTTCTTTAGTACCTAGCTAAGAAGTACTGACAACCTAGACAGTATATTAAAAAGCAGAGACATTACTTTGCCAACAAAGGTCCATCTAGTCAAGGCTATGGTTTTTCCAGTAGTCATGTATGGATGTGAGAGTTGGACTATAAAGAAAGCTGAGCACTGAAGAACTGATGCTTTTGAACTGTGGTGTTGGAGAAGACTCTTGAGAGTCCCTTGGACTGCAAGGAGATCTAACCAGTCCATCCTAAAGGAAATCAGTCCTGAATATTCACTGGAAGGACTGACGTTGAAGCTGAAATTCCAATACTTTGGCCACCTGATGCGAAGAACTGACTCATTTGAAAAGACCCTGATGTTGAGAAAGATTGAAAGTGGAAAGAGAAGAGGACAACAGAGGATGAGATGGCTGGATGGCATCACCGACTGAATGAACATGAGTTTGAATAAACTCCGGGAGTTGGTGATGGACAAGGAGGCCCGGCGTGCTTCAGTCCATGGGGTCTCAAAGAGTTGGACACGACTGAGCAACTGAACTGAAGAAGTACTGAATGTTTATGGTAAATTTTAGGCAAGATCGCAGAAGACAGAAGTGAAAGGTTCCAGAGACCAGCCTGTTTCAAATGAAAGACATTATTTGGTTTGCAACAAGTTGAATGGATCTTTGTCACAGATCAGGTTAAACAAAGCCTACTACATGGGACATGGCTCAGGTCAAGGATGTGGATTTGGGAACTGGCAACCACCAGAAGACCAGAGTAAGGAGAGTGGGGCAAGTTGAGAGGAGTGATCTTTTCATGAGTAGGGGAAGCAAAGAGGAGAAAGGTTTCCTTCAAAATCACGTAGGAGCACTTTCAAGCTAGGCAAACCCACCACTACCCTCAGTTCAGTTCAGTCGCTCAGTCGTGTCTGACTCTTTGAGACCTGATGGACTGCAGCACGCCAGGCCTCCCTGTCATTTTGCCATTGCCAGCTCCCGGAGTTTACTTAAACTTATGTCCATTGAGTTGGTGATGCCATCCAACCATCTCATCCTCTGTCGTCCCCTTCTCCTGCCTTCAATCTTTCCCAGCATCAGGGTCTTTTCCAGTGAGTCAGTTCTTCGCATCAGGTGGCCAAAGTATTGGAATTTCAGCTTCAGCGTCAGTCCTTCCAGTGAATATTCAGGACTGATTTCCTTTAGGATGGACTGGTTAGATCTCCTTGCAGTCCAAGGGACTCTTCAAGAGTCTTCTCCAACACCACAGTTCAAAAGCATCAATTCTTCGGCACTCAGCTTGCTTTATAGTCCAACTCTCACATCCATACATGACTACTGGAAAAACCATAGCTTTGACTAGATGCACCTTTGTTGGCAAAATAATGTCTCTGCTTTTTAACATGCTGTCTAGTTTGGTCATAACTTTTCTTCTAAGGAGCAAGCATCTTTTAATTTCATGGCTGTAGTCACCATCTGCAGTGATTTTGGAGCCCAGAAAAATAAAGTTTGTCACTGTTTCCTTTGTTTCCCCATCTCTTTGCCATGAAGTGATGGGATCAGATGCCATGATCTTAGTTTTCTGAATCTTGAGGTTTAAGCCAACTTTTTCACTCTGCTCTTTCACTTTCATCAAGAGGCTCTTTAGTTCTTCTCTTTCTGCCATAAGGGTGGTGTCATCTGCATGTCTGAGGTTATAAATATTTCTCCCAGCAATCTTGATTCCAGCTTGTGCTTCATCCAGCCCAACATTTCTCACCACCCTTCTCCCCACTATAAGAATCACTGCCCTTGTGAGCAGTGGTGTTGACTTAAAATAAGCTTGCAAAAACCACTTGTGTGGAGGAAAAAGAGCAAAAGTTTAAGAATTTAGCCCCACATCAGAGTGTAAATGTGATGAGAAGAAGAAAAGGAGAAGCACTTGGAGGAAGGCTGTTGGAAGAGACAGAGATGCAAAGGACTGATAAAACATAATTTCAAATGAAACAAACCGTCTAACAGAGGAACAAGGCACTGCTGGGTGAGAATGTTGGCAGGAAAAACTTTAAAAAGATCAGAAGGGTTTCATAGGTAAAGAAGTAAAGGAAGAAAACCCAAGCCTGAAAGACTAGCATGTAAGCACAGTCGAGTGTTGATCCTCCCAGTGTCCCAGCAAACCACATCCTGCAGCCATAGTACATATGAGTGATGCAGGGCTCATCTCTTAATTACAGTGCTCCATAATCTTACCAAATGGTTATCTGAACTGTGTGACCTTATGACATCATAATTTCAAATACAATTTGCAGGAATGTACAGAAAGACGAATGTTTAACCAGACCTTTCCAACATCTCCATTCATCTATTACTATGATGACAAATACAAAATCCGGGAGAGAGATCAGAGAATAAAACGAAAAGTGAAAGGTATGTTACTAGACTTTTTCCTAAATTGCCTTTGCAATAGTTCCTAAATTTCTTTCTTTCTTTTTTTTTCTTCT
>NW_011494815.1:4141443-4151358 GCF_000754665.1 Bison bison bison | reverse complement strand
CTTCTTCTTCTTTTTTTTTTTTTTTTTTGTGTGCTGTCTTTGCAAACTGTTTTGTTGGCCTTTGGTTAGCACAGAAAATGTTTTTAATAATTACTGCAGAAACTGGAACTTTCTTGATCTCCAGAAGTCAAGCACCCACTTCAGAAATCCTGCTTTATAATCTGTTCACAATGAACATTTTTCTCACACTGTGATTATTTTAGAAAATGTCCAGAAAAACACTTCTGTCCATTTATGCATGCAGAATTTTTAAAGACTCCTTTGAGATTTTTCTTTTCAACAAGTAATTATGTTTTCCCTCTAGTATTTTTCAAGCAAAGAAAAAGCTTTCTCTGCTCGGTGATCCCTGGAGCTTCCCTGAAGAAGTCATTGGCCACCATTATGAGCAGAACTCCAGATCCACAGTCACACTCCATTTCTTTGCCATTGCTAACGTAATGCTCTTTCTCACCAAATTGTTTTATAATTTACATCTATTCTCTCTACCTCTCTTCTTTCTTGCTATATACTTTAAGATGGTTTACAAAGTTACTTTTTTTGCCTTCAGGACCAAATAATTCTATATTTTTCACGTTTGCTCATACATTGTTGACCCTTGGCCTTTTCATTATTCTTTTCCTGACTGTCTCTGAATTCAGGTCCTTTCAAAATGAAGACACTAATTCTGGAGAAAAGTAGATGAATCACTTCAACTCCTGCATATTTTGCATATTTTATTTTATATAAAGTTTATCTCAACTATATGTAGAGAAATTATAGTATAAGAAGATAATAATTAGCAGCTGAATTTTTAAAAGATTACAAATAAATGTACCAAAATGTCATCTCTGAATTAAAGGGTTGTGTGTGCTTTCTCTTTTATTTTCTCTATACTTTTTCTCTATTTCCCATCTTTTAGTTATTGACAACTCTGTGGTACAGATCCACTTTGAGGCTCGCTATTGTGGACTTTGTGTTTTATACTGAAGTTTATAAGTAATTTGGAGAAGGTAATGGCACCCTACTCCAGTACTCTTGCCTGGAAAATCCATGGATGGAGGAGCCTGGTAGGCTGCAGTCCATGGGGTCACTAAGAATCAGACCCGACTGAGCGACTTCACTTTCACTTTTTACTTTCATGCATTGGAGAAGGAAATGGCAACCCACTGCAGTGTTCTTGCCTGGGGAATCCCAGGGACGGGAAAGCCTGGTGGGCTGCCGTCTATGGGGTCGCAGAGTCGGACACAACTGAAGCGACTCAACAGCAGCAGCAGTAGCAGCAGCTATAAATAATTACTTATTTTTGCTTTGTATTCTAGAATTCATTTTTGTTCCTTAAATATACTACTTCATACTCCACCTCATTTTTTTTTGTTGGTGAATTCTGTAATCTTTCAAGGTTCTGTTGATGTAACTTTTCATCCCTTACTACCCTCACCTCCCACTTATCCCTTCAGAATCACTACATCAGATATTTGCAGTAAGAGTGCCAAGTCCTGACAAAATATAACATCAGATCTGGCACTTAAACCTCTTGGATATACAAGTGCATGCACATGTGCACACTCAGTCTCCAAGCTAGTGATCTTTACTCTGAGGAATGATCTGCTGTCCAGTATGGCATTCACCTGTAAGTACTGTGGCCAGACTTTATCTTCAGAGGATAATTGAAATGTCATATGAAACTGTCAGAAGGCCATTTTCTACATCTTGTGTCACCTTATCATCAAGGACTCTATCACTGCAGGAACCTGAGTTGGTCAGACATGACTTTTCTTCACAAAGCTAAAATGATTACTTCTCTCACTGATCTCTGTCTCCATTGTTTAACCTAGTTAAACTGTGTTGAACAAAATAAATATCATTGGATATCTGGATGTTTTTCATGTTTGGAAATACAGAACTACAACCACTGAGTTTTTAGTGAGTGATTTTAACCTTAGTAAGGGCTCTTTAGAATGTCATATCATTAATTCATTTAAGTATCTGGCTTTCCTCTCTGCTGAGTTTTTTACAGACCAGTGAAAGCTCTGAATATGCTATGCCAGTCTAACTGCTGAATATGCAGAAATACTTTTATGTTTTCCAGAACTCCAGAAAAATGGGGACTTGCCAAGAAAGTTCAAGAGGCCTCATATGGAAGCAGCAGATAAGAGGCCCCGTGATATAAGAACAAGCCATGCCTCATGGAAAAACAACAGGTGGCCTCAAGAAAAGAAAGAAACCCAAAAAGAAACCATGAGCAGGAACATGAGAGAACGTGAGAAGCACAGAAAGGCTGCTAGGTGTCATGAAGATGATGAGGACTTCCCCAGGGGCCCCAGAGTCCACTCTACTCCTGGCACTTCCAAAACCCAGAAGCCTCACAAGCCCTTTCACCACTCATCACATTACCTCAAGCCGAGAGAAGAGAGGCTATCCAAGGAGGGCAAGCGGGGCAAGCATAAGAAAAAGGAGAGCTGCTTGGAGGAGGATAGCAATGATAATTTGTTTCTCATTAAGCAGAGGAAAAAAAAGTCTAAGCTGTGAGTCAGCTTCTGATTGGGCTTCCCAGTGTTTGTCTGTTCTTCATGTCTACAACATCCTGTCCGTATTTTTACTATCTGTGATTAAATAAAATGAGATTTTTGTTTTTGTAATCTCAGCCATATCTAGAGATATTGAACAAAGTCCTTGAAGATCTCAGTTCTCTATGTTCAACAGGTTCCTAGGTAAGAAAACAGATAAACTTGGACTTCCCCTGTTACCAGACATCATTTTTATTCACTCAGTATCCTAGGGATAGGAAAACTTAATCTTTTCACAAAAAAAGTTTTTGAAATATTTTGAAAAAATAAAAACTCATTAAATGTAATTCATCTGCAGTGTGAGTATGAAAATTAAGTCTATTATAAGGAGAAATTAGCACTAATATGGAAAATCCATCCCTCTTTTTTAGCATTCCTTTTAATATTGGAAAGGATAATAACTATATATCTAAATCTGGCTTGTCTTGCTTCTGAAGCTGGCATCAGAATCTTACTTTGATCAGAGCATCATAGGCTAAAAATGGTGTCCTCCTTGAAAGCACTGGAGAGACGGGGAATTGGATTTTATAACAGAAGTAAGGAATCCATCCAGAGTAAATGTTGAGAGACAGATTTCCTGAACCAAGTGAAAAGAGTCATCAAAAATTTTGACTTAATTGCAGTGAAATAATTTTTTACTATTTTTATAGCCATACCTGAGGAATACTGTCCCTCAGATATTTAAGATGAATGTTACCCAACTTAAAAAATTGTTTCCTTCTCCTGGGTTTTTTAACTATTACAGAGTTATACAGAAATTTTTGTATTTGTGACCTTTTGTACTTACCAGAGCCTAATGTTAGAATAAGAAAAATAAAATGTCTGAAATGTACATTTGTCTACTATGTAAAAAGACAGTGAGAGTTTGAGTGACAAAGGGCATACTTGGGTTGGACAAGTGACTGAAGTTATAGAATCTCTATAAACTGGGGTCAAATACCCTTACTTCCTGAGCTCTAGGTCTATGCCAGAATAAAATGAGATGGAGAAACATGTTCCTCCATGGTCTCCAACACCTGGAGTCTTCAATTTGAGGTTCCCTCTTGGGAACCATGTGTCTGGTAGCATCAGCTCTCTTTTGAGGGAAGGGAGAGTCTGCGCTGGAATCAGACTTCAGTCTTTAGTCCATCACCTCCCCTTTGGCTGCCTAGCTTTTAGCTACGTGTCAGCATCTGTTATGTGTTGGTGCTTGGCTTCCTGACATCTACTGGGATTGTTTTACTTGTTTTGACCCTAAGGTAAGTGGACAGAGTCTTTTTAATAACCCTGCTAAAAGTGGCAGCCATGAAAAATGACTTCATAAAATGCTGAGCCTTGAGATAATTGGCATTGTTTCTCAGTAGGACTTGGGACAAGCGTGGCTTATTATTGACATGATGTGACTAGCATTCCTGCATATCTGAGGACCTGTAATTTCAGGGCACAAATGGGATTGCCTTTCATACTCAGAAAACTGGAGGCAGGAAGAAAGGAAGCACTTTTCTGTTTGTTTCTGAACATTATCTTATTTTCCTCCCCAGTTTTTTTTTTTAAACATTTTGTTCGGGCATTTAATTTGCCCCTTCAGATCCATGTATTTAGATGAAGTTAGAACACAGCTGCGTTTCTTCACTTTGGGGCGGTAGGGAATGGTAAGGAAAGACCAGAAACATAAGACGAGCTTTTCCTCCATTTCCTCTTTGTTAGCCTTGGCACCTGGCTCTTATACCAAGTGTTCGGTTAAAGTCAGTAAGTCTACTAACACGCTAACTTTCCATACAAGAATAAGGAGTTTACCAATCTGACAATGAAATAAGATTTTAAATGGATAAATGTGATTAAGAGAAAAGCAGATGTCCCAAACAGTAAGGATGCACATAGTTGCTAAGATTGTGTGTGTGTGTGTGTGCGCGCACGCGCGGGCGCGTCTGTGCAGTTGCTCAGTCGTGTCCAACTCTTCACAGCCCCATGGACTTCTGCCTACCAGGCTCCTCTGTCCCTGGAATTTTCCAGGCTAGAATACTGGAACAGCTTGCCATTTCCTACTCCAGGGGATCTTCCCGACCCAAGAGTTAAACCCTTTACTACTGCATCACCTGGGCTTCCTAGTATATAGTTATACCATACTTTATTTAATCATTCCTCTGTTGTTGAAGTTTTTGGTTGCTTCTGAGTTTCATTTTTTTTTTAATTCCTCTATGCATGTTGTATCTTCTCCTATTATTCCATATAAAACCAAATTTATGGGTCAAAGAACATGCATGTATTTCCTGCAGGTTTTAGTACATGTTGGAAATTATCTTCCTAGCAGTATATGAGAATGTTCATCTCCTCATTCCCACAATAACATGGAATATTTCCATTCCTTTTTCTCTTTGCCACTCTGATGGGCAAAGTAACATTATTTGTTAGTGCTGCGGTGATATATTGATGTGAGCCATGTTTATGTAAGGAGAGACAGAATTAACGGTGTATCAACAACCTGTTGATAAAAGATACAGAAGCAGCTCTTCATAGGTAACAGCTGAAGATTCTTCTGACAACAAATGAACAAATTTGAAATAGTAGAATCTTTCATTCCTTCATTGCTGTCTTGATCCCTTGATCTTATTTTTGCTTATCACGGTTTAGAGGGTGCTGCTGGCATCTAGTGAGTAGAGGCCAGGAATGTTGCTAAAATGCTGTAGTGTACAAGACGGTCTCCTGTAACAGAAAGTTGAGCAGCCCAAAATGTCAGTAGTGCTGAGGTTGAGAAACCCTAATTAAAACCCCAACCCATTTCTCAAAAGGAATTCTCACCAGAAGGAGTCAGTGTAGGTTGCCTTCCACATCTTATAAAGCTTATATGAATATTATATTAATACTTTCATCAGACTGGTGTTTGAGAGTTTGATGGGACATGTCCTGCTCATCTGAAATAAGGGCCACTAGTTTCATGGCATGAATATCTATAGACCGTGTAGACTCCTTTGTGGAAGGACAAGGCCACTGGCAACTCAGCCAGCTTAGGGGAATTACTTACTAGCATAACCAGAAAACATAGATACAAATTTTAGAGCACCAGCTAGGGTGTTAGCTCTGTCAAGAGGATAGTGGTGTGAGAACAAAGGGAGTCAGCTGAGGCAGGGGGCGGTGTGGTGAGGAGGGTTGGAGACTTATCTAGTGGGACCCTTGATTGGTTAAGAGTGTCAGTAGGTTGTAGATGCTATCACCAGGACCCTAGTCCAGTACAGGCACTTAGGGTTTGGGCTTATCAGCATGGCAGAGAAGTACCAACCATTGGAAGACAGCCAGTGCATGCCATGCAAAGAATCACTTCACATGACCATTTCAGAGTTGCTCTATCTAGAGGAAAGTTCTGGTGCATTTAATGTATATTTAACTTACATTCTACTACCATCCTAACAATTGTGAAATAAATCAGTTTTTCAAGTGATTTACTAGGAAGTATTTCGAATAAAACCCAGTGAAGGAGTGGGGAAGTGGGACAGAGAAGAGAATGTATCCAAACTGGATGCCTTATCAAGTCAGGGTCCCATAGAGGGCAGCTCTTAGACTCCCAGAGGAGTGCTAGAGACAGCATGCTGCTGCTGCTAAGTCACTTCAGTCATGTCCAACTCTGTGTGACCCCATAGACGGAAGCCTACCAGGCTCCCCTGTCCCTGGGATTCTCCAGGCAAGAACACTGGAGTGGGTTGCCATTTCCTTCTCCAGAGACAGCATGGGCCACCTCAAAGTCTCCCTGATCAGGGCTAAAGGAGTATGTGTTCCTGTATCAATTTTTGTTTTGTGTTAAATAAATCAGTCATTGTTTAAGAGCTGTTTCAGGAACCTTTTTCAGTCAACTCTGGCTTTCTGTGTACCCAGGCACAGTGGGTTTGGGCAGTGAGAAGGCAGCCCCCTGACAGTGACACGGGGATATGAATGAAACACATCACCTGCTGCAACCATAAACTCAGAAGTCCTTCCCACTAAAGTCCTTCCCACTATGACTACTTGGCAGTCATACACTAAAATGTGGGCTTTTTTTTTTTTTAATGCAAAAAAAAAAAACCAAACTTCGTTTTGATGAACTGTGTGTAATCATTTTTTCAGACTTTTATCAGCTTATGGTATTCATATATAACAGTGTAACATGAAAGAGTCCAAAATACCAGATTTATTGCAGCATATATCATAGCCATTATCAAAAGCTTCACAGAGTTCTACTTCCAACCAAGACTGGAGTAACAGGGACCAGATTTACCATCCAGCCTGACACTAAAATATGTGAAGCAGTTTTCAAGACATTAAACATAGACAAAGAAGGACAGTGAGCTTTTGAGAGATGACCCCTGACTGCCCCAGCAGACTGCTAAAAGGGTTTTCCAATTGTGGAGCAAGGAGGGGAACCTAGGAAAGGCCTCATTAAGGAAACAGAGCTGGGATCCTAGAAAAGCCAAAGTGTCTAGTTTGCAGGTTGGATTACCAGAAAGGAGAGAGCCAAATCGAGAGCCCAGAGATCTACCTGCAGAGGGTCCCAGCTAAGTACTGGTTGGTGCATATGTGTGAGGAAGCCGCCAGAAAGGATGAGAGGGAACTGTTTGTGGAGCCCACGGAGGGCCAAGAGTGGTTTCTGTTCTCACCAGAGTGGAAAACTTCATAGTTCATGCAATATGGACTACAATACTCAGAAGAGTTTTTGCCTTGGTAATGGGGGGAAATTAGTCCTGGTCTAAACCTCTCTGGTTCTGCCTAACTAGCCTAAAACCAAGACATGAGAGAGCCAAAGTGTTTCCAAATAACCAGGTCCAAGAACAAAACTCAAGATCACTTTTAGGAATACAAAAATATGCAGCACCCAATAAGGTCAAGTTGATAATGGAATCCTACCAAAAATGCAAATTAATCTATAGTAGCAGAAGATCCATGGTTGCTTGCAAGTGGGGGTGGTTGGGAAGGGTAGGAAGATTAGGAAAGGGCAGGCACAAGGAGACCTGGGGATGGTGAACACCTTCATTATCTTGATTGTGGGGATGGTTTCACAGATGTGTGTATGTGTGTGTGTATGTGTGTAAAAAGTCAATTTCATTCATAGTTTACTGGAAACATTTTGATGTTTTTTTCACTGAGTTGGGAATATTCTAGGAAAAAAAGAGGGCAAGACCAAGGATCAGTAGCCCACGGGCCATCCTCAGAAGTTTTTTGTTCTAATTATTTATTTATTTGGCTGTACTGGGTCTTAGTTGCAGCACATAGCATCTTCATTGCTGCATGCAGGGTCTTTAGTTGTAGCATGCAGACTCATAGTTGTGGCGTGTGGGATCTAGTTCCTTGACCAGGTATTGAACCCAGGCCACCTGCATTGTCAGTGCAGAGTCTTAGCCCCTGGATCACCGGGGAAGACCATCCTCAGTTTTGTTACCTGCTTTGCCCATGGCAGGCCAAGAAGGAGACTGATCACAAAACAAGTGTCTAACTTTTGGGGCCTGGGGGAGGGCAGTAGCTGACCTCTCGGGCCCAAGTGATAGGAAATGTGTCTAAGAGGCATGCTGGTGAAAATCTGCACCAGCACTGGGGGATGTTAGTTTGTGGCCTAACATTCAAAGCTTTCCCAGTTCGTCTTCTGCCTCCTTCACCCTTCCAAACCCATTGGATAAATGACTAGTCCCTGAACAAGTCATGTTTTACCTATGCTGTTGCCTCCTTCCAGAATATCCTATTCCACTTTTATGAACACCCCAGACAACATTAATCCTTCT
The DNA here is from genome assembly GCF_000754665.1 of Bison bison bison. Taxonomy (NCBI): domain Eukaryota; kingdom Metazoa; phylum Chordata; class Mammalia; order Artiodactyla; family Bovidae; genus Bison; species Bison bison. The sequence goes on along the minus strand of NW_011494815.1, from coordinate 4,143,092 downwards.
CTCTTTGGTATTCCTGTTTGAGTTATTTAGTCAGCAGATCTTAACCATGGATCCTTTTGTGCCAGGTAGTAGTATTGCTTAAGGTTGTCTTCACTAAGAAATCTCAAGGCTCAAAGACTTAACAAGCAATTAAAAAGCAAACACAAAAATGACTGTCATACATTTGAGGAGTGCAAGGACGGATATGGATCACTCTGTCAAAAAGAGTCAAGGAGATGGCAGGACCTCTCTTGCCCAAGACTTCCACTGGGTGTTCATAACAGAATGCAAAATTTCCAGGATAACAATAGGAAAGAGCCCTTCAGGAAGAAGGAATCTGGAGATACGAAGCAGCAAGGGTGTTTTCCCATCCTTATTTCCTGGGGCCCAAACTAGATGACTTGAAGCTATAGAATTTGTTCTCTCACAGTTGGAGGCCAGAAGTCCAACATCAAGATGTCAACATAATTTCCTTTTTAAATTTTTTGAAAACTGAAGTATAATTGATTTACAATACTATATTAGTTTCTGGCATACAACATAGTGATTCAAAATTTTTATAGATTGTGCTCCACTTAAAGTTACAAAGGAAAGGAATGAGTATGTGCTCAGTCGTGTCCAACTCTTTGCAGTCTTGTGATCTGTAGCCCGCCAAGCTCCTCTGTCCATGAAATTTTCCAGTCAAGAACACTGGAGTGGGTTGCCATTTCCTACTCCAGGGGATCTTCCTGACCCAGGGATAGAACTCAAGACTCTTGCATCTCCTGCATTGGCAGGCAGATTCTTTACCACTAGTGCTGCCTGGGAAGCCCACACAAAGTTCTTATAAAGCATTGGCTATACTCCCTGTGCTATACAGTATATCCTTACTTATTTCATACACAGTAGTTTATGCCTCTTAATTCCTCTACCTCTATTTTGCCCCTCCCCATTCCCTCTCCCCACTGGTAGCCACTAGTTTGTTCTCTGTATCTGTGAGTCTGCTGCTTTTTTTGTTATATTCACTAGTTTATTGTATTTTTTAGATTTCACATGTAAATGACATTATTTGATATTTGTCTTTCTCTGTCTGACTTATTTCACTTAGCATAGTGCACTCCAGATTCATCCATGTTGCTGCAAATGGCAAAATTTCACTCTTTTTTAATGACTGAGTACTGTACCACATCTTTATCCACTCACCTGTTGACGGACACCTAGGTTACTTTCAAATCTTGGCTATTGGGAATAATGCTGCTATGAACTTTGAAGTGCATGTATCTTTTTGAGTTAGCATCTTCATTTTCCTGGATATATACCCAGGAGTAGAATTGCTGCATCATGTGGTAATTCTATTTTTTTTTTTTTTTTTTAGGAACTTCCATAGTGTTTTCCATCATGGCTGCCCTAATTTACATTCCCACCAACAGCGTACAAAGGCTCCCTTTTCTCCACATCCTTGACAACTATTTTTTATTGTAATCTTTTAATGATAGCCATTCTGACAGGTGGAGAAGGCAATGGCACCCCACTCCAATACTCTTGCCTGGAAAATCTCATGGACAGAGGAGCCTGGTAGGCTGCAGTCCAAGGGGTCGCTAAGAGTCAGACACGACTGAGTGACTTCACTTTCACTTTTCACTTTCATGCATTGGAGAAGGAAATGGCAACCCACTCCAGTGTTCTTGCCT
>NW_011494815.1:4124184-4141343 GCF_000754665.1 Bison bison bison | reverse complement strand
AGAAGGAAATGGCAACCCACTCCAGTGTTCTTGCCTGGAGAATCCCAGGGACAGGGAAGCCTGGTGGGCTGCCATCTATGGGGTTGCACAGAGTCGGACATGACTGAAGTGACTTAGTAGCAGCCACAGATTCTGACAGGTGTGAGGTAATATCTCATTGTGGTTTTTAAATTTGTATTTCTCTGATGACTAGTAATGTTGAGCATCTTTTACTGTGTGTGTCAACTATCTGTAGGTCTTCTTTGGAAAACTGCCTATTGAGGTCTTCTGCCCATTTTTAAATTGGGTTGGTTTTTTTATATTGATTTGTATGAGCTGTTTATATATTTTGGATATTAACCCCTTATTGGTCATGCCACTGTGTGAGTGCCATGATAGTTGGTTAAACACCACACTTGTGGTCCTTTTTAGGAAAAGTTGGGTATCCATCCCTTGATAATGAATGTAAGCCCTCCAGTTTCACTGTGGGTTATGTTCCCTCACAGCACCTTTTTGAGCATACGACTAGCATTAAGTGCTTATAACTGGCTATTCTATGGCAGTGTCATGGAGACAGGGCTATATTTTTAGCTTTCACACAATAGTTCAATACCCAAATCCACACATAAGGAGCAGAAGTCACAAAAGAAAGACCACAATTCCCATAACAAGGTAGATGGGAACCCATGAAGAACCCAGAATTCCCACCCCAACCCATGCCCTGGTCAGGCGTGGCCCACACTGGACCTCCACACTGGGTCATCAGCCAACTCAATAAACACGTCTCGAGTATCTTAACCTGAGCCAGGTTCTGTGCTGACATCAAGGGCTGCCCTACCCTTGAGGAGCTCTCATTTTCTCTAGTGGGTGAGACAGATTCAAACTCCATTCAGTTCTACCACAGGTATTTATAGAATACCTACTCTGAAGTCATGGCACAGTGATGAGCCAGGTAAGTAAGATCCATGCCCTCACGGGGCTCATAGCTCATAGGAAAGATAGACTCCATACGAGTGAGTTGAGTGCTACAAAGTGTTCCTGGTGTAGAGCAGGGGCTCGAACATATGTTGATAGAAAAGAGATAAAGACTATGTCTGCTTTATCCTCTCTCAGAGGGTCCTGAGAGAGGAGGACATGGGTTTCAGTAAATGAATGTAACTCCCGGCTCCCCAGTACCATCCTGTGCCTGAGAGTACCAAAATAGGGACAACTGAAACCTTAGTCCACTGGACTGGGATGTTGACCTTCCAAATGGAAAGGTCCACAGTGGTTCCTTTGGGAAGGTGGCCTAAGGCTAGAGAGGGTGAATCTGGGGCTCCCATTGTAGGGTTTGGGGGTTACTGAGCTTGCTGGTGTTGCTCTGTCAAGCCTCAGGCAGACCAAATAGGACAAAGCCTTCTAAAATTATCAATGTGAGGTCTGTTGTTCAAATGGAAGAACAAAGAAAATTCAAGTCCACTGACATAATGCTGGAGCAGAAACAGCCCTCATCTTTCAAAAAACAACCACACAGACACCTACTAAGAGAAGTATCTCAAAGTTCCCTGTTTTAGAAAGAAATCTCCTGGGTTTCAGGACTGTCCTCAGTTGTAATCCATCAGACTTGTTTTCCTGCCTTCAGAGAGCTTTCGTTTTGATTGGAGGAGAGAGAAACCCTGAAACAGACAGCAGTAGCTCAAGTTGGAGAGAAGCCCAGATGTGAGACTGTGCAGGAAGGGGTCACTTTCAGGATCAGTGATGGTAGGGGCCCAGGAAGACTTCAGAACCAGAGGAAGTGACCTTAGAACTGGCCCTTGGAGCAGAGAGAAGACTTTGACATGTAGGATAAAAGGAAATAACGTTTCAGAAGAATTCCAGGTATAGGCAATAGCTGGTATATAGGAAAATCCAGAGCACACTTAAGAGGGCCTAGTCCATTTGCCTTGACCATGGCAGGAGGAGAAGGGACGACAGAGAATGAGACCGCTGGGTGGCATCACCGACTTGATGGACGCGAGTTTGAGTGAACTCTGGGAGTTGATGATGGACAGGGAGGCCTGGCGTGCTGTGATTCATGGGGTCACAAAGAGTCGGACACAACTGAACGACTGAACTGAACTGAATGGACGATATGAAAGGGAGTAGAGGGAGGTAATTGGATCAAGATCACTAAAGACTCCACATTTCAGGCCAAGAAGTGTGGTCCTCTGTGTTTCATTTTCCTCATCCATAAAAATGGAAAGAATACCCTTTTTATTGTAAGAATTAAAGTATCTAATGGATGGCACCCTCCGACATGGATTTAGATTAACACAGCACCACACAAGTTAGCACTTTTATAATATTAGTCCTTTCAGACATTGCTCTTCTATGGAATTAAGTATTCTTTATCTGCCTTTACACAGACAGGTAATGGGTGGTTGCATCAGGGTTCTCCAGAGAAATAAAACCATTTTTTTTTTAATGTAAGACCACACAGTTGTTGGGACCAGCAAGTATAAAATCTGTAGGGCAGGCCAGCAGGCTGGAAACTCAGACAGGATTTCTATCTTAGAGTTTTGAAGCAGAATTCCTTCCTCTTCAGGAAACCTCAATTTTTTGCCCTTAAGATCTTCAGCTAATTAGATGAATCCTTCCCACATTGTGGAGGGTAATCTCCTTTACTGAAAGTCCATTTGTTGTAGATGCTAATCACATCTATAGATCACATTCCCAGCAACATGTAGACCGGTATTTGATTAAATAACTGGGTGCCTCATTGCCTAGCTAAGTGGACGTACAGAATTACCCAGCTCAGTGGTCTTGTAAAACCTTAGTCCCTAGAACATGGTACCAGATCTGCCAGATGACTTCTGTACCTTAGTAATAATTTTACGTTATTTATTCCTGCTTCTTGCATAAAACTTTCTGCGTACCGGAACCAAGCTGAATCTCTGTGGAATATATTGTGCCAAATGCTGATGCAGCCAGATATGCAGACTTCGACTTGGTGCCAAGAAGCCCTTCCTGACTGGAGTTTCCAACAGTGAGACAGACCACCTGGGATGAAGTGGGCTTGTGAGGTAAGCAACCAGAGGAGATTTAAGCATCTCCTGAGAGTGGGCCCAGGCGCCGGGAGAAAGCCCCCATGGAGGGTCAACAGATTCTGATAACTCTAGATTCTAAAAATGTTGCTCAGAAAAGTCCCTGCTTCTTCCTCCTCTCTATACCCCTCCCCTACCCCAAAGTGAGGCATCAGGGGCTGGGGCAGAACATGGAACCTCCCCTAAATGGAAACCATCTGCATATCTTTCTCACCCTTCCTCCACCAGCCCCCTCTCCCCGGCCAGCTTCGCCTGGTTGATCTTTCTGGGAGGGGAGCTTGTCAGATTCGCCTCTGCCTCAGCCTCCTTTCACACCCCACCTTATCCTCCACGCCTATCCCCCATGGAGCCTTAAGGGGCCCAGGGGATCCACCTTCGTCCTGGACAAGTCATGGGTCACCAACCACCTCTCCTCTGTGCCTACACCCAATTAATCATCACTTCCTGGTGATTTGCATGGCAACCCTCTTGTGTTAGCTGCTCAGGGGAGTTTTCTGGTTTCATTGCCTCAATTAACACTGGCTTCCTGGGTCACTGTGGATTCCCCTGCCAACCCACCACAGACTTGGCCTCTGCAGCCTGCCTGTTTGTGCTCCAGAAGGTCCTTGTGTTCTCAGGAGGCTTCCCTTACCAACAACAACCCAGGCTATATATGTAGCACCATCTCGCAAGGGATGGGGAGGTCTTGGATAGGGCTGGATTCTTGAAGTTCTGCTCAGAGCTTCAAAGGCCTAAATGATTGTTTAGTCCACTCTGGCCCACTCGATTTCACCCCCACTTTACAGATGGGGAATCCGAGACCAGACAGGGAAGAGGTGTGCCCGTGGTCGTACCTCAAGTCAGAGATAGAGCTGAGCCTAAGCTTTGGGACCCTTTCCCTCAGCCCTCCCTGTCTTTCTGTGCCACACCTTGTCAACAGAAAACAGAAAGCATCTGAAAACATGAGCATATTAGGCATGAGCGAAAAACATGTTTAGTGTTTAAATTTTGAAACTCAACAACCTCTGGGCATCCTCTGCTCAGATGGCAGCAGTTTGCAGGATGTTCTGGGAATGGCCATGGGCTGGGCTGTGGCATGGAACCAGAGGGTGGGTGGGAAAAAAGACCTTCCTCCCAGGCAGAAACTCTTTTAGCACAGTAATCTGGGTATCTCCTAAGTAACCCCTCCCCACAGAGTCATTATCACGAGCCATGGAACAAATGAACATGAGGATACAGGAACTAGACCAAAGGACAGGGAGAAAATTAGAAAGGAGAGGGAAACAGCAGCAGATCCAGAGAATACAAGGAAGACACCGGAAAGACTTCAAGTTCCCAGACCATCACGGGCCAGCAGAAGTCCAGACACTTGCTATAAAAGATCATCTCAGAGTTTCCATGACAAGGACACTGTCAAGATCAAAAAGTCACCATTCTACAAGTTGAATGACCTTCAGAAGTTATTAAGTCTAGATCCCTCTGCAGTACATAAGGGGAAACCCATAGAGTGCTTCATATCCTGCAGAGTTAGGAGCAGAGCCCAGTCCCTGCCTCCCCATGTGGGACTGTCTCCATGAGCCAGGATGGGCCATGGGGCCAGAATTTGGAGGAGGCTTAGAGCAGGGGAGGAGGCTTAGAGCAGCTCAAAGACAATGTTGAGCTTTCTGGAGCCCTGGAGCCTGGTGAGGCAAAAACACCACACAGAAAAGCTGGAGTATCTCTGTGACAATAGACTCCTGAGGTGCTGAGGAGAAACCAGTGTGGTTGTCATGAGGAAAGAAGGGCTGTGAAAGTGAAATTTACAATTTGTGAGAGAGGGAAACTGAAAATGTGCTCTCTATCCCATGCAAATTGTCTGTGGCTTTTTGTCCCACACCTGCAGCAGCTCATGGCATATACAACAGCAGGATCCATGGGTTTGGTTCCCACGGTCTTGTTCCAGGAAAATGGAAACAGAGATGGCCGCTGTCGTTCAGGGAGGGATGTGCTGGGGTGTGGGCTCCGCGTGGAGGTGTCCGCTGGGCTGACAGCCAGTCTCCTTTGTGCCTGACTGAGGTAAACCTGGTAGGGACTAGCTCCTAGGGACAGCATTCCCAGGGGCCCCTGCCTCCGCTGCCCTCAGCTCCCGACTCTCTGCCCTGCTCACCTCCTGTCACTCCCCCTTTTGTTCTGCCCCCAGATACCCCCATATTTTCATTCTTGTGAGAATTTGCTCATGCTACATCTCCTGCTGGAAATGCCCTCCTTCCTTTACTTCTCCAATCCTGTCAGCCCAGTCAGAAATTCCATGAGGAGACCTCCCGTTTGGCTCGAGGCACTAGCAGTGTCTCTCCCAACCATGCCTCTCAACCTCATGTGGCCCATATCTACTTTCAGTTGTCTATTTATTCGTTCAGTCTCCCTCAGAAGACTGGGAGCCCCACGAGGACAGTTACTGTGTCAGTAACTGACACAAAGAATTCATCTTTGTATTCCAAAGCCAAGCCCTTCGCTTGGTGCCATTGGAGGCCAGGGTACAGGCTGCCACCATCCCAGTCAGAGCCAGGGCTGTCATTGCCAATCACTCAGGGTCACCTTTCCCCTGGAGTCTCAAGAGGCTTTAGTCTTCCACATAGGGTTCCAAAACATGGTCCACTCGAGAAGGGAATGCCAAACCACTTCAGCATTCTCACCTTGAGAACCCCATGAACAGTATGAAAATGACACTGAAAGATGAACTTCCCAGGTTGGTAGGTGCCCAATATGCTACTGGAGAAGAGTGGAGAAGTAGCTCCAGAAGGAATGAAGAGGCTGAGCCAAAGTGGAAACAACCAGCTCTGGATGTGTCTGGTGGTGAAAGTATCGTCTGATGCTGTTAAGATCAATATTGCATAGGAACTTGGAACGTTAGGTCCATGAATCAAGGTAAATTGGAAGTGGTCAAACAGGAGATATCAAGAGTGAACATCGACATTTTAGGAATCAGTTCAGTTCAGCTGTTCAGTCATATCCGACGTTTTGTGACCCCATGGACTGCAGCACGCCAGGCCTCCCTGTCCATCACCAACTCCCAGAGTTAACTGAAACTCATGTCCCTTGAGTCGATGATGCTATCCAACCATCTCATCCTCTGACATCCCCCTCTCCTCCTGCCTTCAATCTTTCTCAGCATCAGGGTCTTTTCCAATGAGTCAGTTCTTTACATATGGGGTCTGAAGTATTGCAGTTTCAGTTTCAGCATCAGTCCTTCAAATGAATATCCAGGACGGATTTCCTTTCGGATGGACTGTTTGGATCTCTTTGCTGTCCAAGGGACTCTCAAGAGTCTTCTCCAACACCACAGTTCAAAAGCATCAATTCTTCAGCGCACAGCCTTCTTTATAGTCCAACTCTCACATCCATACATGACTACTGGAAAAACCATACCTTTGACTAGACAGACCTTTGTTGACAAAGAATGTCTCTGCTTTTTAATATGCTGCTAGGTTGGTCATAATTTTTCTTCCAAGGAGCAAGTGTCTTTTAATTTCATGGCTGCAGTCACCATCTGCAGTGATTTTGGAGCCCCCAAAATAAAGTCTGTCACTGTTTCCATTGTTTCCCCATCTATTTGCCATGAAGTGATGGGACCAGTTGCCATGATCTTAGTTTTCTGAATTAAGTTTTTTTTTAAGCCAGTTTTTCACTCTCTTTTACTTTCATCAGGAGGCTCTTTAGTTCTTCTTCGTTTTCTGCCATAAGGGTGGTGTCATCTACATATTTGAGGTTATTGATATTTCTCCCAGAAATCTTGATTCCAGCTTGTGCTACTTCCAGCTCAGCATTTCTCATGATGTACTCTGCATAGAAGTTAAATAAGCAGAGTGAAAATAATACAGCCTTGACGTACTCCTTTCCTGATCTGGAGCCCATCTGTTGTTACAGGTCCAGTTCTAACTGTTGCTTCTTGTCCTACATACAGGTTTCTCAAAAGGCAGGTCAGGTGGTCTGGTAGCCCCATCTCTTGAAGAATTTTCCAGTTTGTCGTGATCCACACAGTCAAAGGCTTTGGCATAGTCAATAAAGCAGAAGTAGATGTTTTTCTGGACGTCTCTTGCTTTTTCAATGATCCAGCGGATGTTGGCAATTTGATCTCTGGTTCCTCTGCCTTTTCTAAATCCAGCTTGAACATCTGGAAGTTCACAATTCACATTCTATTGAAGCCTGGCTTGGAGAATTTTGAGCACCACTTTGCTAGCGTGTGAGATAAGCGCAATTGTGTGGTAGTTTGAGCATTCTTTATCGTTGCCTTTCTTTGGGATTTCAATGAAAACTGACATTTTCCAATCCTGTGGCCACTGCTGAGTTTTCAAAATTTGCTGGCATATTGAGTGCAGCACTTTCACAGCATCATCTTTCAGGATTTGAAATAGCTCAACTGGAATTCCATCACCTCCACTAGCTTTGTCCATACTGATGCTTCCTAAGGCCCACTTGACTTCACATTCCAGGATGTCTGGCTCTAGGTGAGTGATCACACCATCATGATTATCTGGGTCCTTAAGATCTCTTTTGCGAAGTTCTTCTGTGTATTCTTGCCACCTCTTAGTAATATCTTTTGCTTCTGTTAGGTCCATACCATTTCTGTCCTTTATTGAGCCCATCTTTTCATGAAATGTTCCCTTGGTATCTCTAATTTTTTAAAAGAAATCTCTCATCTTTCCCATTCTGTTGTTTTCCTCTATTTCTTTGCATTGATCGCTGAGGAAGGCTTTCTTATCTCTCCTTGCTATTCTTTGGAACTCTGCATTCAGATGGATATATCTTTCCTTTTCTCCTTTGCCTTTCACTTCTCTTCTTTTTCTCAGCTATTTGTAAGGCCTCCTCAGACAGCCATTTTACTGTTTGTACTTCTTTTTCTTGGGGATTGTTTTCATCACTGCCTCTTGTACAATGTTATGAACCTCTGTCCATAGTTCTTCAGGCACTCTGTCTATCAGATCTAATCCCTTGAATCTATTTGTCACTTCCACTGTATAATCATAAGGGATTTGATTTAGGTCATATCTGAATGGCCTAGTGGTTTTCCCTACTTTCTTCAATTTAAGTCTGAATTTGGCAATATCATGATCTGAGCCACAGTCAGCTCCCGGTCTTGGTTTTGCTGACTGTATAGAGCTTCTCCATCTTTGGCTGCAAAGAATATAATCAGTCTGATTTTGGTATTGACCATCTGGTGATTTTCATGTGTAGAGTCTTCTCTTATGTTGTTGGAAGAGGGTGTTTGCTATGACCAATGCATTCTCTTGGCAAAATGCTATTAGCCTTTGCTCTGCTTCATTCTGTACTCCAAGGCCAAATTTGCCTGTTACTCCAGGTATCTCTTTACTTCCTACTTTTGCATTCCAGTCCCCTGTAATGAAAAGGACATCTTTTTTTGGGTGTTAGTTCCAGAAAGTCTTATAGGTATTCATAGCACTGTTCAACTTCAACTTCTTTAGCATTACTGGTCAGGGCATACACTTGGATTACTGTGATATTGAATGGTTTGCCTTGGAAACGAACAGAGATCATTCTGTCGTTTTTGAGATTGCACCCAAGTACTGTATTTTAGACTCTTTTGTTGACTATGAAGGCTACTTCATTTCTTCTTAGGGAATCAGTGAACTAAAATGGGCCAGAATGGGTGAATTTAATTCAGATGACCATTATATCTACTACTGTGGGCAAGAATCTCTTAGAAGAAATGGAGTAGCCCTCCTAGTCAACAAGAGAGTCCAGAATACTTGGGTGCAGTCTCAAAAATGACAGACTGATCTCTGTTTGTTTCCAACACAAGCCATTCATTATCAAAGTAATCCAAGTCTATGCCCCAACCACTCATGCCAAAGAGGCTGAAGTTGAGCAGTTCTATGAAGACCTACATGATGTTATAGAACTAACACCCAAAAAAAGATGTTCTTTTCATCATAGGGGACTGGAATGCAAAAGTAGGAAGTCAAGAGATACCTGGAGTAACAGGCAAATTTGGCCAGGGAGTACAGAATGAAACAGAGCAAAAGCTAATGGAGTTTTGCCAAGAGAACACACTGGTCATAGCAAACACCCTCTTCCAACCACATGAGAAGGCTCTGCACATGAACATCACCAGATGGTCAATACAAAATCATATTGATTATATTCTTTGCAGCCGAAGATGGAGAAGCTCTATACAGTCAGCAAAAACAAGACCGGGAGCTGACTGTGGCTCAGATCATGAACTCCTTATTGCCAAATTCAGTTCAGTCATTCAGTCCTGTACGACTCTTTGCAACTCCATGGATGCAGCATGCCAGGCCTCCCTGACCATCAACAACTCCCAGAGTTTACTGAAACTCATGTCCGTTGAGTTGGCAATGCCATCCAACCATCTCATCCTCTGTTGTCCCCTTCTCCTCCCGCCTTCAATCTTTCCCGGCATTGGGTCTTTTCCAGTGAGTCAGTTCTTCACATCAGGTGGCCAAAGTATTGGAGCTTCAGCTTCAGCATCAGTCCTTCCAATGAATATTCAGGACTGATTTCCTTTAGAATGGGTTGTTTGGGTCTTCTTGCTGTTCAAGAGACTCTTAAGGGTCTTCTCCAATACCACAGTTCAAAAGCATCAATTCTTCAGTGCTCAGCTTTCTTTATAGTCCAACTCTCACATCCATGCATAACTACTGGAAAAACCATAGCCTTGATGAAATAGACCTTTGTAGGCAAAGTAATGTCTCTGCTTTTTAATATGCTGTCTAGGTTGGTCATAATTTTTCTTTCAAGGAGCAAGTGTCTTTTAATTTCATGGCTGCGGTCACCATCTGCAGTGGTTTTGGAGCCCAAGAAAATAAAATCTGTCACTGTTTCCATTGTTTCTCCATCTATTTGCCATGGAGTAATGGGACCAGATGCCATGATCTTTGTTTTTTGAATGTTGAGCTTTAAGCCAGCTTTTTCACTCTCCTTATTGCCAAATTCAGACTTAAATTGAAGAAAGTAGGGAAAGACACTAGACCATTCAGATATGACCTAAATCAAACCCTTATGATTATACAGTGGAAGTGACAAATAGATTCAAGGGATTAGACCTGATAGACAGAGTACCTGAAAAACACAAGGATGGAGGTTCATAACGTTGTACAGGAGGCAATGATGAAAACCATCCCCAAGAAAAAAAAAGCAAAAGGCAAGATGGCTGTCTGAGGAGGCCTTACAAATAGCTGAGAAAAAGAAGAGAAGCGAAAGGCAAAGGAGAAAAGGAAAGATATACCCATTTGAATCCAGAGTTCCAAAGAATAGCAAGGAGAGATAAGAAAGCCTTCCTTAGTGATCAGTGCAAAGAAATAGAGGAAAACAATAGAATGGGAAAGACTAGAGATCTCTTCAAGAAAATTAGAGATACCAAGGGAACATTTCATGCAAAGATGGGCTCAGTAAAGGACAGAAACAATGTGGACCTAAAGCAGAAGAAGCAGAAGATATTAGAAAGAGGTGGCAAGAATACACAGAAGAACTTTGCAAAAGAGATCTTAATGACCCAGATAATCATGATGATGTGATCACTCACCTAGAGCCAGGCATCCTAGAGTGCAAAGTCAAGTGAGCCTTAGGAAGCATCACTACAAACAAAGCTAGTGGAGATGATGGAATTCCAGTTGAGCTATTTCAAATCCTAAAAGATGATGCTGTGAAAGTGCTACACTCAATATGCCAGCAAATTCAGAGAACTCAGCACTGCCTCCATGACTGGAATTGGTCAATTTTCATTCCAATCTGAAAGAAAAGCAATGCCAAAAATGTTCAAACTACCACACAGTTGCACTCATCTCACATGCTAGCAAAGTAATGCTCAAAATTCTCCAACTAGGCTTCAACAACAAGTGAACCGAGAACTTCCACATGTTCAAGCTGGATTTAGAAAAGGCAGAGGAACCAGAGATCAAATTGCCAACATCCTCTGGATCATCGAAAAAGCAAGAGAATTCCAGTAAAACATCTACTTCTGCTTCATTGACTTCGCTAAGTAAAGCCTTTGACTGTGTAGATCGTGACAAACTGTGGAAAATTCTTCAAGAGATAGGAATACCAAACCACCTTACCTGCCTCCTGAGAAACCTGTATGCAGGTCAAGAAACAACAGTTAGAACCAGACATGGAACAATGGGCTCATTCCAAATTGGGAAAGGAGTACGTCAAGGCTACATATTGTCACCCTGCTTATTTAACTTATATGCAGAGTACATCATGAGAAATGCCGGGCTGGATGAAGCACAGGTTGGAATCAAGATTGCCGGGAGAAATATCAATAACTTCAGGTATGCAGATGACACTACCCTTATGGCAGAAACCAAGAGAAACTAAAGAACCTCTTGATGAAGATGAAAGAGGAGAGTGAAAAAGCTGGCAGAAACTCAACGTTCTAAAACCTAAGGTCATGGCATCTGGTCCCATCATTTCGTGGCAAATGGTTGGGGAAACAATGGAAACAGTGAAAGACTTTATTTTCTTGGGCTCCAAAATCACTGCAGATGGTGACTGAAGCCATGAAATTAAAAGACACTTGCTCCTTAGAAGAAAAGTTATGACCAACCTAGATAGCATGTTAAAAAGCAGAGACATTATTTTGCAAACAAACGTCTGTCTAGTCAAAGCTATGGCTTTTCCAGTAGTCACGTATGGATGTGAGAGTTGGACTATAAAGAAAGCTTAAACACTGAAGAATTGGTGATTTTGAACTGTAGGGTTGGAGAAGACTCCTGAGAGTCCCTTGGACTGCAAAGAAATCAAACCAGTCAATCCAAAAGGAAATCAACCTTGAATATTCATTGGAAGGACTGATGCTGAAGCTGAAGCTCCAGTACTTTGGCCATCTCATGCGAAAAGCTGACTCATTAGAAAAGCCCCTGAAACTGGGAAAGATTAAAGGTAGAAGGAGAAGGAGATGACAGAGGACCAGATGGTTGGATAGCATCACGGATTCAATGGACATGAGTTTGAGCAAGCTCCAGGAGATTGTGAAGGCCAAGGGAGCCTGTCATGCTGTAGTCATAGCATTGCAGAGTCGACAAGACTGAGTGACTGAACAACAGCAACTGCCCAGGAACCAAGATTAGCTTTCTTGACGGCAACTAGTGACTCATTAAATACTCAACTCAGATCTCTCAGCTGGGGGCTGCTGGCCCCTCAGATATTTGGCTCCAGGGCCATGCTCTGGGCTTACCATGATTGCTGAGAGATGCAGAGTGGACTTCCTCATGTTGCCTCAGCCTCACTCCTGAAGAAATCCCAGCAGGAAACCCACAGCACTTCTCAGCATATGCACACACTCCCACATTTTCTCACTCTTGTACACTCACACACGTACTCCCCCTCATGCATGCATACATCCGCACATGCTCAGATATGCATATCCCCACACATGTGAGCTGACACACACATGCTCTCACACATATATACATTTTCACACACTCACATATGCACACACTTGTGTTACATGCACATATTCCCACATTCACAAATACACTTCTATTAAGCATTTCATTAGTTTGCCTACGAACCCTCAGTGAGGGTTTCAGGGCTGCAGGGAGGTGTCATTTGACACAGTGCATAGTTCCCACTGTCTTGCAGTTCCTTCTCCCCACTTTCACCATCTTTCCCCACCTCTTCACTCCATTTCTCCAGCAGTGCCCCACCCCAGCATCAAATCCTTGTCTCTCTTTTGCAGAAGCTTTCTGCCATGCACCCTGGAGCCAGGGGCAGCCCATACCTCTGTCTGTGGATCTCCACCCCCCAGGTATTGACTTTCCCAGAGTTATTTGAATCGTATTTCTCTACCTGGTTTCAAATATTGTTATGACTAGATGGATGGCTTTAACAAAAGACTTTTGTCTAAAACTCTTTGCTTCTCCTTTTAAACTAACACAGTTCCATAACAAACACTGTTTAAAGCCTCTACTAGTGCCTGGCACCATGCCCAGCATTGCCAACAAAGGCAGCACTGCCCCTAAAGGAGCATCCAATCTAATGGCAAAAACAATTAGTGGCAAGTGAAGGGTGCGATTAATGACATCCCTGGAGGCGGAGGAATGACTTCCCTTCCCTTCTGTTCACCAAATTCCAGGTGAACAGAATCGGGAGGGTCATCTTGGGCAGGAAGGACACATGCACAAAAGTGGTGGAGGGAAGGAGCCTAGCTGATGACCTGTGAGGGTGGAGCTGAGGGTGCAGGAGCAGAGCAAGCAAGCAGAAGCCAGACTGCACCAGGGTGGGCCTGTTGGCTGTGACTCTGTCCTGCCAACGATGGGCCCTGGTCCACTTGTGAAAACCATGATTCGAAAGGGAGCTGGTATTTCCGATGTCTTCCCCAAAACCGTCTGAGCCATATGCCCATCTGCCCGTCACCAAGGCCCTGGAAGTGTTCAGTGTCCAACTGTCGTCCAAGAAACACACACATCAGCGGCAACCCGTGTCTGATTCCTGTCACTGTCATCAGTTTCACCTGTTCTTGAACCTCATCTAAATGGAATCATCCAATATGGAATCATCATCCAATATGGACTGTCTTATCTTTGGCTTCTTTAGCTCACTGTGTCTGTAAGATTCACCCCTGGGTAGAATCTTTTTAAAAACTTTGTTTCCAACATTGAGGGTTGGGGTGTGAAACTTGAAGGAGCCCAGACTTAACGGTTTTCTAATCACCCCACCACAGAAGCAGGGCTCTCATGAAAATTAGCTTTTATCCTCTTCTTTTAAAAGCTTACACAGAACATAAGCCTCAAGGACCACGATGTATAGCGAGCTGCCCCAGCCATACTGAGCAGCAAGAGTCTCACTACGGTCCACGACTTA
Source organism: Bison bison bison (assembly GCF_000754665.1). Classification (NCBI taxonomy): domain Eukaryota; kingdom Metazoa; phylum Chordata; class Mammalia; order Artiodactyla; family Bovidae; genus Bison; species Bison bison. The sequence continues at coordinate 4,127,502 of NW_011494815.1, read as the reverse complement.
AGAGACTCTATTAAATTCAGGGTGGATTTTCTATGCCCAGTGGTTTTCCATTTTTGTCTTTTAATTTTTGCTCTAAGGACTTAATTTTAACAAAAGAGCCAAATTACCACCATGCTTTAAAATGAACTTGTTTAGGAAAGTTAAAAACAGGCTTTAGAATATGGAGCTTTAATTAACTCTGGAAGATGGTAATTAAACAGCCCCTGTGCCCTGTCTCATGCTTTTCAAAAGCAAAGAAGAGAGACCAGCAACTGGAGGTTGGCAAAACACTGAGCCACCTAAAGAGCTTTAAAGCTTCTCGTATCTTGGCTGTACCCTCAGACCAGCGACATGGGAATCTGTTGGGTTGGGACCTAGACACCAGAATAGTTTTCTAAGCTCTCAGATTCCCATGTGCATCAGAAGTTGAGAATCTCTACTTTAGGCTGATAGACAGCTGTGGACAGTGATGGGGTGAGAGACAAAAAAGGGGAACGGGTGAGGCTGAGAGACAAGGAGAGGGCGTCACACAAAAGTACATCTCAGCGTAGGAGGGAACCGAGGGAACCTCAGCCAAGCCACAAGGCACCAGAGGACATTTCCAGCCTCTCAGGAAGAATTCTGTTATGGGGTGAACTGTGTTCTCCCAGATATTGAAGCCCTACTCCTAGTACTTCAGAATGGGACTCTAACTGCCTTTAAAAAGGTAATAAGGTTAAAATGAGGCCACTAGGATGGTCCTTATAAAAAGAGGAAATTAGGGGAGGCAAAATACCAGAGCCACATGCATGGAGGGATGACCCTGTGAAGAGGCAGTGAGAGAGCCACCATCTATAAGCCAAGGAAAGAAGCCTCAGAAGAATCCAACCCTGCCAGCACCCTGATCTTGGCCTTCCATCCTCCAGAACTGTGAGAAAATGAATTTCTGTTGTTTTAAGCCGCCCAGTCTGTGGCATTTTGTTATGGCAGCTCAAACAGACTAACATATTCCATGTCAGTTCTTTGGCCATATGTATAAAGAGTTTTACAAGGGTTATTCTCTGGCCCAGTGTCTCCACTTCTAGGACTCTACCCTATACATTAATTAGGATTGACCTTAAAAAATTATCAGCTAAGATGGCCATAGAATATTCTTTATAGTTGTAGTTATTGGCAATGTTTGATAGAGGGTGAATGAAGGAATAAATGATAGCAATCAGTTCAACTGAGCAAGAAGTTATTAAGTTACCGAGATTTTTTAAGTTGTATATTCAGCATGATCTCTCACCTATGTGAAAACTAATTGATCTTAATCTTGATCAAGGATCTCATCCTGAGATCTCTTAACCCATCCCAGGATGCTGGCTGTGTGTCTACTTTCTTTGGCCTCCAGCATGTAAGTTACCTACAGGTAGCACCCCCTCCTCACCACACATGGACCCACAGGGAGTCTTCTAGCTTTCTAGCTTGTACCTCTCTATCCCAAACCCATACACAGGTGTGTACATATGAGAAATGTATTGAGCTGTAACTGCACTTTAAATTATGCATCAATTTTTAAAAGTATTTTGAAATGCAAATGGAAAAATGCTAGAATTTAATAGATACATACACAGGTGACTGATGCAGAGTCTGTGGATCTAGGAAAGGCAGGAACAGGAGGCTCAGTTTCTCTTAAGTTGGAAATGTGGAAAAAAGGGAAGGTTCTGCTGAGAGGTGGCTCCTGAACTAAGACTTACAGGCTCAAAGAATGAATAGTGGAGATTGAATGTCTCAGATATTCTCGTTCACAGGTTCAGAGGCCAGTGGGGATGCGTTCAAGTGGGAAGGTGGGGCTGGGAAAGGATGAGGGATGTAACAAGTCGCCAGAGGGAGTGGTCTGTTGTGCTGATTCCAGGAAGGATCTTAGCATGGCAGGTCAAGTGATCTGCTTTGTCAGTGATCTCGGCTGGGGGGTGGGGGTGGGGACTGGGCAGCTGTCCCAGCTGTGGGGTGCAGGGAAGAGTGGGGGCATGTGGAGGTGGAGGAAAGGGTCTAGATGATGTGGCTGAGCCCCCAAGTAACTGTACTTTGGGATACAAATGAGTGGGCCCAGGCTGGAGGGCTAGGCTTTGTAGTTCTGTGAGTGTGAAGGGGAGCAGGGAACTGATTGGGAACTTAAATTTTGGGGACCAAAGAATATAGACAGAAGGATGGGGCGAGAAGATCTCAGGAAAAGGTCTTGGGTTGTGGCCTTGAACCCAGACTGGGTCAGGCTCTTGGCTGTTTTTTCCTTGTTTGGGGTTTGTTTTTTTAAAATATTTATTTATTTTTGGCTGTACTGGGTCTTGCTACACATAGGCTTTCTCATCGCAGCAAGCAGGGGCTACTCTTTAGTTGCAGTACATGGGCTTGTCCTTGTGGTGGCTTCTCTTGTTGCAGAGCATGGGCTCTAGGCACAGGTTCAATTGTTGTGGCTTGTGGGCTCAGTAGTTAAGGCACACAAGCTTAGTTACCCCATGGCATGTAGAATCTTCCCGGACCAGGGATCAAACCCATGTGCCCTGCATTGACAGGCAGATTCTTAACCACTTAATCACCGAAGCAGTCCCTCTTCCTCATTTTATTTTGTAATGACCTTTTTGTCCCCTCAATCCTTACCTCAATTTATAGAGGATAACACTAAGGCCCAGGAAAGGGTAGAGAGTTGACAAGGAAGGGGCATGCGGGTGGGTTAGGCAATGTGAACCAAGCATGTAAGGGACCTGCTGGTGTCCTGGCCTTGGCCTGGTGCCAGCAAGCCCACTCAAGCTCACTTCAGAGCAGCCTGGTCCAGGAGGACCTCAGAAGAAACCCTGCCTCTGTCGCCTAGTGAGGCCCCGAGCCAGTCATTTCAGGACTGTGAAACAAATATGATGCAGAAATGTGCCTGGCCTATCTGTACAAGTTAGCAGCAGTTCCTTCTGAATTTCTGTTGGGTATTTTGCTTGGGTTTTTTGTTTTTGTATTTGTTTTAATTATCCAGATTAGCATTAGGTGAATTCCCATGATTAAAGGGTCCCCATTTTGTAAGACCAGCTGTCAAAGTGGAAGTAAGACATGCTAGGTTTGCTCACCAGCCAGTGTTTAGTGGACAGAGGACAGTGGGACCCCTCCAAACCCCACTCTCCACCTTGTCATGAATTAGTATCGCCTCACCATGTAAACAACACGGACTTTGTAAATACAACTCTTTCCTTAATGTTTTAGTACAACATTTGCTCTTGTAATGAGTTGAAACCCCAGTAACACTATTCCACTGCAAACTAACCCTCTTTGCCCAGCAAGGCCACTCCCGGTTTCTGGTGCTGGAGGGACTGGAGGGGCAGGTTTGGGATTGCT
>NW_011494815.1:4123452-4124084 GCF_000754665.1 Bison bison bison | reverse complement strand
TCCCTTTCCCCCCCCTCTCTGTCCAGCAAAATCCTACCACATCCAGGGCTGGCTCAGTGAAGCTGGGCTAGACAAGCAGGCAGCAGAGAGCTCAGGCTTCAGGGCGGGAAGACCTCTCAGGATGGCTGTGAAGATCTCACTCTCACAGCCACCATCAGGGCCACCTTGCTTCAACACCAGTAGCTCGTCCTCTGTGATCTCCCAGCACTTACACATTTGTAAGCTTTGTTTCTGCCAGTGAAGAAGACATGGGTTCAGTCCCGGGATCTGGAAGATCCCCTGGAGGAGGAAATGTCAACCCACTCCAGTATTCTTGCCTGGGAAATCCCATGGACAGAGGAGCTTGGCAGGCTGCAAGCCATGAGGTCACAAAGAGTCAGTAGAGTCAGTCACGACTCAGCAACTAAACGACAACAACAATGTTTTGTTTCAGAAAAATAAGCATTGAAGTTGTAGGACTGAATACATTCTAATATCCATTTTTTGAAAAAAGTGAAAATAAAACTACTGTTTATGTAGACATGAATATAGAACATTTGGGAATGTATGAATATATATAAAGAGATATGTCTTTTTAAGTACACTTTAAATTTTTTTTATTTTTTTATCTTTGGCTGTGCTGGGTCTTGCTG
>NW_011494815.1:4117959-4123352 GCF_000754665.1 Bison bison bison | reverse complement strand
TGTTTTGTGGAATTTACTCGACGTTTAAATGCTCTTTTGATGAATTTGTGGGGGAGAAAGTGTTCTCTCTGTCCTACTCCTCCGCCATCTTCTGAAGCTCCCGTAAGCTTTGTTTCTGCCAGTGAAGAAGACATGGGTTCCGTCCCGGGATCTGGAAGATCCCCTGGAGGAGGAAATGTCAACCCACTCCAGTATTCTTGCCTGGGAAATCCCATGGACAGAGGAGCTTGGCAGGCTGCAAGCCATGAGGTCACAAAGAGTCAGTCACGACTCAGCAACTAAACGACAACAACAATGTTTTGTTTCAGAAAAATAAGCATTGAAGTTGTAGGACTGAATACATTCTAATATCCATTTTTTGAAAAAAGTGAAAATAAAACTACTGTTTATGTAGACATGAATATAGAACATTTGGGAATGTATGAATATATATAAAGAGATATGTCTTTTTAAGTACACTTTAAATTTTTTTTATTTTTTTATCTTTGGCTGTGCTGGGTCTTGCTGTGCATGAGTTTTCTCTAGTTGCAGCGATCGGAGGCTACTCTCTAGTTCTGGTACACGGGCTGCTCATGGCAGTGGCTTATCTAGTTGTGGAGCACGGGCTCTAGAGTATGCAGGCTTCAGTAGTTGTAGCACAGGGGCTTAGTTGCCCTGAGGCATGTGGGATCTTCCCCAACTAGGGATCAAACCCATGTCTCCTGCATTGGCAGATGAATTCTTAACCACTGGGCCACCAGGGAAGTCCAGAAATATGTCTTTATATATTCATAGAAAGAAATCTAAAGGATATATATTTCTAAACTATTTATCTTGCTTATTTCTAGGAAGTAGGTTTGATTTCATATGAAGTATTATTTGAATTTATTATGAGCATGTATTAGGTTTTTAAGCCTTTAACCAGTGTTTCTGAAGAAGAGACGTTTCCTGGGTTTGCTGTGTCTTTTCCCTTGGCTGAATTTGCCTCTATCCCCGACATGCCAGTCAAGGCCAGGGCACAGTGCAAAGTGGGCAAGTGTTTGTTAAGTGAATCATGGACAGTGCAAGGGGAGAGTGCACCCCCCTTGAGACAGGGACATGATGTTATTGCATCACAGTGCTGGAAGAGCACTCATGAGTCCTCAGGAAATATTTGTTGAATGAGTGAATGAATGAACAAGAATCCAGTCTGAGTGATCATAAATTCTGAGTTTATATTTCTGAATCAAAGGAGTTTTTCCCTATTTTTATTTACTTATTTGGCTGTGCTGCATCTTAGTGGCGGCATCAGGATCTTTAGTTGTGGCATGTAAACTCTTAGTTGTGGCATGTGGGATCTAGCTCCCTGACCAGGAATCCAACCAGGCCCCCTGCATTGGGACCATGGGGTCTTAGCCACTAGACCACCAAGGAAGACACTGGGCAAAAGATAGTAATTAAAAAATTAATACAGTGCTGTAGTAAAAAAGGGAATCTACTTCAATATAACAACAGATGGTTGCCTAAATAAATTTTATATGCTCCCTTAATGAAGTCAACTGCATTCATAATAGTTTGGGGAATTTCTAACAGGATGAAAAAGGCTGAGAATCTAACAGTTTTTTTAAAAGCATGACACAAAATGATGTGACTGGACCACCAAGGAAAGAATTAATGGTTTTGTAATATATTAATATTAGAAACCAAAGAGACAATGAAAGAAGGTACCAACTGAAGAGGTCTTAGAAATGTGTTATCAACAGGTGTAACATTTTTTTCATTATAAAGTAACAGAATTATACTTCAGAAATTTGAAAAAGAAAGAAGAAAAGGGTATGCTCACACCACGCTAACATAACCACTCTGTGTTTTCAGCACTTCCTTCAGGCTGTGTGAATGTGTGCACACTTACCGAATCTACATGTTACCTAGTGGGCTGTGCTCACTGTTTTCTGTCATGCTTTTAAAAAACTGCTGTTATATCCTCAGCTTTTTTCATCCTGTTAGAAATTCCCCAAACTATTATGAGTGCAGTTGACTTCATTAAGGGAGCATATATAATTTATTCTGGCAACCATCTGTTGTTATATTAAAGTAGAGTCCCTTTTTTATTACAGCACTGTATTAATTTTTTAATTACTAGCTTTTGCCTAGTGTCTTATAATTTTACTCTGGGTTGTCATTCAAAGATGGTTCAGCACCTTAGATCCATGTCTCTGGAAGCAAAGGAGAGCTGGGCCATCTCAAAGTGAATGTGAAAGTCGCTCAGTCATGTCTGACTCTTTGTGACCCCATGGACTATACAGTCCATGGAATTCTTCAGGCCAGAATACTGGAGTGGGTAGCCTTTCCCTTCTCTAGGGGATCTTCCCAACCTAGGAATCAAACCCAGGTCTCCCACATTGTAGGCAGATTCTTTACCAGCTGAGCCATAGAGGAAGCCCAAGAATCTCCAGTGGATCTTCCTGACCCAGGAATCGAACCAGGGTCTCCTGCATTACAGGTGGATTCTTTACAACTGAGCTATCAGGTCTCAAAGTGGCCGGGCCACACATTCTTAGTTTACCAGTCCACGCTAGATAAAGAGCTTCTATCAGAGTCAATCACTGCTTCCTTCCTGGAGAAAGTCTTGCTACGAAGAAAAGTCAGCTGAACTAAACAGTGAGCCTGGTGTCACAGTGGTATACATTCTGGTGCAAACTCTTTACTCCTTCTTGGACATTTAACCAAGAATTCAGACCAGTGCTGGTCTGAGGTCACATCTTGAATAGTACTTGTCTAGACAGCTTCACTGAGCACGAGTGGATTCTATGGGAAATCCACCCTCTGGGTGGATTCGTGCTTGTGTTTGGAAGGAGAGTAATAACCTCCCTGCCCCCAAGCCGGAGTTACGCCATGGCCTTCCTGGGCAGCCACACACAAGGGTACCCCGTCCCGCAGCTGCTGCTCCCACGCTCTTGGGAATTTGCGTCGTGTTCCTGCAGGGTACACTGGTACACACAGGTCACCTGCACACTGCCCCACACATGTGTGCACAGCCAGGGCTGCCCCTGGAAGAGAGAAGAGCCAGGGAATCTCAGTCTGAAGGGCCTCCATGACAGCTGTGCTGTTGACGCATTTCATAGGACCCTTAGGCTAGCCTTAAGGACAGAACATTTTCAATTGAGTTTTAATTATTCTCAGAAAAAGAAAAGGAAGAATTTTTAGGATTTTAAGCTGAAAAGTGACGTAGTCAGGTTTGCATTGTAGAAGGAGCAACTGTTCTGTGCAGAATAGACTAGAGGGGGTGAGACCAGAAGTGAGGATTCTAGCAGGAAGGTGAGAACTAGACTGGTAGGCTTCCCCCTCCTTCTCCCAGGCTCTGGCCACAGCTTCATCACCGCAGGAGTGTACTCTAATAGTCCTGAACTGCGGGCTTGGTCTGTGACTTCTTCTGGTCAATGGATGGAATGGGGCAGGAGTGACTGGATACCGGTTCTGAGACTTGACCTTAATTAAGAGACTTCAAATGTTTCTACCTGCTCATCACCAGGAGAAGGATGTGCCCAGCTAGCCTGTGATCCTGAAGGATAAGAGACATGCATGCAGCACACCCACCCCTCCTGCTTGTGGATTCACGGGTCAGTCCAGCGGAGGTCAGTGGAGGCACAGAGCCGTGAGAAAGAACTACCTGTTACTGTAGGCCACAGAGGTTCATGGCTGTGTGTTAGGCAGCAGTGCTGCAGCAGCAATAACTGATACAGCGAGGATGGGAGGATGTGAACAAAGCCAGGGAGTGCCTAGGCAAGCAGATGGAGTCGGTGGTCAGCAGGGCGTGTGGGTGAGACTGATGGAGCATCTCTGAGGGCTTGGAGATTGGGCTCAGGTTTCCGGGCAGTTGGAGGTGCAGTCCCTGTGCTGGAGGGCATGGGGAAGAAGGACAGAAGTGACCTCCTGCATTAGACTTAGGTCAGCAACTCTCTCTCCTTGCCGCATCTCTATTTCTTTGTTTCCGAAGGAGTCTGGGGCCTGTCTGTGAGGAAAACCCCTTGGGGGCTAAACCACTGAGTGGGATCACCTGCATCCCTGCCACCACACTCAGTGATACTCTGTCTCTGTCAGAACCCCTCCTCTACTACAGACTCATTGGAACAAGCCCTGACTTGGACAGGGGGTGAATTAGTCTTCCCAGCCATGGGAGCCACTCAAGGGAGGCCCTGAGATTTCCCAAGGTTTCCTGCTGAGAATGCAGTCTGTTCTCATTACTTTCATTTTCTTAAAATACCTGCCTTTGCATCAGTGAAACTGCCCAAAATGTTCACTTCTTTATTTCCAGAGAGACAAGTGGAGCTCAGTTTTCACTGGATAATTATTTTCAGTTAAGTGATAACAATCCTGTTTTGTGCAAAAATAATCTTGTCCAAAGACCAAATGGTTTATCCCACCCAAGAAACAAGGAGGCAATGGCAGGGAGACCCATCAGCATGTTTTCCATGAGGTGGAGGGGTGTCCCTCCTGGGGCACCTCTCACCTCGTGGGCCACGTGGCACCAGTGGCCTGGTCTGCCTGCTGATTCCCTGCACCGCAGCTGCCTTTTTCTGCCTTGAACTGAAAAGGAAGTACCTCTTGACAACTGCCAGGTACTGGAAAAGCAACTGGTGCTGAGAAGGGCCCTGAACAGAGGCAGGAGACCTGAGTTCCAGACTAGCTATGTATCCCCATGTAAGCCTTCCTGACTCCCGAGGACACATGTGCCTTGGAGTACTCTTGAATGGTCCGGTCACCCTGCTGACCTCAGCCACTGCCCAGTCAGGCCTTGATATCAGGTTTGAAGAAACCATGATGCTGTTCACTTGGCTGTAAAGGCAGCACACCAGCCAGACCCATCCCTTGCCACACCTTCTGATACCCCGTGTTGTGTGTACAAGTTATTTCGAGTCGCTTTTCTTGCTTACCACTCTTTGGTCCATCTCTCAGAGGTCTTCACAGAGTCACGTGGGCCTGCAAGTCTCCTTACTTTATGGTGACGTCATACTCCCGCTTCAGACTAGAACTCTCCACTTCCGCTTTCAGTTCGTCTCTACTGCTGTGATTCTGGGTAAAACCCCTCTCTACCGATTCAGCTGCCTAGAACATCTCCCACCAATGTCTTCCTTCTTCCTAATGCTATGTTTTCATTATGAATCAAAAGTAGATGCAGTTATAATTGTGCACTGAGAAAGACTCTTAAGTTCATATGTTCTTTATTGAACATGATCAGATTTATCAAGAACAGCAAAATACACAGTCCAGAAACCTTTTCCCCTCAGTGAGGCAGACCAGCTGAGCTCCAGCTCTGTGCAGGTGGTGGTAGAGCCCTGTGGGCCCTACTGGCCTCCTGACCTTCACTCCCCACCCCACATCCTCCCTAGGGGACCTCAGGGAGGCCTGGGGAACAATTTGGGAGAAATATGAGG
>NW_011494815.1:4080697-4117859 GCF_000754665.1 Bison bison bison | reverse complement strand
AAATATGAGGAAGCCACAACAACACGTGCAAGCCTATTTTTAAACAATCAACTCTGCCCTTGAGGAAAGAGATCAGTGTTTGTGCAGGATGGGGTAGGGGGTGGATAATGTGGTTGATACATTAAGTAATGTGAATTATGTGGAAAGATGTTTATAAATATTTGTGTGAAAAGAGTACATATTGCTAAGTGAAAATGAAAATCTGACAATACATACGATCCCATTATTGGGGTAAAAAAGAAAAACTGCCTTCCTGCCCACCCTCCTATTGTAACTTACATAGAAAGAAACGAGGATTAAGGTGATCCAAACAAAAAGCTCATGTGAATTTTTGTGTCCAGTATTTCCAATATTTGATACTTCAGGAAAGATGATACAAGAAACCAAAGGGGAAAAAAAACCCTCCAAAGCTCTTGTTGTTGTTCAGTCGCTCAGTTCTGTCCACCTCTTTGCAACCCCATGGAGTGCAGCATTCCAGTCTTTCCTGTCCTTCACTGTCTCCTGGAGCTTGCTCAAACTCATGTCCACTGAGTTAGTGATGCTATCCAACTTGCTAAGCATCTTGTCCTCTGTCACCCCCTTCTCTTGCCGTCAGTCTTTCCCAGCATCAGAGTCTTTTCCAGTGTGTCGGCTCTTCGCATCAGGTGGCCGAAGTATTGGAGCTCTAGGTCTATAAAATTCACCACCCACCCTGAAAGCCTGAAATTCAGGAGGCCTTTGGACATCAACTTCATGCCATCAGCAGTAGATCAAAGGAATACTGATCAGAAAAGCCAGCTTTTTCCTCCTCCATCCTCCCCTAAGACTAGCTAAAGTTCTCCCAGGCTGGTGGAGGAAGATGAATGGAGGGTAATCATGAAAATGTAATGCTGGAGGGCTTCTGAGAAGGGGCCAAGTCCCTGATCCCTCACTCAGAGACTTGGCCTGGAAGTGGGGGTGATAATAGCCCCTCATGCCAGGGATCTGAGAGCAGAGAGGACTGCAGCCTTGCTGCACTGCTGGGTTTAGACACCAACCTAGAATGGTGTCTGGGTAGGTGGGACAGCGGGAGAGGCTGACGGGAGAGCCAAAGACTTCCAGTATGCCTCGGAGGGTACAAGGCTCTTTGCCAGGCCCCACAGCAGGCACTGCTGTCCCTCTGCTTTTCCAGCCCTGGCCGGCACTCCTCAGAGCTCAGACAGTCCTGCCACTGGGTGGCCAGGTTGGGGACAGCAGTAGGGCTCCATGCTGGAGACTCCTGTATATTCACTGGTGTACAGTTCTCCTACCACCCTGGTCACTGACAGATGAGGAAACAGAGGCTCAGAGTGGTTACATGGTTTGTCCAGGTCACAGAGTGGAATTCAGACCATGGTCTAACTTCTTGTCAGTTTCAACTGACTTCAGCCCCACATTCTCTTCTCAACTAAGTGGAGACAAAAAGATCAAAAGTGACGGTGCCAGGGCCCCTAAACCAGACTGGACAGGAATTGGGAGAGAAGACACTGTGGAGCCACCATATCTCTTCGGTATAGTTTGCTGTATTCAAATTAGATGGTGCAATCTCCATGAATAAAATTACCATCCCCAAATGGATCACACCCAATTTAAATATATAAGAGACCATTAATGGCCAGGCTGTCTGTTAGAATTTTGCACCAGCATCATTTGTGGTGTGGTTTTGCTGATACACAAGGGGCACAATGGATATCACGAGCATGAGGCACACTTGGCCTCCCGGCTGGCTGGGTGCTAAGGGCCAGAGTCATCAAAGAAGCTCTGACCCACTCTCCTGAGGGCTGGAGAGCTTCCCTCTGTCCGAGAACATTAGATACCCTTCCCTGGCCCCAGCCATCCTCCCCATTACCCAGCTGAGTGACCTTGACAAACACTGCTGATGGGTTTCCCTGAGCTAACCCTGAGGAGTTCAGCAAGCAGTTAGTTTATGGAGGAGGTTCCCTGATCAACGCCTGAGGACGGACAGGGAGGAAGTAGCCATAGGCAAAGAGAAGATTCTAGCTGCTAGACAGGCTCAGTAAGGAGAGGAGACCCCTGAAGTGGAATGTCAGTGGTGTTCGGAGTTACACAGAGCAAGCCGGCCAGGCCTCAGTGGCCCCACATAGGTTAGTCATAGATAACGGGCTGCCTGGGAAGGGAAGTGACGTTGGCCAGTCACTTGGAAGTCACTTGGAGGTGACCTGAGACCAGGCAGCTGGGCCTCCATGGAAGAGGGTCTTGGCAGGCAGCAATGACTGATGCTCTCTGGTGTTGCATCCCGTCTGTCCAGTGGGGGTAATCCTGACCCTGCCTCATGGCCCCAGGGCAGAAAGAGATAATGTATGCGAACCTAAGCTCAGGCCCGCATACAGTGAGGGCTCAAAACATGTTGGTCCACATGTCTCTGTCCTGACTCAAAGTCCAGGATGACCTGCACTTTGCTCCCTTGGCTTCGTTCTCCTTCCCCAGCATCCAAAAAGCATCCAGCCTCTCTTGCACGCCTCTACTGACAGACAGATCACTGGTTCCCAAGTCAGCCCAAGTCACTGTGAACACCTTTTTTTATCGTTTATTGTGGTATATATACATAACATAAAATATACCATTTTAACCCATTTTTAAGTGCACAGTTTAGTGTCATTGAGTATTAATATATCCGTAATGTTGTGTCACCATCACCACCATCCGTCTCCAGAACTTTTTTATCTTCCCGAACTGACTCTCTAGACCCATTAATACTAACTCCCAATCTCCCCTCCCCCAGCCCCCGGCAGCCATCATTCTGCTTTCTGTCTCAGTTCCTTTGACTACTCTGGATATAGTATAGAAGTGGAATCATACCTGCAGTGTTTGTTCTTTTGTGCCTGGCTTATTTCACTCAGCATAATGTCTTCAAGGTTCATCGTGTTGTAACCTGTGCCAGCATTGCATTCCTTTTTGTGACTGATTAATATCCCATTGTGTGTATATACTGCATTTTATTTATCCATTTATCTGTTGATAGCCACTTGGGTTGTCTGCACCTTTTGGCCATTGTGAATAATGCTGCAGCAAACATGAGTGTGCAAATATCTCTGCAAGTCCTTACTTTCCATTCTTTGGAGGATATACCTAGAAGGGGGATTGCTGGCTTAGGTGGTAATTCTATGCTTAAGTGTTTGAGGAAGCACCATACTGTTTCCCACAGCACCTGCACCTGTTGGGTGGCTCTGAAAAAACTGTCTTGCATGCACTGGACTCTGCATGCCCATGGCTTCCCTCACTGGCTTTGCCCTCAAGGCCATGTCCCTTAGCTGCCTGCTGAGCCTTGATGGCAGCCTGAGAGCCTGCTGGGCTCTCTCTGCTATGGGCAGGTCTCCCCGGGGCCCCAGGTCCCTGAAGTTGGCTCCCCTGGTACACATGCCTCCCAGGGCTCCTCTCCAACCATTCTTTGTACAGAGCACATTCTCTAGAGAAATTCCCCAAGGCTGGGGATATCCAGGCTGCCCTGTTGTGGGGAGAGGGGGCCTCAGAGTTGGGAATGAGCCGGCGGTCGTGTGTGGAATGCAATCCAGGCCCATACCTCAGCCTGCCCCACCCACCAGCTGGTTCTCTGCCCCTCACTTGCTCCTTACCCTCACTCCCCTCCAGCCGCATGAGCCTTTCATCTGCCCTCTTCCCAGCTCAGAGCTCCCCTCATTCTCACCACACAGATTTCAACTCAGAAGTCAACTTCTGAAGGAGACCCTCACTGACTACCTGGCATGAAGTCCCCCACTTGCTCGCTTTCTATCACCTTTCCGGCTTGACTTCCTTCACTGCACTCACTGCTGTCTACCAGCAGGTAAGCAAGCCCATGGGTCTGGAACTCCTCTGGTCCCTGGCTCTGTCCTGATGCCCAGAAGGTGCCTGGCATCGAGGAGACACTCAGTGGCCAAGTATGAAGGCCAAGAACCACTGTCTCCCCCACTCTCTTCTCCTGGCTGGGGAGTCAGGGACCTGAGGCAAGGACCCTCCCCCAGGGTCTCACTCTCATCAGCAGTGACCTGGGTACCTGGCCTCAACCATCCCTATAGCCTCTCCCTGTGTTTCCTAGTCTCCTAAGTTCATTAACCCCACTAACAAAACAAAAATCTCTAAACAGAAGTATAAATGTAACCTGGGAAATTCTGAAGGCATTTTATACATTTAAAGAGGTAACATAGGTTTAAAATTGAAATTTTACTCTGCTCTATTTCCTAGATGAGACTGAAAGCTCTTGACAGTCATACGGCTTTAAAATATCTAACCTCAGTTTCTGAAGGGATGAAGACTGTGTCTTCACCCTCCATTCCTAAAGACTCCTGATTTCCCTGTCCTGAGACATTTTCCATTTCTCTGTCCTGGACCTATATGAAGTCCACCCAGTGGGAGATTGTGCATGTGTTGGGTGTGTGGTGGGAGGAGTTATGTCATCACCACCAACAGGACTTCCCTGGTGGCCCAATGGTTAAGACTGCGCACTCCCAGTGCAGTGGGCATGGGTTCAGTCCCTAGATGGGGAAGAGCCTGACTGCCACATGGTACAACCGAAACACAATAAAACAACAGCAACAAATAAACCAAATCCCTGCCCCCCCCACTTCAGTGGGGAAATGGGTGGTGACCACCGCTCCTCCTGTTGTACTAAACCTCTCTAGGCAGCTGCTCCAAACATTGAATTACATGAGTTTTTGCTCAGGGCCCTTTCAATGTCTGTGGGGCGGTATCATGGTGGCTCTTCTACTACCTAGTGGTGAAGCCAGCCCAGATCCAGGGCAGCACCGCACTCATAGGACACTCACGGAGGAACTCTACAGCAGGCCAGGCCCACAGGGCGGGGTGGGGGTGGGGGTTGAGGGGGGGCTTTGAGGGGGCAGGGCATGCACAGGCCCTTACTCTGCTAGCCAGGAAGTACAGACTCAGCCCAGAAGGGAATCCTCACACAGGCTTGCCTCACCCTGGCCCAGCCCAGTCCCCAACGTTGCCAGAGGCTGGGTGACTGGTGGGAAGAACACTGGATGCAGCTCAAGACCTATGAGTCCCAACTCTGTCTCTGCCACCAAATGTGGACCAGGCACGCCTTGACTCTCCCCATTTAGGAACCAAAAGGGTTAGAATGGATCATTTCCAAACTTCTCTCTCTGTGTGATTTCTCCTTTGTTCCTGCCCTTGTTGCAGTCCCTGAAGTGGGGCTGGGTGAAGCCAAGATGCCCGGGGTGACTCTGTCCTCACTGAGCCCAAAGTGTGGACACAGAACTGAAATACGAGCGTGAACTCTGCTCGGTGGGAAGGAGACTTGAGTGTGGTCCAGGGAGGTGTTCTAGAAGCTCTGAATGAAGAGTCTGCAGTGGGGAGACCAGAGCTGATTCTTGGAGGAGCAGGACTGGAGCTGCACCTGCAGCATTTGGGGATGTGCATTCGCTGAGGTGGACGGGGGGCGGGTAAGGGGGAAGCATCATAGAGGAGGATGGGTGGGAGACGTGGCCAGGCCAGCAGGGGGTCCAGAAGGAGAGCGCGTGAGAAAATTTCTTGGTGTCCCAGTACTGTGGAGCAGGGAAAAAAGGGTTTCGAGGTTTGCTAATTTGGGGGTCAAAGTCTAAACAAAGGATTTCTTTTTGCTTGTGACAGTAGCTTGTCTCTGGCCACAAGAGGGTCTTATTCTGGTGACAGCATGAATGATTAGGACTCCTCCAAAGAAGTTCTTGGGTCTGTTGCCACCTCCAGCGTAAGAGTCCCAAGTGAGGCCAACCTGCACTGTATTTCATAAAAAGGCATTTTTGTAAATGTTACATAAGACCATCACAGAAACTTTGGAAAAGGGGAAAAGTAAAATTACCCCCAGGCATCCATTAATATCGCCCCTGAGAGGTTGGGTGTGTTTCCATCCAGTATTTTCCATAAGCATGGGTGTCCATGGGCTACTGCTGTACGTCTTATGTCCATATCACGTGTATTTTTATTTTTTTAATTAAAAAAAATTTGGCCATGCCACTCAGCATGTGGGATCTTAGTTCCCCAACCAGGGATTGAACCCATGCCCCCTATAGTGGAAGTGTAGTTTCAAGCACTGGATCACCAGGGAATTTCCCTTGCATATATTTTTAAATACATAAGAAATGCACAAGGCACATGTGCATCATTCTTCCTGCCCTGCAGTGGCCCACCTTTAAGAAACAATGCTGTATATAAAGCAGAGGAGGCAGTGAGAGAGGTGCCGGCTGGCATGTGCCAGAATGATGTTAGATGTGTGTCTCTAGGCCAGGCAGCCATCACAAGGCTGCATGTGATTGCTGGTTTCTGCTCGGTGTCCTGTCTTGTAATCTCAACATGTATTTGTGACCTTGCTCAGTGTTCATTGTCTATTAAATGCACTACAAAACTTAATTCCCATGGTTGGTGGCTGAGTGAAGGAGCTTTTAAAAGAAAGGTGTATCCTTTTAACTCAGAAACTCTTGTTATCATATTTTGAGACTTAATTTTTTTTAGAGTAGTTCTAGATTCACAGCAAAAGTGAAAGGAAGGTACAGAGGTTTCTCATATGCCTTTTCCTGCACACAGGCACAGCTTCCCTCATGGTCAGCGTCATGTAGCAGAGTGGCACACTTCTGACCAAGGGTGAGCCTATACTGGGGACTTCCCAGGTGGCAGCGGCAAAGAATCTACGTGCAATGCTGGAGACCTGGGTTCGATCCCTGAGTCAGGAAGATCCCCTGGAGGAGGGCGTGGCAACCCACTCCAGTGCTCTTGCCTAGAGAATCCCATGGACAGAGGGGTCTGGCGGGCTGCAGTCCTTAAGGTCTCAAGGAGTCAGGACTGAAGCGACTAAGCAGCAGCGGCAGCCAACCTGCACTGACACACCATGATCGCTCAGAGTTTGCAGTCAACCTCAGAGTTCACTCCTGTGTTATATCTTCTATGGTAAGTGGCATGTATCCATCGCCTTAGTACCATACAGAGTATATTTACAGCCTTAAAAATCCTCTGTGCTCTGCCTGTTCATTCTTCCCGCCACCTCCACCCCCACAACCACTTATCTTTTACTGTTTCCATAGTTTTGACTTTTCCAGACTGTCTTATAGTTGGAATCATACAGTATTTAGCTTTTTCAGATTGTCTTCTTTCACTTAGTAACATACCTTTAAGATTCCTCCTAGTCTTATTTATAGCTTTAGAGCTTGTTTCGTTTTAGTTCTGAATAGTATCCCATGGCCTGGAAGTACCACTGTTTATTCATTCACCTACTCAAGGACATCTTGGTTGTTTCTAAGCTTTGGCAGTTATGAATAAAGCTATTATAAATATCCCTGTGCAGGTTTTCACGTGGGCATAAGTTTCAGTTCCTTTGAGTCAATACCAAGGAGCGTGATTGCTGGATCCTATAGTAACAGCATGTTTGGCTTTGTAAGAAATGGATAAACTGTCTTCCAAAGTGAAGGGTATGCATTCCCACCAGGAATGATGGAGGGTTTCTGTGGCTCCTCCTCCTCGTCAGCATTTGATGTTGTCAGGGTTTGGGATTTTGGTCATTCTAATTGGCATGTAGTTGTAATTATTGTTGCTTTTTAATTAAATATTTATTTGTTTTTGGCTGCATTGGGTCTTAGTTGTGGCATCTTTAACCATGGTGTGCAGGCCTGTCTCTAGTTGAGGCCTGCAGGCTCAGGAGTTGCCCTGCGGCCTGTGGGATGTTAGTTCCCTGACCAGAGATTGTGCCCACGTCCCCTGCATTGGGAGGTGGATTCTTAACCACTGGACCACCAGGGAAGACTCTTGTTTTAACTTGCATTTCCTTGATGGAATATGATGTGGAGCATCGCTTAATATGCTTATTAGTCTTCTGTTTATCTTCAATAGATGAGGTGTCTATTGAGGTCTTTGGCCCATTTTTTAACCGGGTAGTTTGTTTTCTTGTTGAGTTTTAAGAGTACTTTGTGGGACTTCCCTGGTGGTCCAGTGGTTAAGACTGCACTTCCACTGCATTGGGTACAAATTTGGTCCCTTGAGGGCACCTAAGATCCCACATGCAATACAGCCAAAAACAACAACAAAAAAGAGTTCTTTGTGTATTTTGGATAGCAGTCCTTTATCAGATATGTCTTTGGTAAATACTATCTCCCAATCAGTGGGTGATCTTGTTATTTTAAAGAGCTCCACAGATCAAATAAGTGAACTCCAACCATTCTCTGAGCTCTGACAGCCTAGAGAAGAGGTGGGAAGGGGGATGCTTACTTTTTCTTCCCCAACTGGATTCAGAGGTCAGCAGTCCTCACAGACTGGAATGGGCAGGGCTGCCCAGTGGTACTTCTTTTTTAAAATTAATTAATTTACTCTAATTGGAGGATAATTACTTTACAATATTGTGATGCCTTTTGCCATACATCGACTTGAATTGGCCACAGGTGTACATGTGTCGCCCCTATCCTGAACCCCCGTCCCACCTCCCTTCCCACCCCATCCCTCTGGGTTGTCCCCGAGCACCGGCTTTGGGTGCCCTGCTTCGTGTATCGAACTTGCACAGGTCATTTATTTTCCAGTGGTACTTCTTAAGGGTCACTACTCATGATGGCTTTAGGCGGTGGAGACCCTCAGGATAGAACTGGCAATGTTCTATTTATAGACTTTTTCTGCCTAGTCTGCCAGAAGAGGTCTTTCTGACTCTTTGTGGTGGATCTGCTTTTTTAAATATTTTATTTTTATTTATCTACTTGGCTGTGCTGGGTCTTAGTTGCAGCAGATGGGATCTAGTTCCCTGACCAGGGATCAAACCCTGGGCCCCCTGCATTGGGAGCTCAGGGTCTTAGCCACTGGACCACCAGGGAAATATGGTTTTGCTTGCAAGTTCCCTTGGGGAAACCAGTCCTCCTCAACTTCATTAAGCTATCAATTACGATGGCTTCACCCTCCAGCCCTGACTCTCTGAAGCAGATAATCTTAAGGACCACTCCACCCTGCCCCTCAGTACAGTGGTTGATTCAGAAATGGGCATCTGACTCAAACAGCCAATCAGAATCCTTTTCTGGTATTGTTGTGTGATCCTTGGGAAAAAGAGAGCCTCCTTTAGATAGCCTTGTTTTGCTGGGAGGTTCTGTATCTGGGCTGCCCACCACCATCTTTCCTAACTCCTGGAAAGAAGAAAGCCAAGCAGAGCCAAGAGATGGACAGAGAGAGGCAAGGCTCTGATTGCCTGAGCTCCCACATAAACCATGCCTGGTTGCCCAGAGTTCCGTTCAAGAACCGATGAATTCCTTGATTGTCTAGGTTCAAGTGAGTTAGGTACCTCTCACGTGTAACCAAGAGCCCTTCCAGGTCCATTCAACAGAGCTGCCCTGTACAGTTGAGCACGTATGCACTGTGTAACCAGAGGTGGCATCCTGTACTTATACAACATAATATACTTTCAGCTCAGCTGAAAGTAGTATGGTGCTCAGGCATCAACCCCTCTCAGAAGCCCTCTTAGATTTCCCCAGGCAGTCAGCCCTCCTCAATGCTTCCAGGAGTTTTGTGAAAAAATACACTGGAGAGCTAATCCCTCTATATTGAAATTTACATACACACACACCCACCTGTCTCCCCGCAGACTGGCACCTCTCCTGTATGGACTAGATCTGATTTCTCTCTTTTTCCTCAGTGACCCAACTGAGAATGTGCTTAGATGCTTATTAAGTGAATTGTCATCAAATCTCATGACAACAAACAACTGGAATGTCCCATTTAGTTTGTTGTAAAGAAAATTCCCCTTGTAGTTGCCACAGGTAGATCGGGAATCAACAGACTTTTTTCTGTAAAGAACCAGATAGCCAATATTTTAGGCTTAGCAGTCCACGTCATCTGTGTCATGACTTTCATTCCTCCTGTTGTAGCATAAAAGCACTACAATAAGCCTGGCTGCATCCCAATAAAACATTATTTACAGACACTGTAATTTCATATAATTTCCATGTCACACAATATTCTTCTTCTTTTGGGTTTTCCAAACTACTTCACAATGTAAAAGTCATTCTTAGCTCTCAAGTCATACAAAAATAGGAACCTGGCAGGATCTGGCCCATAGACCTCAGTTTGCTGACTCCTGGTGTAGACAGTCTCTGGGCACCCCCATCAACAGGGGGCACTGGAAGGAAGTTGCATGTCCCCCTGATTCTGGGTCTTGGAGCTGGAACGGCTATCACCTGGTACGGCAGCCTTAGCCTTCGCCTGCCCTCACTATGTGAATCAGAGATTGGGCTGACTTCCGGTGACCCACGGGCTCGCAGCATGTCAAAATAGGAAGAACACAACACAGCTGTACCCACTACAGACCTGGGGAGCTGAGACCCCTTAAGCCTACCGACTGGCTCCAGGTCACACACCTTGGTGAGTCTGGGTCTCAGGGGACCAGGTATGCTGTCACCCGAGAGGCTTTCACCAAACCACCCAGCAGTGACCAGAGGAGGCTTATTCCTTTAGCCGCAATCCTCCAGGTGCTGGTTTCATCTTCACACACCCTTACGCACTTGGCTCTTGGCTGCACCCACCTCGCCTCACCCCAGATAGCACCAAGCAGCGGCGGTCTGGCAGTGACCTTCCCCTGTCACCTGCGATGCCTGGTCTCTGCCACATGCTGTGGGCCTCTCGTACCAGGCCCCTCCCAGCCCTGTGAGCCCAGCCCATACAGCCAGGAAGGCACCTTTGTAGAAAGGTCTGTTTCAGAGGCCCAGGTGGCCCCAGACCGGTCTTCTCCATCTGCAGGAGATAATG
This sequence comes from Bison bison bison, assembly GCF_000754665.1. NCBI lineage: Eukaryota > Metazoa > Chordata > Mammalia > Artiodactyla > Bovidae > Bison > Bison bison. The sequence continues at coordinate 4,107,146 of NW_011494815.1, read as the reverse complement.
GACGTGCATCTTTGAAAAGGAATACATACATATATAATGATTTAGTTTAAGAAACTGAACAAATATTCAGTTTCTTAAACTGTTAATACGTAATTAACTGATAATAAAATTAATTGGGTAAAACAGCCTAAAAATAATGGACTACTCATTACCTGAGGGAATATAACTGCATTGAAAGAAGTCTGACTGTTCCAGAGACCAAAAAAGTCCCCAAAAGCAGTGAAAGGAAAAGGCTTTGTCCAGACACTGGATAAGGGTTCCGGTGTGTGGCTCCCTGACGCCCCTCCTGGAAGGGGTGGAGGTAAAGACCGCCTCTTACAACTCAGCAACTTCACAGTGGATTTAAAGAGCATCCCAATGCCCACCCCAGCCTTGACAGCACCCTTTCATCACCACCAATTCCAAGAAGGAGAAGAAAAAACCAAAGCACTATTCACATCCTTTTGTTAGATTATAAAAGAGAAAACTTGCAGAGACTTTAGGAACTCATCCCTTCCACGGTCAGTGTCAGTCCCCAGACTGGACACTGGCAGGGAGGCTACCTGGCTGTGTCTCCAGTCTGGGGTGTTAGGGAAAGAAGATGCAAATGCAAAATTCCCATGACAGCTGCAGACAGAGGTGAGGTGCAATCAGAGGAGGGGAAGGTGCCGGGATCCAGTTAGAAGGGCTGGGTGGGCTTCGACAGCACAGGAGAGAGAGGAACAGGAGCAACAGCCCCAGGCAGGGCAGCACAGGGATCCATTGGAAACAGCTGGGATTTGGGCTGAAACAGGACCCAGGAATGGCTAGGATATAAGGTCACAGTTGTGCGAGGGAGGCGCTGGCTCTGACCACCTCGCCTGGGACAGCCTGGCAAGCTCTGGGTCCCACCGTAGACCCTGGCTTTTATTATTCATCTCTTTTGTGAACTCAGGTGGGGAAAGGTCTGCTGAGAGTCATGCCAGAATTCACAGGAGAAAGACTCTGTAATTTCTTTTAGCTCTGTGACTCTGGACAAAGTATTCAGTATTAATGCAGTTGACCATGACGTCTTCTGTGTGCGCAACTGACAAACCAAATTACCTTTCCTTATCTCCTGGGGAGAAAAAAAGGACCATTTATTTGACATATTTCATAATCATTTCACCTGCTTGCCCCCTACGAAGAGCACGGGTGACCCGGCTCCCTCCCTCCCTCACGAAGCAGGAAGCATATCCTCTAATAAAGCCCAGTTTCTAAAGAATGCTTTTAATCTTGGAATAACTGAGCGGGATTTTCAATTGTATTTTTAATTCTCTATCTACTTTTAAAAGCCCAGGTTTCCATCCTCTCCAATTCTCAGCTCATCATGGGCTCCCATCTCCTGCCTGGCCTCTGCCTTGTGGAGAAGGCAGTGGGCAAAGTCTGCTGAGGATTGGGGGTGAGGGCTGTGTGCCACCCACCGGGCACTGTTCTCTAGGTGGGGCCTTGCACATCCCCAGGCTGGGCCACTACAGAGCCCCAAAACATTTGTTTAAATTTTAGTAAAAGATACATAACATAAAATTTACCACCTTAACCATTTTTAACTGCGGTTCAGTGGCATGAAGCACATTCACCATTCATGTTGTCATACAACCGTCACCACCATCCATCTCCAGAACTCTTTTCATCTTGCAAAACTGAAACTGTTCAGTTAAACAATAACTCCCCATTGCCCCCTCTCCTGGAGAATCCCAGGGACGGGGGAGCCTGGTGGGCTGCCATCTATGGGGTCGCACAGAGTCGGACATGACTGAAGCGACTTAGCAGCAGCAGCAGCAGCCCCCTCTTCCCAGACCCTGGCAACCTCCACTCTGCTTTCTTTCTCTATGAATCTGACTACTCCAGGTTCTTCATGTAAATGGAAGCATACAGTATTTGCCTTTTTGTGACTGGCTTATTTCACTTGAAATAATGTCCTCAAGGGTCATCCATGTTATATTAATAGTATCTGTCAGGATTTCCTTTCCTTTTAAGTTAAATAATATTCTATTGTACATATTAATATATACCAGATTTTGTTTATCCATCCACCCCCTGAGGGATATTTTTAATTAATTTATTAATTTATTTATTTTTGGCTGTGCCAGATCTTCATTGCGGCACATGGGGTTTCTCTAGTTGCGGCAAGCGGGGGCTACTCTCCAGTTGTGGTGTGTGGTCTTCTCGTTGTGATGGCTTCTCTTGTGGCAGAGCACAGTTGTCCTGTGGCATGTGGAATCTTCCCAGACCAGGGATCAAACCCGCGTCTCCTGCATTGGCAGGCGGATTCTTTACCACTGGACCACCAGGGAAGTCTGACTGAGGGATGTTTGGGTTGCTTCCATATTTTGGCTATTGTGAATACTGCTTATGAATAGAAATATCTCAAGAATCTGCTTTTAACTCTTTTGGGTATATGTTCAAGAAGTAGGATTGCTGGGTCAGATAGTGATTCTATTTTTAATTTTTTGAGCAGGAACAACTTTTATTTATCCCCGTTCTGGCCTTCTTCCACTCCTCAGGCTGGAGGCCAAGCCAGGCAACCCATGAGAGTGTGAGAAAGCAGTCTAGGGCTTCTCCAGAGGAGGGGACTTTGCACAGAATCTAGCAGGTGGCCTCTCAGGGCTTCCTCTCAGGATTTCAAGTCAATGTTTCTTAGGATTTCCAAGACCCTCACTCTAGAGTCTGCCCTTGGGAGCTGGCAGGGGACACATTCACATATCAAATAGGATAATAAGCACCTGGGATCAAGGAGGTATGATCTCCCAGGTATGATCATTATCCCATTTTACAGATGAGAGTACTGATGCTCAGAGAGGTTAAATGGGGGTAAGGGGTCCCAAGGTCCCAGCTAGGAAGTGGTAAGGCTCAGACTCCAGCCCAGCTCTGTCTGCATTCTACTACCTTGTGCTGCCTCTACTGGCATTTAAATGCAGTGTGGAGAGGTGCAAACCACCTGCTACAGAAAGAGTGTACACGGTCAGAGAGAGGAAACCAGTTCTTTTTTTATTGTTGGCTGCTTGAGTCTTTGTTGCTGTGCGTGGGCTTTCTCTAGTTACAGCAAGCAGAGGCTACTCTAGTTTCGTTGTGGCTTCTTTTGTAGCACAGCATGGGCTCCAGGGCATGCAGGCTTAATAGCTATGGCACACAGGCTTCAGTAGCTGTGCTGGGAACGGGTTTAGTTGCCCTGAGGCATGTGGAATTTTCCCAGACCAGGGATCAAACCTGTGTCCCGTGCATTGGCAGGCAGATTCCTAACCACTGAACCACCAGGGAAGTCTAGGGCAAAACTGCTTCTGACTTAGGAAGCTGGAAGTTTCCTTGGAGGAGCTGCATTTTAGCAGGACTTTGAAAAACAGGTAGATGGTGGAAGCAACTGGGTAAAAAACCCCTTGAGTGGTTCTGTCTGGTGAAAGGTAATAGATCTTAAATGCAGAAGACAGAGACTGACCTAAGAAAATATTGGTGTGGTTTATGTCAGAGGATGTTTTGCCTGTGTTCACTACTAAGAATTTTATGGTGTCAAGAACATGAAAGAATCAAGAATCTTAAATAAGTATTACTAGGGTAAAGAAGCCAATCTGAAAAGTCTATATACTATATGATCCCAACTATAAGACATTCTAGGAAAGGCAGAGCTATGGTGACAGTAAAAAGATCAGTGGTTTTCAGTGGTTGGTGGGAGGGAGTGACAGAAAGACAAGTAGGTGGGACACTGAGCATTTTTAGGATGTATGTTATTATAATGATGGATAAATATCATTGTATATTTGTCCAAACCCATGTAATGTATAATACTTAGATGAACCCTAAAGTTAACTATAGACTTTAGGTGATAAGAATATGTTAATATAGGTTCATACTTGGTTAAAACTGTACCATACTAGAGTGGAGATGTTGCTAATGGATGTGTAGGGCCAGGGGATATGTGGGAAATCTCTATACCTTCCTCCCAATTTTGTTGTAAATCTAAAACTGCTTTTAAAAAATAATTTTAAAAAGTTATTTTGAAAAAGAAAAAAAAAGTAAAGCATATTCAAGTTCTACTCTTGCTATAGGCAGTTCTCAGGATGAATCTTGTCAAAGTTTCACATAATAATTAACTCCTATGCTATTTAACTTTTTCCAGAGTTTAAGAATGTTTAAAATTTTCCAATTAATTTTATATACTTAGAGTAACTCCAATACCAAGACCTGATATATTTTTTTAAAAGTATCAGATAAAGTACATTTATCTAAAATCAGGAGCCAACATCATACTCAATGATAAAACACTCAACTCTAATCTAGAGGGATTCACATTTGAGTCAGAAATAAGACAAGATTATCAGTTGGGTATCAGCAGTGTTAGCAGCTATAACAAACAAAACCCCAAATCTCAAGAGCTTAACACAGTAACAGTTTATTTCTTATTCACACAAATAACAATGAGGACCCCTGGTCAGCAAGCATCTCCCATTAGGCTTTTCATGGACCTAAACTCCTCTGCCTCTGGTTCTACTATCACTGAGAACCACTGCTAGATCTTCCAGCAGCAGAGAGAGAGAGAGGAGAGGGTGGTATGGAAGGTTTTACGGGCCAAGCAGGAAAGCCCCTGTGTCATTTCCACCCACCATCTGCAGGCTAGAACTCTGGAGAAAAGGAGACAGGTGGTAATGCAGCATTCCCTTAAGTCTGCTCCACTTCTAGGTCACTTTCTGCACATTTTGATGTGGGGCAGGCAGGCAATGACTGCCACCTGAGCACTGGTGATTATAAACACATCCCAATTCCAGAGATTTAAAATGTGAAAACTTTGACTCAGTGAAATACCGCTGTAAAAACCCATAAACGAGCAAGGGTTTTCCAGGCATGATCCCAAGGCAAAAAGCATAAAAGACAGACTGAACTACATAAAAATTAAAAATCCCTCACATCAAAAAAAGAAAATTAAGGACTTCATGGCAGTGCAGTGGTTAAGACTCCACGCTTCCAATGCACGGGGCTCTGGTTCAGTATCCTGGGGTCGGGGGAACTAAGATCTCACGTGAAAGTCAGTGTGTTAGTCACTTAGTCGTGCCTGACTCTTTGTAACCCCCTGCTATGGAATTCTCCAGGCTAGAATACTGGAGTGGGTTGCCATGCCAGTCTTCAGGGTATCTTCCCTACCCAGGGGTTGAACCTGAATCTACTTCATTTCAGGTAGACTCTTTACTGTCTGAGCCCCCTGTGGCAAAAAAAAAAAAAATTATAAGCAGAAGGACCCATGGTGGGTGGAAATATTTGTAACGTGTGATAGATCAAGAATTAGTAGGCTTACTATTTTAAAAACCCTTATAAACCAATGGTGAAAAACATGAAGACTCGAAGATAAAAATGGACAAAACTGTAACAGGAAATGAATCAAAAAATAACTAAAAATGGTTAAATATGTTAACTATGTAAAACTATTTGGAAGTCAAAGAAATGCAAATGAAAACCACAATAGGATATCTTTTTTTTTTTTTTTAATCAAACTGGCAGAGATCTGAAAATCGATAATGGTACTGGCAAGGACTAGAAATTAGAGACTAATTCACGTCTGGAAGAGAGTAAAATGGGTGCACTATGTAGCTCTGTGAGTAAGATCTTAAAAATATGCATACCTGTTAACCCAGCCATCCCACTTTTGGAAATTTTAAAATTTAGTTTTTATTTTTATCAAAGTTAAACATGCATATAATTTTGAAAGTTGAAAAATTCTACATGGTTTCTTATGAAAATAGGCAATTCCCTGAAGCCCCTTTCCCTCAACCCCTTACCCTATCACCACCCTACCCCTCTTTCTCAGTTGTAGAGATACGGATTTCAATCTTTCTGATATTTACCATATTTTCCACAAAGAACATGCTTATATGGCTACTTCTTGAATTTTCAGGTTTGGGCATTATCTAATGATTTCTCATCAAGAAGAGAAGATTTAACTTTCTCACCAACCCCTGCCGCTAAATACAACGGCTACAAAACACATACCTATCCTCAGCCACCCGCACACCCACATATACCTCCTGGTCATCAGCCTCCCAGTATAGTTGTCACTCTGATTAGACCAATATTCATTATTCCTTATTCCTACTGTAATGTGTGTGTGCTCAATCTCTCAGTCATGTCCAACTCTTTGCCACCCCATGGACTATAGCCCATCCAGCTCCTCTGTCCATGGAATTTTCTAAGCAAGAATATTGGAGCAGCTTGCCATTTCCTACTCCACGGGATCTTCCCGACCCAGAGATCGAACCCGCCTCTCTTGGACCTCCTGTATTAGCAGGCAGGTTCTTTACCACTGCACCACCCGAGAAGCCCTTTCTGGCTGTAAATCTGTTGTCAAATGAGCTGCGTAAAAATGTTGTTATTTTCTTTTTCTGCATAGCATTTTGTTTTCCCTGGAGTAATAACTGACTTGTTTTAATCATTGGCTCAGCTTGCTCATTTTTATCATCAATTTAACCACAAACTCTCTTTCAGAATTTTGAACTTGTTACTCCATTGTGTTCTGGCTTCACCTGATGCAGTTTTTTAAAAATCCATTGCCATTCTGAGTCGTAGTCCTCTGTATATACCTTCTTTTTCTCTGATCTTTTTTCTGTCCACATCACCCCATATTAACCCCAATCCTGAGATAATTGATGAGCCTGGTTTGAGACCTCTTCATGGTTCTGTGGTATAAATCAGGCTTCTTTTGATGAAGATGCTTCTTCATCTCTGGGATACGGCTTTCTTGGACCTGTTTAAGTCCATCTACTTGCCAACTACCAAAATGCTGTTGCTGATGACTCCTCTGTTATCCTCCTCTTTGTGGGTTTGTTCTGTTTTAGTCAATTTGCTATATTAATAGTTTGGAGAGAAAGCAATATTGTACCCAGGTTAGGTATGGAGGGAGTCCTTCTTCCCGGTGGAGAGTCTTGATTAGACTCCTCCCCAGCCCCGCCCTGGGACCTGGCTCTCCACATCTGACTCCCTCCTCCCGAAGTCCTCTCAAAACAGCTGTTGCTTAGCTCAGTTCAGCTGGTGGGCAAATACCCTCAGGGCAAATTAATGACCTTAGTGTCAAATATAAGGAGTTTGAAAAAATTACAGTAAACCCCAAAACAACATAAGGAAAGAGATTTTAAAAAAACAAAATGGAAATCAATGAAATAGAATTTAAAAAATGGAAGGTAAAGACCAATGAAACTAAGAGTTGATTCTTTGAAAAGACAAAAATCTCTGGGAAGATTGATCAAAGAAAAAAAAAGAAAATATACAAATAAATGATATTATATATGAAAAGAGTAACATAACTATAGTTAAAACAGGCTTAAAAGATAATAAGATAAAGATAGACAAATATTTGGAGATTTTATCTTTTCATGTGGCTGTATTTGCAATAAAAGATAACTGAGAAAAAATGCAGTAAGAGAATGCTATCAACAACTTTATGTCAACAAATTTGAAGTCTTAGTAGAAATAAATTCCTACCAAAACTGAAAAAAAAATAGATATTATGAATAGCCTTTAAACAATTAGAGAATTTGAAGGAATAATTGAAAAATATTCCCATAAAGAAAATTCAAGGCCCAGATGGTCTTATAGGTGAATTATACAAACATTTCAAAAATAGACAATCCCAATCTTACATGAATTCTTCTAGGGAATATAAAAATAATGAATATTCCCAAATTAATTTTTTGAGGCCGGTGTAATCGTAATACAAAAAGTAAACAAGTATAGCATAAAAAAAGCAAATTACAGATCTATTTCACTCATACATTTAGATATAATAATCCTAAGTAACATTATCAAAATGTATATAAAAAAGATAATGTAAAATAACCAAGTTGAGTTTGTTCCAAGAATACAAAGGTGGCTTAATATTAGAAAATCTATAAAGGTAATTTACTACATTAATAGATTAAAGAAGGAAAAGCATATTATCTAAGTAGACACAGAAGAAGGTATTTGATACAAGTATATACTGACCAATGATAAACTTTTAAGCAAATTGGAAATAAAAGGGAAGTTCCTTAAACTGATAAAGGATATCTAGAAAAACATCCAAAAGAAATATTACTTGTGTAAAAAATAGAAACATTTCGTTTAAAATCAGGAAAAGATAATGCCCACTCTAACATTTTTGTTCAGCCTTGTACTTACAAATTTGTCTTTCTTAAATAATTACATTTAGTAGAAGTTTATAAATAAATTAATAAAGAAGAAAATAAATGAATGGCATACGTTTGAAAAGACAGAGAAACTGTCAGTATTTGCAGCTGATATGATTATTTAGAAAACCCAAAGAAGTCTACAGACCAATTATTAGTTGTAAGATTACTGGGCATAAAATCAACAGACAAAAGTCAATGAAATTCCTAGTCATTAAAGAAGAAAACACAGATAATGAATAAATTTATGAAAATATGTTATCTGGGAAATTCAGTTTAAACAAAGATGGTATTTTATACTTGTCAAATTGGCAGGTGTCTTTTTAAACTCTGATACCATCAAGTGTTGGAGAAGAGGTAGAGTAACTGGACCCCTCATACGCTGCTTGTGGAAGTCACTGGTACCATCTAAGTTAAGTCAAAGATGCCCTAGGCTCAGCAAATTTATACTAGGATATATGCCCCCCACCAAATCTCTTCTGAGTGTATCCAAAGAGACATTTATAAGAATGCTTATGGTAATACTGTTTATAATGACAAAAAAACAAACTTAAATGTTCATTGCCAAGAAAAAGAATAAAGATGGTGCATTCATAAAAAAGAAGAAAATAATATGGAGTAAATAAATAGGAAATAGAATGATATGATCCTACTTAAAATTGCAGCATTCCACCCCCCTGCCCCCCACCCATCTGACTTTATTTTTCTCCTTTGCAACTCTCACATTCTAACATATAATTTATCTATAATTCGTACATTTTGCTTATTGTTTGGCTCACCCCATGGGAATGTACACAAGAGTAGAGATCTTGTCTGTTTTGTTCACTCATGTTCCCAACGATTTGAAAGCGTACCTCATATACAGTAAGCACCCAATAAATATTTGCTGAGTGAATTTGCTGAATGAATGCAAGACAGCATGAAGCCACATATTGAAAGTTTAAAGGCGTGCAAAACAATACTACTTAACACTACAGATCAACACCCCTTTGTGGTTTGGGTTACCTGTGTGACAGAGATAGAGGGCAGTATGAGGATCAGGGCACCCAGGAGCCTCCAAGTGTCCCCCTAAGGTTGTATTTCCTAAGGTGGCCATGGAGGGGGAGCATTTGTTATGTTATAACCAGCAATGTTTGCATGATGGAAAAATTTCGCATTACAACTTGTTTTAAATAATAGGAATAATTGCACCTGCAGTATGTATAAAGTTTCTAAGGGTTTTTCCACATGATCTCATGGGTCAGATGTGCCTATAAGACCAGCTCAGAGCAAGATGGGGCGTGGCACTGGGGTTCTTCCAAACTGCCCAAGAGGGGAAATCCCAGCCCGAGGAGGAAGAAACAGTTGCCTGGGGACACCCCTCCTGGATGAAACGGGAGGGAACTGGGGTTTGACTGACGCTGTCCTCACTTGGGAGCTGGGGGCTTGCTGCTGGGCCCCCAGGCAGGGGCGCGCTCCTCTGAGGCAGCGCTGGGTTCTGTGTCCGGACCTGCCCCAGGTCAGAATCTGAGTCCCTGTGGTCTCTCTTTCCTCGCCTGGATTATGAGAGAATAACTAATGACCTGTTCTGTCTACCTCAGAGGGCTGTTGGGAGGACCAGACAGCAAGGAAGGAAAATTGTCCTGACAGTATCAGAGACCAGAGTCCCAAGGCAGCTTTGCATTTTCTCCTTCGATATGAAACACTTGAATGTAAACATCATCTATGTTGTTAAACAATCTTCTTCTTTTCAACTTTCTGGCCACACAGAGAGGCATGGGGGATCTTAGTTCCCTAACCAGGGATCGAACCTGTGCCCCTTGCAGTGGAAGCGCAGAGTCTTAACCACTGGACCACCAGGGAAGTCCCACATGATCTTCAAAATGATAACTTTTATTGGTCAAAGAACCATCCAGGGCCCCAGCATAATTTACAGAATCACTCCCCTCTTGTTGTAGATTGTTTACCATTTTCCTCAACTGTAAGCAGCACTACAATTAACATCTTCGTGTGCTTGCATTTTGCTTTGCTCTTTTGGAATTACTTCACTAGGATAAATTTCAGAGTCAGTAAGTGGTCAGCCTATGTAAATGGCTCTTATGTTGAGCTCCAGGGCTCAAGAATGGCTTGCATTTTTTATGGGTTCTATCAAAGTGCTACTTCCAAATGGTTGGCCCTTGTGGTATGTAGGACCACTGCACCTTACTCCAGGAGGGGTCTAGTCCTGCTGGGGCGTAATTCAAAATTCACCGAATTCAAGACTAATCCTGACAAAAGGTGAGAGAAGATGTTTATATTTGTTTACCTATTTTAAAAAATGCCCTACGTGGCAATATTGTAAATCCAGTTGGCAGCTCACTTAACTGCACAGCTTCGAAGTTGCTTGTTTCTTGACATACATTTTAAAAGGTGGGAGAATTCAGACAAAATGAGACTTTATTAATATGTAACATTCATAAAATACTTACCTTGCAGATTTAAGATACTCACAAGACACTGCCACGCTGTGCTCGTTTTGTCACACCATTTCCACCACGGGGCACTAGTATTTTAATTGTTATTCTTTCCCCTAAAGAAATGGGTCTTCTAACTACTACCAGGTTTGCAGCTGCAAGCCTGTAAGAGCCACCCGTAAGGCAGGGAAGGAGGAGACAACGCAGCATAGGCTCCTCTCTTGGAACCAGCTGATAACTATATGCTCCGATTACTAAGAATTTACTTTCTGCTGGGCACTGTGCCAGGCTCTTGCCTGTGTTACCTCATTTAATCTTTGATACTATTAAATAGGTACAGTGTTCCCCCTTTACAAAAGAGGAAACCGAGGTCTGGGTCCTAGGGATATGGCCATTACAGACATAGCAGGTAGACTCAGACAGCAAGATAGAACTGATGTCAAGGGTCATTGCTCCCAATTCTGTCCCTAATTTTTGGCTCATTGCTCAACTCTTCTGGGCCTTGTCTTTGCCACCAGGGTGAGGCTAAGGACCAGGGATAGGCACTGGGCATGGTACAACCTCTTTATATGCCCCTGCCCGCTATGGGGCCCTGGAAGAGAGAATCACTGTCTTTTCTTTACCTACACAGAACACCAGGAGAGTCTCCATCTCAATGCTCAGCTGAGCAAGGATGGGCCACACAGACCAGACCAGCAGTGGGTTGGCGCATGCTGTGTTTACAGCATCTTCATCACTCGCTCAGGAGCCCCAGAACTCAGGCTTGTCATTCCCCAAACACTTTTTGAGCACCATGCTGAAGGTCGTGGAGCTGGCCTTGGGGCCAGGGAGCCCGGCTACACTCCACCTTGTGACACAGCTGTGGGACTTGGGTAAGTCATGTCTGTGGCCTCTAACCGCAGTTTCCTCCTCTGTAAAATGGGGATGAGAATGTCTGCCTCAGAGGGTTGTTGTGAGGCCTGAGTGAGGAGAAGGTGTGACTTTGGCCTCATGAGAGGCCCTGTAAAGCGTGAACTGAAGCGGGCCCTCCAGGTGTTCTCTGGATATGACTCAGGTGCCCGCCAGGGACCTCAGCCTGACACCAACACCCCAAAGAGACCACAAGAGAGAAAGTGTCAGGCCAGGAGGAGGTAGGACAAACTTTCCCTGAGGGTTGGGAAGGGTTCTCAGAGGGCTCCCTGGAAGAGGTGGTGTTTGCACCAAAGGAAAAATCAGTCCTACTGAGTGATCAGAGCTGCCCCTTGTAGCCAGGACTTCCATTTAGAACCTAGACGGAAGACTGCCTGTAGGAGGTAAGCTCAGACTGATTCCACCCACCCAGAGAGGACAGCCCCCCAACATTTCAGGATCTCTGCCACCCGCTGTGTCACAATGCAGTTCATTCATCCATTTGGTTAGTATTTATTGAGTATCATGTGCCAGGCACTGCGGTCCGTACTGGAGATATGTCAGTGAGCAAAACAAATCCCTTGCTCCTTTTCAGGAAATTGGTGCTGAAGGTGAAGAGGAAGCCCCTGCCCCTCCCAAAGCCAAAGGCAAAGGAAAGCCCTTGAAGACTGAGAAAGCGATGTTGAAAGGTGTCCACAGCCACAGGAAGAAGATCCGGAAGTCACCCACCTTCCGCTGGCCCAAAACACTGTGGCTCAGGAGGCAGCCCAAATATTCTCAGAGGAGCCGCCAGGAGAAACAAGCTTGACCACACCGCCATCACCAAGTTTCCCCCGACCACAGGGTCAGCCATGAAGAAAACAGACAACAGCACACTGTGTTCACCGTGGAGGTCAAGGCCAATAAGCATCAGATTAAACAGGCTGGGAAGAAGCTCTGTGACACTGACGTGGCCGAGGCCAACACCCCGATCAGGCCTGATGGAGAGAAGAAGGCGAATGTTCTACTGGCTCCTGACTGATGCTTCGGACATTGCCAACAGAATTGGGATCATCTAAACTGAGTCCAGCTGGCTAATTCTAAATACAAAATCTTTATTATTAAAACAAATCCCTTGCTCTTAGAGCTGACATTCTGATGAAGAATAGAGGGAAGCTAGACAATAAGGAAAAAAATAAGGCTATTTCGGGTTGGTGGTGAGTGGTAAAGAGTGAGGAAAATAGAGAATGAATGGGGCATGGGTGTGATCAGGGAAGCTGCAAAGAGACAATTTTTGAATAAGATCAGTAGGAAGAACATTCCATGCAGGGGAAACAGCCTGCAGGAGTGCTGGCAGGCAGAGTGTGCATCATCAAGGGATTCCAGGGAGGCAGGAGAAGGGAGAGAATGAGGATGGAGGGCATCGTGTGGCCCTTAATGGGACTGACAGTATTCCTGAGTTCCCCGCAAGGGTAGCAGGGAGCCCTTGGAGAGCTTCTGAGGAGCCATGGCTTGGCCCTGGTTGCCTGTGAGCAGAGACTGGAGCAGGGTGAGGTGGAAATAGGGAGATGGCCAGGGGACCACTGCAGAGGTGACCATGGCTTAGGTGGGGTGGAGGCAGCAGAGGAAGAGAAGAAGGCGGATTCTGGCTGTGCTTAAAGGTGGAGCCAAGAGGAACTTTTGATGAACTAGAGTCTATCCCCTCTCCCCCAAAGCCCTCCTGGGGCTGCAGGACTGAAAGGCTCCCTGAGACCTCGCCGAAAACCACCTGGAAGCCTCCTCCTTCCAAAAGTTATTGGGGAAATTAGACCTTAAATGCTTCATTTTCATGCTTTTTCCCAGAAAAAAACCAAATGTAATCACTGTAAGAAAAGCTCCACCCCCAAGGTGCTGCTCCCTCCAGTGGAGGCAGGGATTAGATGAGATTTGCAGGACTGTGTTGACTCCCAATTTAGATGCTTTCCATAAATTAATTACTGAGGCAAAGTCGAGAAGGGAGGCCTGGGGAGCGGGTCCCGGGGCAGCTCTTCCTTCTTCCTGGAGAGCCAGGCTGCTGCCAGCGCTGCCCTGGCCTGTGGGCTCCAGGAAGATGCTGAAACTCCCGATCTCTGCCTGAAGTTTGCTGCTGTCAGTCCCTGCAGGCTATGCATCGTTCTCACGGGAAGATTCCTGGGAGAACATTGGGCTTTGGGCTTTCTCCTAAGGGCAGTGGGAAGCCAGGGAAGGTGGCAGGCAGGGAGGAGACAGGACCAGATTTGCTTTTTAGAGGGAACCTCTGGCAACTCCCGGAGAAGGCAATGGTACCCTACTCCAGTACTCTTGCCTGGAAAATCCCATGGATGGAGGAGCCTAGTAGGCTGCAGTCCATAGGGTCGCAAAGAGTCGGACACGACTGAGTGACTTCACTTTCGCTTTTCACTTTTCTGCATTGGAGAAGGAAATGGCAGCCCACTCCAGTGTTTTTGCCTGGAGAATCCCAGGGACGTGGAGAGGGGGCGGGGTGGGCCTCATGGTCTGCTGTCTCTGGGGTCGCACAGAATTGGACATGACTGAAGCAACTTAGCAGCAGCAGCAGCAGCTGGCAACTCCAGGAGACTGGCTTGAGGGGGATGGAGAGAAGGGAAGTGGGGTCATGTAAAGAGATGGGAGTTCCCACTAATAACACACCGCCCTCCCTGGGCTGCCCCTCATCAACATTTCTCTGCCCTCTGGGCCCAGGCCTGATGTCCACCTCACCTGGGGCCTGGAGCTCTTGTTGGCAGAGCCTCTTGGGGCCTAGATCAAGGCCAGTGACTCATTTCTGAACATTTTTGGCTGAATAAGACAGTTCTACCTCTCCCCTAAGCTATTTGTCCCTCCTCGTCACAGTTCAGGGTTTTGGCCACAAACAGTGGCAAATGAGAGAGGGATTTCCGGAGGTGGTTCATGGGACTTCTGCTGAAATAGCTGAGTGTACTTCACCTGCAGCCGGCAGGGAGATGCGACGTCCCTCCAGCTCCACACTCTTTCTTGTGCTTTAGTCGCTTAGTCGTGTTTGACTCTTTGCAACCCCGTGGACTGTAGCCCACCAGGCTCCTCTGTCCATGGGCTTCTCCAGGCAAGAATACTGGAGTGGGTAGCCATTCCCTTCCCCAGGGATTCGTCCCAACCCAGGGACGGAACCCAGGTCTCCCACATTGCAGGTAGATTCTTTACTGTCTGAGCCACCAGGGATATAGTTAACACTCTTCCTTGGCTTGTCCTAACCATGGCCACCCTGGCCTTCCGGCAGTATGCCTGAGCTCCTCTCTGGCATCCCCCTCAAGCCCTTTTCCTCAGCAGGAGGAACACCTGGGCAAGGACAGGGTAGGATCCAAGCTTTTTGTGAGACCTCAAGACCCAGCTGGGGGGACACTCAATAAACATCTTCTCAGTGAGGGAACCCCTGCAAGGGTGGACACCACCCCCATTTTTCAAATGGGAATACTGAGGGTCAGTAGGTGACAGTGACCTGCCTGGGCCAGAACCTACACACCCTGTTCCACATCACAGGGCAAGGCCACACCTCCTCCTCCAGAAGCTGTACTCAGGCCTCCTTGGATGGTGCAAACTGATGGTTGCAGGGAACATGGAAGCCCAGCTCCCTTGCCTGGGCTTTTGAGAACCCTGACATGTAACTTACACTCCAGGGCCCGCTGGGATCAGACTGAAGTTACCTTCTGCTGGGGGAGACCAGAAATGGCACCACGTATGATGGACAGGGAAGCCTGGCATGCTGCAATCCATGGGGTCACAAAGAGTCTGACGCGACTGAGTGACTGAATTGAACTGAACTGGTCTTCTCCCTCCTCCCCACCTCCACCCCTCCTGGATCCCAGTCCTTTCCAGGCTCATTCTGCGAATACTTCCTGGATAAATCACTTGCATTGGAATCCTCAGCCAAGAGCTTGCTTCTGGGGAACCCCACGCTCAGCCCTGCCACACCCAAGTTTTGCTGCCGCCAACCGTGCAGCTGCCCTGGGCCTCCACGGCTCCATCTGTATAAAGGTGGTGCCCGGCTCCAGCCCTGTGTGAGCACTGCTGCTCTTCTGGTCCTGGATCCCTGCCTCCCAACCCTCCCCCACCCCTTGCCACAACTGAATTCAGTCATCAAGGAAAGAGGAGCCCTCCTCATGTAAGAATGAACAGTTCTCAGCTCACAGAACCAAGTATTCGGGCTGTTACAGCTCATTACTAAACCCCAGCCATGCCCTGAGAAAGATTACAGAAACGGCTCTGGTAGAAATCCCCAGCAGAAATAACCTGCTCCTGCCACAGGGAGCCCTGCAAATCTGTGGTCATTCCCCTGCTCATCTCCACCCAAGCACGTACAGGTGTTTGCAAGTCAGCGGGCTCGCAGCATCTGAGGGATGGTGCCCGCTTTTGGGTCCACGTGTAGGACTTTGCAGGCTTCCCTGGTGGTTCAGATGATAAAGAATCCACCTGCAATGCAGGAGACCCGGGTTCGATCCCTGGGTTGGAAAGATCCCCTGGAGAAGGGAATGGAAACCCACTCCAGTATTCTTGCCTGGAGAATGCTATAGACAGAGGAGCCTGGTGGGCTACAGTCCATGGGGTTGCAAAGAGTCAGACATGACTGAGTGACTCACACACACACACACAGGACTTGGTACAGCTGCTGGGGGGCTTCAAGCCAGATTGTCCAATGGAGGGAACCTGAGTCTGGGCAGCAAGAGGCCCAGGTTGGTCAGTGCTCTGCTTGGAGTCTGCTGGTGGCCCAAGCAGGTCACCGCCCCTACTGACCCTCAGTTTGAAAAATGGGGATGGTGTCCACCCTTGCAGGGGTTCCCTCACTCATGGGGAAGATGTTTATTGAGTGTCCCCGCTGGCTGGGTCCTGAAGTCTTACAAAAGGCTTGGATCCTACCCTGTCCTTGCCCTGGTGTTCCTCCTGGTTTGTGGGGACAATGGGCAGGGAAGGCGAATGATGCAGGTCAGAGGGAGAAGTGGAGTCTGTTGGGCAGAGTCAAGTTAGCACATGGAGGGGCTGGCTGGTGGCTTGGGTCAGAGGAGTTGTGGATGTTGTGGTCAAATGCTGTGGTGTCACTCTGTCTTGGGTTTGAGGGCAACTTATGACCTTGGGCGAGTCCTTCTGCCTCTCTGAGCCTCCGTTTTCTTGAGGAATCCTAACAGCGCCACTGCCAGGCCTGTGTGGTGGTGAAGTTTACCTTGTTTCAAATCTGACATAGAGCTGAGCTCAGTGTGGATGGAAGTGACTTCCCTATACCCCAGGCTGGGGTCCTCTGCTCCCCAGAAGAGCAGGCCGAGGGACTGAGAAAGGGGCAGGAGGATTCCTTTGCTGGGAGCAGAGCTACAGCAGGGCTGAAAGTCTAGGGGCGATCGAGGTTTGCTGAGAGAGCTGGGTCACCCCCATCCCTCCCTGTGCTCTGGGGCAGGTCCTGCTAAGCTTCCCTCCCTTTCCCCCAGCCTGTAGCTCCACACACTCACCTCATCCCCTAGACACACCTCACTGGGAACTGAAACTCAAACACATTATCCAAGGGCCTGGGCTGGTCAAGAGGGCTGAAATGGGCCCTTTGCTTCCTCTCTACCCAGGGCTCAGGCCCATATGGCCATATCAGCTTCCAGCGATCAGATGCGAATCCACGCAGAGGCCAAGATGGAAGCCACACTAAGCCTAGCTTGGTGTGTATCATCAGGGGACTTCTTGTCCGTCTCTTGGCCTCAGTTTCCATATCTATATAATGGGCAAGTAAGAGATCTCTGAGATCCTTTCACCAGTCATTAGAGTCATTGTACCCTCTGGCCCAGAGAGGTAAAGGGAGCCCAGACTAGAACCCAGGCATCGTGCCCCCAGACCAGGGCTCTAGGACCATGAGCGTGAGCAGAGGGAGGCTCCCAGGTTATGGAGCTGTCAGGCCTTGAGATGATGTGGAGGAGCTAACTGCCCAGGCCTCTGGGTGACTGGAACTCCAGCTCCTAGCTTCCTACAAATGCCCCATCACCATACACCCACTTCAAGCACAAATCAGGGGTAGGCACTCCCCTCAGGGAGGAAAGGATCAGATGATCTCAATTCATTTCTGCCCTTTATCAGGTGTGTGACCTTGGACAAGTCACTTCACCCATCTAGGCCTCAGTTTCCTCGTATGTAAAGTGGGGGTGCTAAAATCTGCCTCAGTGGACTCTGCAGAGATTAAAAGATCTCATGCATATGAAATGCCTGGCATGGATCAAACACGAAGTGGAAGTTTCCTTTCCCTGGGGCCTCTTCCCTTCCTCCTGTGTCTTATTTGGCTCACCTTCCCCTTCCCATCTCAGCTGCTTGTACTTCTCTTCCCCTTGGCACAGGCCCAAGCTTTCCACCTCTAGGCCCCTCCTCATGCTAATCCTTCTCCCAGGAATCCTTTCCTCCCTCTCATTGCCACCATTCTTAATCATATTGCTTTCGTTGTTCAGTTCAAATGCTGCCTCCTCCAGGAAGGCTCTCCTCCTCCGAGCTCTGTACTAGCAGACAAGGACACAGATACAGTGGCATCAGAAGGGACAGATCTCCGCCTGCAGTGGCTTCGGGTACCTCCTGCTTGGGTCAGTCACACAATGTGGAGCATTGTTCTCCCCTGCCCCGCAGTACACAAAAGTGTCCACTAGGTGGTGATAGAATGACAAAGTCGCAGCGGAGATGCGCTAGAAGGGAGGCCAACAAGGACCTGTGTCGTTCATTCATTTCTTCAACAAATATTTCTGAACACCTGCCATGTGCAAGACTGTCGGATGACAGTGGCAAACAGAGGAACAAAGTCCTTGCTCTCAAGGCGCTTATGTTCTTGTGACAGGAGGTGAGAGAGCAGAAACGAAAAGCCAGGATAGGGGTGAAGGCTGTACAAAAAACACTGGGACGCACTTGTGTTCAGACTTTTGAATGAGCATTTCTTCAGTGAACAGCAGAATCAAAGCACCACTTAGGGTCTCTGAGTGGCTGAGCTGGAACATTCCCCATCCCCTTGTTCTCTTAAGCATCACTTGACCTTACAGGAAATGCAGCTACATTACCTACATCTACTGAATCAGAATCTGCATTTTAACAAGACCCCCAGGTAATTCATGTGCACATTACAGTGAGAAGCTCTGCTCCAGCCAGAGGTCAGGGGGTGACCTGCAGCCAGGGGCCAGATCTGGCCACCTATTTTTGTACGATGCCCAGGCAAGAATGAGTCTTGCTTAAAAAAATGAAATCTAGGAATTTTATGACACAAGAAAATTATATGTACAGTACTTCAAAGTTCAATGTTCATACGTAAAGTTGTATTAGCACACAGCCATGTCCATTTGCTGACGTGTTGTCTGTGGCGGCTTTCAGGCTATGATGGCCACAGCTGAGTAATGCAACAGTAATGTATGGCCCACAGAGTCTAAAATATTTACAATTGGGCCCTTTGCAGAAAAATTTTGCCGATCTCTGCTCTAGTTCTCTTTGAAGAATCAGGGCCCAGCGAGGGGCAGTACCTTGTCAGAGCTCATAGGAGCCCAGTTTATATTTCCGTGTTCCACGTAAGGTCTTGTTTGCACAGCCTCTGGTTTGGGCAGTTGAATTGCCTTTGTCTTTTCTGGATGTGGAGTGATAACCTCACTAGAAAAGGTTCATGGCTGATTTAGGATATAATAAAGACATTTCAATGAAATTTCCATTTCAGATGAAGCTGGTTTGGAGCCCAGAATGAGATGTGGGTACTCATGGAAACTGGGTTCTTTTTAGTAGAGTGTGCATGACTGATATGAGCCTTTTGTTGAGAAGGGAGGGAACCCTGGGCTCCTGAGAAAAGGAGAGGGCTTCAGGGGTCAGCGCAGGGAGCTGGAAGGAGACTTTCCGGCCATAACCCACCCACAGAGTGAGTGGTCCTGACCCTGTGGGGTGCTCTGAGGCTTTGGGAAGGGCCAGCAGTTGAGACTTTTCTTAAGTCACCAAGTACTTGCCTTCTGCATCTCCAGTAGGAGTTTAGGGGTCTTGCAAGGGTGTGGGTACAGAGAGGACACAGCAGAGAGGACAGTGGTCAAGGTCTGGACTCTGGGTAAAGAAGCAGCCGACTCTGCTGCATCCATGATTCCCACTGTCCTCATGCTTGAGGGCAAAGCTCAGCCTGCCGCAGCCCCTCCCTACTCGGACCAGCTGCCCAGAGCAGCTTGCAGCTCCCCTTTGGGGCCATACCTCCCACATCAGGACCTTTGCTCCTGCTAGAGCCAGCCAATGACCGCAGTGCCTCCCTCTGTCCCCAGCTGCCTCTCCAAATCCTCCCCGTGATTCAGGGCCCTGCTCAAAGTCTGCTCCTAAAAAAACTTTCTGGTTTCTCCCAAGTTAGTTTCTCTGCCTCCTTCAGCACCTTGAACCTTTCTCAAAATTAGGAACACCATTTCTCTATCTCTTCTCAGCTGCTGGTTGGGGAACAGAGGGAATAAGAGCACAACCCACAGTCATATATACTTAGATTTAAACATCATCTCATCCACTTATTAGTTGTGAATGCTTGGGCAAGTTTCTTAACATTTATGAAACTGTTTCCTCATCTGCAAAATGTGAATAATAACAGCACCCACCACAGAGGGTTGCTGTGAAAATTAAATGAGATAATACATGTAAAGGACAGCCATGGACACACGGCTGGCACTCAGTAAATGTTAGCTCTCATAGCATGTTGGAATAATATTATTACTAGTTGTTTGTTGAATGAACAGCTGAGTGGCATTAATTCTGAATCAGAGATCTGATCAGCACCCATGGACACCTGTGCTGCACCCAGTACCGGTGGGCACTTTTCTATATGGTGCCTCTTGCAGACCCTCACTGTGGCCTCTGAGGCAGCCACTCTCCCTGCCTCCCAGCCTGCAGCTGTCCCCGCGCTGCTTGGTATTCAGGTGTCTCTGGAATAATGCCAGGCTGTGTCCCTCTATGCCTGAGTGGGTGTGGGGAGGGCTAGGTTACAAGGTCAGCCCTGGGGTGCTACAATGGGACTCCAGCCCAGAGGACCAAGGCTGGACTCTAACCATGGCTGGGGGTAACAGTGGAGGAGGGAGTGGGAGGGAGACATGCCCCCAGGCCAGCTGGGCAGGGCTCAGGAGGGTCACTGGGTTGGCTCAGGCCCTTAAAGTTCCAGGTTCCAGAAGGCAGGAATAGGGACCAGCCTCAGAAACTGGGCAGCACAGAACAGAGGCCCAAGAGCCAAGTAGACCTCTCAGCCAGGCTGACCTGATCCAAGACCCCTGGGCTCTCTGCATCCCCTGACCAAGGGTAGGAGGGATCCAGGGCTGGAGCAGGGGAAGGAGCTGCAGGGGGCGCGTGCCACAGCTGTGGGGAGTGAAGCCCCTGAGGACAGGGAGGCAGACAGTGGACATGGGCATGGCTGGGGCCCATTTTCTTCTGCTGGCCAAAGAGTGAGGATGAACTTTGGTCCAATTTATCAGCATTTCCCGCGCACCTCCGAGGCCCTGGCCCTGGGTTCAGCACACACCAACCACCATGACAGGGAATGGCTGTCCCCATTCTGTGGTTTGGAAACCAAAGGTCAGACAGAAGCGCTTTGCCTGATGCCACCTGGCCAGTACGTTGCCAAGGCAGATCTTGTGAGCCAGCCTTGTTCTCACAGAGCCTCACACACAGGCCTGACTCTCTGCTTCTAGGCCCTCAGGGGTGTCCTCACCCAGCCTTGGGTACGAGGCTGCATAACATGACTGCAAACCTAGTGGTTTCCAGCAACAACACCCCTTGACTATCTCACAGATGGCCAGTCACATACGACTACATAGAAAGTTCCACAGAGCAGGGGATCCAATTCAGAAATAGACCCTAGAAGACCAACATTTACTATATGATAGAAAACGATGGTTTATTTCATAAAAGGTGTTGAACAATTTGCTAGCTATCTGAAAAAAAATGTGGATCAAAATTTCAGTAAAAAATTAAACCGCAAAGGTACCAAGCCTAGTATGTGTGTATATATAAATATATATAAACCTCCGTGTGAAAAAGATTTTTTTGTGAAAAGGCAACTTTAAAACATAGCCCCCCAACTCTTCCATACTCTTCCCATCAAGAGGTGGGGTCTGTGTCACCTCCTGATTCTGGGCTCAGCGACTGTGTGGCCCAGAGAATATGGCAAAAGTGAGGCTCGGGCCTCAAGTGCCTGAGAGCTCCCTCTTCTGTCTCTTGGAATGGCCCAGGCTCCAGGCTGTGAGAACGTGCAGGCCACAGGCCGGGGGCCCTGCAGAGGGCCCAACTGATGGCCAGCCGCGACAGCCAGGCACTTGAGGGAGGAAACCTTCAGCTGCCTGCGGCCCAGCCACCACCCAACTTCTCAGGAAAAAGCAACCTGAACGAGACTCTCTTACTGAGCCCAGCCAACCTCCAAAACCATCAGAGATAATAAGGGAATGATTGTTGTTGCTTTAAGCCACTACGTTTTTAGATAATTTATTATGCAGCAATAGATACACTGTGATACACAGTGTGTGACAAAACCTAGAAGCCACAAGAATAAAAATGTCTTCATTAAAAATAATTAACAAAATCACATGACAAACAAACAAAAAAAAACTGGGGGAAAGACCATATTTGCAACTCATTATAGACAAAGGGCTGATTTCCTAATGTACAAATAGTACCTACAAATCACTAAGGCAAAGATGCCCAGCTCACCTGAGTAGGCAAAAAATATCCATAGTTTATGGAAAAGGAAATGGCTCTTAAATGTATGAAAAGTGCTTGCTGCTGCTGCTGCTGCTGAGTCGCTTCAGTCGTGTCCGACTCTGTGCGACCCCATAGACGGCAGCCCACCGGGCTTCCTCATCCCTGGGATTCTCCAGGCAAGAACACTGGAGTGGGTTGCCATTTCCTTCTCCAATGCGTGAAAGTGAAAAGTCAAAGTGAAGTTGCTCAATTAAAATTACAATAAGATACCATTAAAAATAATACGCTGAAGAAATAGGTGCTTTCCTATGTTACTGATAGGAGTGTAAATTGAACAACTTCTCTGAAAAGTCTTTTATCAGTATCTATCAGAATTTACAGCGCACATATTGTTTGACCCAGTACTTCTGCTTCTAGGAATTTTTCTTACAGATGTAATTACCCATCAGCAAAATGGCATTTGTGAAAGGCTCTTTTTGGTGGCACTGTAACAGCAAAGATGCGAAGCATCGTAAATGTCCATTAGGAGAGGACTGTTCATTGAGGTTCACTCCTACAGTGAAATAGTCCACATCCATAAAAAGAATGAAGCGCCTCTGTGAGTCCAGATTCACAACAATCTCTAGGATACGCTGTTCAGTTGGAAACAAACGGGGTGAGGCAGAGGGTGTTTGCTACCATTTATCTGAAAGCTATATGCATATTACTGATGTGTTAAACACCTCTGGAAAGATGTGACTGCCTCTGTGGAGACGATCTGAGTGGTGGGGGACAGGGTAGGAATAGGCAGTTTTCACGTTATACCTTTGTGTACCTTTGGGGATTTGTATCTTGCATTTATTGGGTTGGCCAAAATGTTTGTTTGGGTTTTTCTGTAAGATGTTATGGAAAAACCCAAATGAAATTTTTGGTCAACCCAGTATTCTCTATTCCAAAACTAAATAAAAATACTCATTTAAAAATAGTACTTGAATAACTGGCTAATCCTTTGAAAAAACAAAGGAGGAGAACCCCCCTCAAACTGTAAATACAAAATGTTCCAAATGTATTCAAGATTCAAATGCAAAAGTGAATTTATAAAAGTTTTACAAAAACTTCCTTTTTACTGTCATTTTTAATTTTTGCATGTCCCAAATTCCCATCCCCCTGCTGGAGCTGTGGCCCTGACCCCCAGACCCTCAATACCCTCAGTACCCTCAGGCCCTGATACCTTTCCCGGGTATCTCCCAGGCTGTTGGAACTAACTAAGAGCTCCATGAATCTTAGCTGCCTGTTAGTTTGTTTTACCCTTGAAGCCTGGGAGAAAGAGAGCAGTGCAGAATGAGCTCAGTCACTGAAGGCTCTGCTTGCCAGAATGTCTTCCTGGGGGAGGGTACCTCCTGAACCCTGAAGGATGGAGGAGGGTTTAACAGCTGAAGTTAGTACACTAGGTGAAGAGGACAAACAGGGGTGCAGGGAAACTCGACTCTGAGGAGTGAATTCACCACCTCCATGGTCCTGAGGGGCTTCCCTGGTGGCTCAGTGTAAAGAATCCACCTGCCAGTGCAGGAGACATGGGTTCAATCCTGGCTGGGGAAGATTCCCTGGAGAAGGAAATGGCATCCCACCCCAGTGTTCTTGCCTGGAAATCCCACGGACAGGGGAGCCTGGTGAGCTATGATCCACGGGGTCACAAAAGAGTCAGACACGACTGAGAGACTAAACAACAACCCATGAACTCAGGTCAGGTAAGCCCTGATCCCTCTCCAATTCTGATCCATCCTCTCCCAATTACTTCATCTCATGCGCCCTCAGTTGGCTCCATCCCCTGGCTCCCTAGCCACCATCCGGTAACCCTTACTGAGCATCAGTGGGTACTTTGCCTTGGAGGAGGGGCCCATTGACATGTCACAGCCCCTCCTGCCTCTGGTGGACAGACTTGCCCAGTGTCCTTGCCTGTCCTGGTGTGAGGGAGGAGCTGGACCTGGGTATCACCACTGATTAACGGATGATAGAGCCACAGGGCCAGAAGCCCTGACCTGAGGAAAGAAAAACACCTTGTTTCAGTGTTTGAGGTATTTCAGAAGTTGTCCTCGAGGTGGCCTAGCACTGCAGATAGCAGTCTGTGGGTAAGACATTGATATGTTACTTGCAGGGGGAGATGGCAGGACAGAGCACGGTTCAGGGACCCAGGTGACCCAAGGATCCAGCTCTGGCCCCTTTAGTGACTTCTGTGCGAACTCAGGCCGGAGATGTCACCTCTCTGGGCCTGTGTCTCCTTCCTATCTGGGCCTTGAGGAGGCAGATTGGATTCAGATTAACATCCACAGAGAAGAGACCAACATGTAGGGCTTTGCCTTCTAAGAGCTCCCAAGCCTGGGAGCAAGTGTGTGCATAGCCTGTGGTAGAGATGAGCCAGCAGAGCTGAGGGGCAGGTCTGGGCACCTCTCACTGGTTTACTCAGCGTGTGCATCTCTGACCAGCTGCTGTTGCTGGGGTGTGGGTTTCCTTGAATGTGTTACTATTTATTAAACACTCGTGACATGTGTTACCTTGTGTGGTTAGGCCGCTCACGGTGGCTAGTCTTTCTCTGTATATCTGCTGCTGTATATCTGGTCCCTGCTTCACTCACATGACTATCCAATCCTCTTAATTAGAGGGCTTAATTAGTCCCTGGTAACTGATGAGCCCACCTGATGCCAATTCCCTCCTGCAAACGGTCGCCTTCTCCCTTGGGTAGTAAAGACTGTTGCAATGTCCTGCAAGCATCTGTTTGGCAAGGTGTGGTTCCAGGACCCTTTGTGTATGATCCCCTGTCAAATAAACTACTGACGCCTCTGTCTCCAGGCTCTTTCTTCAGTTTCGAAGCTGGACAACTACAAGGCGTGTAGGCCTGAGGGGTGCAGCCCAACTACCTGCTGTTTGTAAGTACTGTACATAGTCATCCTCTCAACAAGCCATGAGGCAGGTAAGTACTATTACACCTATTTTACAGACGAGGAAACTGAGGCATGTAGAAGGTTAAGACTCGTCCTCAATGGGTCACAGAGCTGCGATTTAAACCCAGGCAATCTGGCTCCAGAGCCTGAACTCCTCACCTCTCATGGCCTCGGTGCTTGGTGACTATCAAACATGGCCCAGGGCCCATGCAAGTGTTGCCTGCTTAATAATCACAATAACCCTCAAAGGTAAGTGCTCATCACCCCATCTTGAAGCTGAAGAAACAGCCTTAGGAAGAGGATGTGAACGGACCAAGACTACATTGCTGGTAAGTGACAGAGCTGGGAGTCAGACCCTGTCCACCTGACTGCAATCCCAGTCTCTGCCCATTACCCCATGGTCCCGCATGGCTCCAGCATCTTGGCCCTGACCCCATGCCTGACCTGCTTTCGGCCAGTCAGCAGGTGTCCAGCAAACTGAGTGGCTTTAACTGTGGGCTTCTTATGGGAAATTGCACCAAGTATTAAGGAGGTCATTCTGGGATTCAGTCTGCCCTGGTCCAGGCTCCTGTGTTTGCACAATAGGCCAGGCTCAGAGTCCAGTCTGTGTGGCTAAAGACCACTGCCTGGAACATTGTGACCATGATGGGCAGACCTAGAGAAGATGGTCAAGGCACAGCAGACCCTGGGAATGGGGATGACCCTTGACCACACCCTTCTCCCCCAGCACAGGCAGCATACTCACAGCTGTAGGCACCTTTACAGGCACCCACACACATTCACACAGGACTCTTCCATAGCTGCCCCTTTACCTATCCCAACCCTTAAGACCGACCGGAGGCTCTGAGGCAGTGAGTACTCAGAGGTAGGCCCTGGGAGCCAAGGGCACGAGCCTGCCACCAGCTTCAGAGCCACTCTGTTTCATTAAAGCTTGATCACACAAACACAGAAACGCACAAGGCGCACACTCGGAGCCCGAGAAGTCCCCGCTCCGGAGCCAATCCACACCCTCGCCCCGCCTGCTCCGGCTCCGCCCCTCCCGAGGACCCTCCCCCTTTCCGGCCCGCCCCCTCTGGGCCCAATATCCGGCGGCTGCGGGGTCAATGAGGCCAGTGAGACTCATGAAGGTGTTCATCACACGCAGGATTCCCCCCGAGGGCAGCGCCGCGCTCGCCCGGGCTGCAGAGTAAGAGCCCGGCGCCCCCGGACCTCTCCGCGCGCCGATTCCCCTCCCTCCGGGCGCGCGTTCCGTGGGTGGCGTCGCGGGAAGGGGTTGCGGAGCCCGGGGCACCGCTCCTAGACCTCGGGCAGCCTGCACGTGGGGTGACTCAGCGTCTCCGGGCGGGCCGTGGGGCGGCCTCCCGCCACCCACTTCTTTTTGGTGGGGCGGACACGGCGGTCCGTGGGGCCAGAG
>NW_011494815.1:4080058-4080597 GCF_000754665.1 Bison bison bison | reverse complement strand
GGGGCCAGAGAGAACTGGGATCCTGCGCTTGGGCCTTCGCCGAACTTTCGAACCCGTGCCTGGCTGGAACGGTTTTGGAGTTTGGGGAACCTTAGAGAAAGTGCTCAGGGGCCAAGCTTTCTTCAGGCCCGTTGCTGTGCCGCTGGGACCCGCAGTTCCCGTGGCACTTGCAGTGGGGGTGGGGTGAAGGCTGGAGCCTTCCCCAGTCGTGGGTGTGGGAAGAGGGGAGACTGCTCATGTCACAAGGTCTGAGCGACCTCTGAGGCCGCTTGGACGGGTCAGGGGCCTTGGCAGTCACTGGTCTGGTCCCTTTGGACGGTTAGCAGGGGGCCTCTGGTAGCACTTCTTAAACTGAACTCTGCACCTTGCCAGGTGCTTCTTATAAGTGAACTCTTAATACTTCAACGCTGTGAAATCAGTGCTGTGATTCCCGCTTTACAGAGAAACTGGGAGAGGTCAAGTACCTTCACCAACCTCTATAGGTGGCACAGCTGGGATTAGAAATCTGCTCTGCGGCAGTCTGAGCACTGCAAGTATGC
>NW_011494815.1:4074224-4079958 GCF_000754665.1 Bison bison bison | reverse complement strand
GCAGGTTTTCACTTCCCATGTCAGACGAGGAGAAGGTGGACCTAGCCTTAGAAACAAGTGCTAGGGGAAAATGAAATTTGTTTCTTTTGTTCAGTGCAATCAAAGTTTTGCTGAAGACTTGCCCTGTGCTAGGCATTGACGGGGAGGGGGGAAGGCAAAGACAGCAAGAACACTAGTACCAGCGCTCACACTGCTGCAGCCTGGGCCACTGTCCAGGAAAGGCGGCTGCGAGGAGGCCGGCGCCTGGGCAGGGCGTTGTGGAAAGCGCCAGCAGCTCTGTGTCTTGCACATGTAGATTTTCCCTATGTTTTGGCTGCACTGAATTAAATGTCATGGGCCAGAGGTTGAGCAGCACTGCTGGGAAACGTGCCTGGGGCCCACCAGCCGCTCTGGAAGCGCCCCCTGAAACTCCTCCCTGTTGAACTGCTTTGGTCTTGTCCATGGCTCAGATGGTAAAGAATCCACCTGCAATTCGCGAGACCTGGGTTCGATCTCTGGGTCGGGAAGATCCCCTGGAGAAGGGCATGGCAACCCACACCAGTATTCTTGTGTGGAGAATCCCCATGGACAGAAGAGCCTGGTGGGCTACAGTCCCTGGGGTCGCAAAGAGTCAGACACGATTGAGCGACTAAGCAGAGCACAGCATATGTACAAAGTCAAGAACAAGAGTTACTCCTTTCACTGACCACAGGAGAAGATGCATAACCGGATCCATAAAGGGATGCATAAAGGGATCCAAGCCCGGCTGCTGCCAGGACCCCCCACCTGGCCTTCTCAATAGGCAGCCTGGCCCGGGAGCTCGCTGCCTGTGAGGCCTCCTGTGGGGATAAGAAAGCTCTTCTTGTGTTGAGCTGAGAATGGTCCCCGTGACTTTCTCCTTTCAGCTTGGGCCCTTTTCAGTCTTTGTTGGAGAGTTCTGCTCTGTGACAGCCTTCACCCTTCAGCCACCCTCTCAGGACAATTCTGAGGCCGCCCACACCTAACCTTGACTCCCCTCAGCCAGCCCCAGGCAGCTTGAGGCCAGGGCAAGCAGAAAACGATGTTTCCCACTCTGACAGGGTCTGTGGATGTGGCCGGAGAGCTTTGCGGGCCTGTGGGCACCTATGGGGCTGCCCCACTTCTGACTGGTCTTCCCTTTGTCTTCAGCTGTGAGGTGGAGCAGTGGGATTCTGATGAGCCCATCCCCAGAGAGGACCTGGAACAGAGAATGGCTGGGGCCCAGGGCCTGCTCTGCCTCCTCTCGGACCGCATAGACAAGAAGCTCCTGGACGCTGCAGGTGTGTGCGCTGTGCAGGCCTGGGCAGGGTTCCTGGGGTGTCTTGGCCTGCTGCTGCTGGTTCACAAGCAGGTTTTTAGTGATTTCAGCGAGCTCTGAGGGTGTTCACCGTGGTCCTAGACCACAGCTTCATGTGGCACACACTTTGCCCCTCTCTGTTGGCTGTGAGTCCCTGGAGGGAGGCCTTAAGAGGGCAAAGACTGGGATGTGGAGGAGAGCCAGGGCCCTGGGCCCTTGTCCCGCTCTGTTCAGGCTTGGTTTATGACCTTCAGCAGGGCCCTCCGTTTTCCGGACTCCTCTATATATGTGGGAAGGCCTTGAATCCTTTGAGGAAAGATACAAATAATGCTTTTTCTGCCCAACAGGAGCTAATCTCAAAGTCATTAGCACAATGTCTGTAGGTGTCGACCACTTGGCTTTGGATGAAATCAAGAAGCGGTAAGTGCAACTTGGGCTCTAGAGTAAAGGGTGACTACCAGAGAGGGAAAAAGAGGAGCTGAGTATCTATCTGTTTTTTCTTCATATCCCTTGACCATTTGGTGAAAATGTAAGGTAGCCAATGATAAAATCTGCCCATGTGTGCACAGGTCAGTTAAGTCCAAGCAGTCAGAAACAGTGGGTAACAATGTCCAGGTAATATCCTTTCTCATTCATTCTTTTTTTTTTTTGACCCTCACATCAACCCCTTCAAGTAGAAAAGGCAAGTGTTATTATTTCCCTCTTTAGATGAGGAAATTCAGAAAGATTAAGTAATCATAGTTACTGGAGCTCCACACATTGGAGCCTGATCTTCCATCTTATATCCTTCTCAGAATGGGAGATGGTCAAGAGGGGATTGAGGGCTGGCCATTCCTGGGGGCCCACTTACAGCTCTGAGCTTCCCAACAGGCAGCGCAGAAGGAGCAAAGCCGCATCACAGCAGTGTCCCTGCAGTATAAATTGGGAAGGTGCTTGAAGCCATTGTTACCACCAGCTCTTTGGTTCATAGTGGGATCCGTGTGGGCTACACTCCGGGTGTCCTGACAGACGCCACGGCCGAGCTCGCCGTCTCCCTGCTGCTTACCACTTGTCGCCGGTTGCCGGAGGCCATCGAGGAGGTGAAGAAGTGAGTGAAGAACGCCCAGCGGGGACGTTGGCTCTGCTCAGCACTTGCGCACTCAGTGCTGCCCCTGGCCCAGAGGTGACCCCAGCTAGTGAGGGCGACAGACTCAGGCAAGATACTAAGGTGCACAGCAGAGCCGAAACAAACAGGGCATGAAGGGAACTTGTGGGGTGCAGTGTGGACCAGGGAAGGCTTTGCAGGAGAGGTAGCTGAGTAGCTGGTGGGCACCCTCAAAGGGCCCTGTCCACCATCATGTGGATCCAGAAGGCTCTGAAGACTGAAGGTCGTTCCATGTCGCTGCAGATGCACTGATGTGTTTGATACAGGTGCCACCCCAGATGCTGTCGAGTGTGTTATGTAGAATACAGCATATATACTTTACCCCCTTTCTAAAATCTGAAAATTAAAAAAATTTGACCTGGGAGTTTCAGATCGAGATGGGGGCTGTACATCCAGAATCAGGGAAAGCACTCAAGGTGGGGGGGACTGACCCGAGCAAAGCCCAGGAGGCATGTGGATGCAGGCGCTCAGAGAATGTGGACCAGGAGAGGGGCTTCGTGGTGGGGGTGTAGCAGGGGCGAGACTGCGTGGGACTGAGGAGACACAGTGCTGAGGGTCCCTCCCACCCTCCTGTCCAGGGAGTTGGCCCCTTCGTCGGAGGTGACTCAAGATAGGCTGTGTTCCCCCGTCGGTCCAGGGCAGCAGGGGTGGGCCTGTGTTTTCCCTGGAGCACTGAGAACATTGGTTTTGGAATCCCACGTTCCAGGTTTGCAACCTGCTGCTCTGCCCTGGCTATGTGACCTCACACAAGTTGCCCTTTCTGATCTCAGCCTCCCTGTCTGCAGAAAGGGAGGAGAACTTCTAAGGAGCTTTCCAGCCCTCAGATTCTGTGTCCCCAGTTGCTTTAAAAGAAGAGTCATTCCCACTGCTTATCCGCAGTGCCGAGTGGCTGTAGGTATAACTTGTGGTCTCCTCCATCCTTAACTGAAGGGTGGGGTCTGTCCCTTGGACCACAGCCCTTGCCTGGGAGTGTGGGGTCTGTGCAGCAGCCCTCATCTTTGCCCAAAGCCAGGGCCTCTCACCCGCCCCTCCTCCCTCCCTGCAGCGGTGGTTGGACCTCATGGAAACCCCTGTGGATGTGTGGCCACGGCCTTTCACAGAGCACCGTCGGCATCGTTGGCCTGGGGCGCATAGGTGAGGCTCCGTCTACCCGTTTGGCTTCCTGGCTCACATGTCTTGGTTAGAATCTCCAGCACCCTGTGTCTGGATGTTGACAGTCCTTCTTTGGGAAGGGTCACCACACCTGTGTGCAGTAGGGATCTCTCCAGCGAGAAGACACAGCATTGTAAAAGATAGGCCAAAAAATAAAATGAGTTCCTTAAGAAGTCACTAGGTAATAGATGTGAGTTGTAAGAGCCAGGGTTCTTTATGATTATAGCTCCGTACAGAGCAGATGAAGCAGTGATGGCTGAGGGGTTGGGGAGCCCTGCTCCCCAAGGCCTGGTTTCTAGAAGGTATTTGACTTCTGAAGCCTTAACATAGAAACCAGAGGGTCCAGTGGACAGAGCTTACCTGTGATTCTGAGACAGGGCAGAGCTATTTTTCTTCCAGTGGCCCCAGCAGTGGAGAAGTCTGGCATCCTGCCTGGAGCAGAGGCGAGGGTGAGGGTAGAAGTGGGCATAACTTGTCTGGTAGCTGGCAGCCCTGCCTCCCACACTAGGGAGTTGCTTGGAGGATCCCAGCAGCTTTGGGGCATGTTCTGAGTCAGAAAACCCAGCTGCCCAAGCCCGTCTTGGCAGCAGCGTATGTGGAAAGGTGTTAGAGGTGGGGCGAGTTGGCAGTGCCATCAAAAAGTCATTTGGGGTCTGTGGCTGCATTAACAGAAGCAGAGGGTCCAGAGGAGGCAGGGGACCGCATGGTCAGACCTTTCTTGGGCTGCCAGGTCCATGCAGTGCTCAGGGAAGGTTAGAAAGTGGCCCTCAAGATGGCCAGAACCACGTGAGGACAGCCCAGGCCAGTCACAGCCACACAGAAGCTGTGGTCCCTGAAGGATGGACCCCTGAGCTGGGGGCGGTGTGGGGTGGTGGGGGCTGGGTGCACTGTGGCAGGATTAGTTAACCTAGGAAGGGACCTTGCCCCCCAGCCCTTCCCCCATGGGCTCCCTGGGCACTGTTCCCGCCCTCGCCCTCTGAGGGCTTGGGAACAAGCGCTGACTCTTGACTCTTGCCACCAGGCCAGGCCATTGCTCGGCGTCTGAAACCATTCGGTGTCCGGAGATTTCTATACACAGGGCGCCAGCCCAGGCCTCAGGAAGCAGCGGAATTCCAGGCAGAGTTTGGTAAGTAAAACCTGGATTTCCACAGGGGCCCCTTGGGCTTGGCCTGGTGGTTCTCCGTTTGCCATAATGGCAGCACTTTGGGGCAGAATGAAGGAGCTCCACAGGCCTGTGACGTGCCCTAGGCTTTATCTGACTTCCCTGCCCTGCCTGCAGAGGCCTATTCGGGCAGCGTAGGGACTCAGCCAGGCAACACCGAGTCCCCTCAGTATCAGAGACTCGGGGCTCCTGTCCTGCAAGGTCCCTTCTCACTGTTGTCCACGTACACAGAGCAGTAGCGATGGTGGTAACGTGTAGCGAATCCTCCGTGTAAGGGTGATACATGTAAGGAAGTGCTGGGAACTTTGGCTCACAGTTTCCATAATAAACTGGTGAGCGCTGACCCTCAGCCTTGCCTCTGGGTGAATCCAGTCCCCTGGCAGGTGCATATCTTGGTGAGCAGAAGCCAAGCTGGATTTCAGCCACTCCACCCTGTTGGCGCATTGGGCCTTGACAGAGGTGAAAGCAGTGTGGCCTAGATCCCACTGTGTGACCCCGAATAAGCTTCTGCTCCTCTCTGGCCTCGGTTTCCCCACCTTTAGAGCAGGGGGCTGACTGAAGGATGTAACACCCCAGGATCCCGTGAATGGCCACTGACTGTGCAGTTATCAGAGCTGTCCGGGTGGGGACACTGCCTTTAGGAAGCATCTTGGGAGTGTCCATTGAGGGAGGGAGGGAGGGGTCAGGTTTCCCACCCTCTAGCTGTCCTTGACCCGGGACACAGCACCTGACAGAGCCCTGCGCACCCCCAGTGTCCACCCCCGAGCTGGCCGCCGAGTCCGATTTCATCGTTGTGGCCTGTTCCTTAACACCGGCGACCAGGGGGCTCTGCAACAAGGACTTCTTCCAGTGGATGAAGAAAACAGCTGTGTTTGTCAACATCAGCAGGTACCCTGGGTCACCGGGTGAGCCTGGAGAGGGGCTGCCCCTGCTGTTGTGATCCCCACAGGCTGTTGATGAGACTCAGGCTGAGTCTACTGCC
>NW_011494815.1:4071342-4074124 GCF_000754665.1 Bison bison bison | reverse complement strand
AGTCTACTGCCCTCCATAAACCAACCAACCACTCAACTCAGGACAGTAAGGGCCCGAGAGCACGTCCCAGCTGCTCAGAGCAGGGCCTGGTCTGGTTCCCAGCAGTACCTTGACCTTGCTCAGGAAGTGAAGGCACCATGGCAGCAAATTAGGTAACTTTGTTCCTCTAACCACAAACGGTTGGACTTGACAGTCTTTACAGCCTGTTAGAGGCCAGCCTTCATGGCCCTGAGCCTGGGTTTGTCTGTGTGAGTCAGTGAGCTTAAACTCACACACTTCCGGAAAGACAGACCCAAAACCCAGGTTGTCTTGAGTCCTCAAAAATGTCCGCAGGGTGCCTCTAGTCCACTGAGCATGTTATGGGAGACCTTCCCTCCCAGCCACTCCAATCCCTTCTTAGTTGTTAATAGTGCTTCAGGACACCCCCTGTCATTCCTAGGGGAGAAGTGGTAGACCAGGATGACCTGTACCAGGCCCTGGCCAGCGGTCAGATTGCAGCTGCCGGACTGGACGTGACGACCCCAGAACCACTGCCTACCAACCACCCTCTCCTGACCCTGAAGAACTGTGGTAAGAACTGCCCTTTGCCAGAAACACTTCTCCCGGCAGTGGCTCTTCCCATCGCAGCTGATGAAGCCGAGTGGCAGTTCTCCCAGACACTCGGGTTAGGCACTGTGCCCCTCTGAGCCACAAGCCACAGCCATCTGAGGCAGGAGGCAAGCTCCAGAGGCCCTCCCTCAATCTTCTGAGTTTTAACCACCCCATCCTCTCTAGCTCAGTGGGTAAAGAATCCACCTGCGATGCAGGAGACCCCGGTTCGATTCCTGGGTGGGGAAGATTCACTGGAGAAAGGGATAGGCTAGCCACTCCAGTATTGTTGGGCTTCCCTTTTGGCTCAGCTAGTAAAGAATCCTCCTGCAATGCGGGAGACCTGGGTTGGGAAGATCCCCCAGAGAAGTTAAAGGGTACCCACTCCAGGATTCTGGCCTGGAGAATTCCATGGACTGTATAGTCCATGGAGTCCAAAGAGTCGGACACGACTGAACGACTTTCACTTCCCTTCCCTCCTCTCCCCCATCCCCTAGCCCCAGGGGAGGTTCGGCATTGCTACCCCCGTGATACCTTAGTGCAGTGGTTCTCAACTTCTATGCTATCGGTCACCTGGAGGGACTGACCAAATGCATGGTGCCGGGCCCCCTGGGCATCCGCCCCAGTAGGTCTCGGGTGGGGCCTGACAACATGTGTCTAACATCTCACACGTGGCTGCTACTCGGCCCGGGAGCACTGTGAGAACCACTTAGAGTTCCTCTTTAGCTTCCTCAGTTACTGTTAACAATTCCGTGCTGAGTTGACAATTCTCTGTATTACGTTCTGTCTATTCAGGTAGCTGGTTTGGTTTCCATCTCCAGACTAATATATAACTGTTAGGGCCATAAGCCGTCTGGGCCAGTCGTGCCCTTTACTCACCCTCTGGAATGGAAAACCACAGAGAAGGCCTGTAGGCTGCCTTCCCCTCCTTGAATGCTCCTGTTACCACAGCCCTTGGAGGCACTACCATCCCCACCCTGTGCCTGTGTGAAGGGAGCACTGGCTGTGACGGCCAGGCTGTTGCCCAGAGCTGGGGAAACTGTCCCATTCCCGAGGCCTGGCACTGGGCACAGTGCCCTGGGGATTGCTTTCAGAAGGCACTCTCTGGGAACCGTTGAACCTACATGCTCTGCAGTGGGGTCAGAGGGCACTGTGCTGTCCAGCCTCTCATCTATTATTTTGGGAGATCAGAGGCCTGGGGCCTTCGTGGGGGCCCATGGTGTGGACGAGCTGGTAAACTGGCACCTCATGTCGCTGTCTGGATTCTGAAGGGTGGGTCTAGAGAGGCTCCGGGACCCCTTCTGGCCCTGACACTCATGCTCAGGATGCCTATTTGTCACCCTTAAGTCTGGGTTTGGTGGCCCCGGGGAGAGGAGTGCTTTGAGACAGGAGGGAAGGCAAATCGAGAAGTGAGGGAGGTTCTCCTTATTCTTTTTCCTGGCAAACACAGCCCAAGGTAAGGCTCTTGAACCACCCTTCTCATTTCCCGTCCTTCCTCTCCTTTCCAGTGATCCTGCCCCACATTGGCAGTGCCACCCACAGGACCCGAAACATCATGTCTGTCTTGGCAGCTGACAACCTGCTGGCTGGCCTGCGAGGGGAGCCGATGCCCAGTGAACTCAAGCTGTAGCCACACGGGGACTCTGGGGGCCAGAGGAAAGTCTGATCTGTACCCATTCTGTGGAGGGAAGACTGGTACTAACAGATGTGCTGCACTTTTGTGGTTGGAAGCATCTGAGCCCCAAGTGTGTAATTTTATTAAATAATTCTCGGAGACGACTGGGCATGTAACCAGAAGAAACTGACAAAAGCATCTGCTTGGGTTTCCTAAGCCAGGGCCTCTAGTGACTTCAGGTTCTGCTTCCAACCCCCATCCCCACCCCCAAGCATTTGAATTCCTAGAACCTGTCCAAGCCACCTTCAGTTCAGTTGCTCAGTCATGTCCAACTCTTTGCAACCCCATGAATTGCGGCACACCAGGCCTCCCTGTCCATCACCAACTTCCAGAATTCACCCAAACTCATGTGCATCAAGTCAGTGATGCCATCCAGCCATCTCATCCTCTGTCGTCCCCTTCTCCTCCTGCCCCCAATCCCTCCCAGCATCAGGGTCTTTTCCAATGAGTTAACTCTTTGCATGAGGTGGCCAAAGTATTGGAGTTTCAGCCTCAGTATCAGTCCTTCCAATGAACACC
>NW_011494815.1:4070941-4071242 GCF_000754665.1 Bison bison bison | reverse complement strand
TCCCTTTCCCCCCCCTCTCTGTCCAGCAAAATCCTACCACATCCAGGGCTGGCTCAGTGAAGCTGGGCTAGACAAGCAGGCAGCAGAGAGCTCAGGCTTCAGGGCGGGAAGACCTCTCAGGATGGCTGTGAAGATCTCACTCTCACAGCCACCATCAGGGCCACCTTGCTTCAACACCAGTAGCTCGTCCTCTGTGATCTCCCAGCACTTACACATTTGTAAGCTTTGTTTCTTTTTTTTTTTATTTTATTTTTTTTATTTTTAAAAAAAAAAAAATCACATGCTCCCCATCCTGAACCCT
>NW_011494815.1:4069335-4070841 GCF_000754665.1 Bison bison bison | reverse complement strand
TCTTTGCATGAGGTGGCCAAAGTATTGGAGTTTCAGCCTCAGTATCAGTCCTTCCAATGAACACCCAGGACTGATCTCCTTTAGGATGGACTGGTTGGATCTCCTTGCAGTCCAAGGGACTCTCAAGAGTCTTCTCCAACACCACAGTTCAAAAGCATCAATTCTTCCGCACTCAGCTTTCTTCACAGTCCAATTCTCACATCCATACATGACCACTGGAAAAACCATAGCCTTGACTAGACGGACCTTTGTTGGCAAAGTAATATCTCTGCTTTTTAATATGCTATCTAGGTTGGTCATAACGTTCCTTCCAAGGAGTAAGCGTCTTTTAATTTCAAGGCTGCAGTCACTATCTGCAGTGATTTTGGAGCCCCAAAAAATAAAGTCTGACACTGTTTCCCCATCTATTTGCCATGAATGATGGGACCAGATGCCAAGCCACCTTAGCCTCAGCCAAAAGGCCTCCAAGTTTCCCTCACTGAGGACAGGACAGTCACAGCCCAGTGGTGACCACAGTAATGGGACCTGCTACCTAGACTGTCAAGCAAATTAAATACATGTGGCAAAGTGAACTAGATAAGGTCACAATACTCACTTTTTGGTCAAGAATAATCAGGGTAGGTAGGCTTGTTTTTTTTTTTGGTAGGTTTCTTTCATTTTAACTTAGTTTTAGCCCCTCCCCTCCCCTCCCCCTCCCAGGTGGGTGCCCTTCACTAAGCACCTCCTCACTCCTCAGGCCTGGCTGCCAGCAGTGCCAAAGCCCTGCATCTGCTGAGGGACTCGGCTCCAGCTTTTCCCCGCAGCCAAGCCAGACTGAAGAGTGGGGTTTCTCCCCTAGGAGGCAGGTAAGGGAGCAGCAGAAAGTACATAATTTGGCAGGCCCTCTAGGAGGACACCGCCTCACCCCCATCCACAGCACAGAGGGAAAAACAACCAATACTTGTTACTGACAGCATCAGAGTATTTTCTAAGATGCCTGGTTTAAAACAGAGTACTGGTAACAGCAGGGTTAGCAGAAAAAGCAATACTACTTCACTCTTTTGTTCAACCTTAATAACCCAAGGTGAAGAAAAAGAACACATAGTTAGTTAGAGGCATTAATATGACAAAGCTTTTATTTCAGAGTCTCAAATTTTGACCAGCATAGCACCACTGACCCAGGTGCCCTGATAGAACTTAATGATTTGGTCACCAGAAATGATTATGCCAAGCTATAATTAAGGCTAACCAATCAAAATCCAGGTACCCAATACCAGTTAAAATTCAGGTAGAAACTACCAGTTGTAGGAACCCTGGGACTGGTCTTCCAGGGAACCTCTGAATTATTTAAGTGCTACAGCATGTACAAGGACACTGGCCCACAGGCTTGCTTCTCACACACAGAAACTGATTGACTAAGAGGTAGATGAGAGATTCCAGATTCCACTGGGCAGTGGAGAGGCGGGGCTCCAGCCACTGTGTCAGTCCCCGAGGCAAGTCCACTGAAACCTGAGCTCAGGGCGGGGG
>NW_011494815.1:4062973-4069170 GCF_000754665.1 Bison bison bison | reverse complement strand
CTCTTCCTCAAGGTGGAAGGGGAGGAGGGCGACTGCTGTTATGTGCCGCCAGCTCCTCTTCCCAGGCCAGGCAGGGCCTCTCCTCCTCCAGGCTGACCCACGTGCCTCCCAGGGTTGATCTCACAAGTCACTGGTTCCACAGAGGGGTGGACGTAGAGCCTCATCACTTTGTCAGAACATGACTACTAACAATTTTCCACACATACCAAACTTCACAGGTGATCCCACGGCCTCCACCCGCCTCCCCACCTCTCCCCTCCCCTTTGAGGAGACGGACCAGAGGCTTCCCTTTTGGTTTTCCTCCCTGGGAATCAGTTCATACGAGATGCTAAATCTGACAGTGAGCATTATGAGTTTATCCACAGACAGACTTGTAACTGCATATGCTAGATTAAGAGAAGACACATGCTCACTACTTTCCTAAACACAAGAACTGAAGGATTTTGCTCAATTATGCACAGTGGTTTGGGGTGTCTCAAATAAACTGTATAAAAAAATGAACTCATGTTCATGTATGAATTAAACTGACTTCATGAGCTCTACAGAGACATATTAACCTGTGCTGTTCCCCTGGAAGCTCTCAAGCCAGGGCTCAGCCTAACAGATGCTGCCCAAAG
This sequence comes from Bison bison bison, assembly GCF_000754665.1. Classification (NCBI taxonomy): domain Eukaryota; kingdom Metazoa; phylum Chordata; class Mammalia; order Artiodactyla; family Bovidae; genus Bison; species Bison bison. The sequence goes on along the minus strand of NW_011494815.1, from coordinate 4,068,553 downwards.
GGTTGGAAGGCCACAGGGATGGCCCAGAGAAGGCCAGGTCAGTCACCCAGGGGTCTCCTCAGACTGTCTCAGATGCTACCTGGTGGCTTCTATGCTCTGGGCTACCCAATCCTCTTATAGAGATGGGAAAATATTCACCCATGAACACTGCTGTGTCTGGATTTTAAACCTTCAGTATTGGGCTGGGGCAACAACAGAAGCTCAGGGTCTGTACTTTAAAACCACAGAATAGAACAGTAATAAAGCCCACGATGGAGGGGGGTCGACTTCACTTTTGGTTAGTTTTTTACCTGAAAACAGTAATCTAGGCCCAGGAAAGATGCTGTAAGTGGCATGAAAGTGTGAAGAAGCGAAGCAGAAAACGGGCTTGTTGTTGGGTGAGATGTGTCAGGCTGGACCGGCCCCCGAAATCTGCACGGAACAAAGGGTAAACGCGCCGTAGAAGACCCCACTAAACAGGACTGCACGTCATCAGAACAAAGACGACACTAGCTCTTCTGACTTCCAAACTGTAACGTGTGTAATACAAGTTGGTTAAAATACCGCTAAAACAGCACATACAGAAACAACACCTTACTTGTCGCTCCCTATTCATAAGTACACACTCCTTTTACAACTTTGTCTTTAAAACTGGGAAAAATTGTTAAAACATCTATCTAACAATGATGTTTTCAAAAGTATATACACACCTGTTAGTCCAGAGAATGCTCGCTCTGGACCCAGTGTCAGCACCATCAAAGTGCAGCATCTGTGACTGCAAATCAGACAAAAAAAATACAGTACTTTCTGAAGCCTAGAACCAGCTCATGATAAACTTTAAAGCATTTCTGGCAGACAGGCGTGTCCTCAAGGGTGTTCCTTTTAGACAGGCACAAAGTTGCCACTGGTTACACGTAAGTGCGTTTTGCATCACTGTATACAAGTATATAATATTCTCATCAGAAGGTATATAGGAAATTTAATTAAATGCTTCAGTTTTACAAAAATTGCTAAAAAATGTTTTTGCACTTCAACGTTTAATTTTTCAATGTGCCACTTCTAACATCAATTACAGACTACTTTCCGACTGCATTACTCAACCCTAAGGAAGAACGTGGTTTCAGGGACTGGATCCCTTCTCTGAATGTGTGCACTGCACTCAGAAATGCAGCAGCACAAGCACTACACCTATGAACTCTCCACTTATTAGTCTTCGAAATCTGCAAGAGCCACTCACAGCCTGCAGTCTTAAACCCCATGGCATTAACCACCAACCAACCAGAGATTTTAGTTCCAGTCCTACAACTGGCATCGGCATTATCTCGAGGTCAGGCTAGAGCAAAGTGCTGGGGAGGTTGCTGCTCTGCCAGCGCAGGCAGGTGGTCTTCGAGTGTTTGTACAGGTGGCTGGACTGACTGAACCTCTTGCCGCACTTCAGGCAGGCATAGGGTTTTTCACCTGTGTGAACACGGATGTGCTTCTTGCAATCTGTCAAGGTCAAGAAAGTCTTGCAGCAGATTTTGCAGGCGTACTTGCGAGCCCCCTCTACAACCAAGACATTGTGCTCCGATAAGGCCTTCTTGCACTTTGACAAGACATCAGCAGATGCCCTCGTCAGCTGCGGGGGGCCGGGCTGGGAAGGGAGGCCGTTTTCAAATGAGGATGTGGCAGCATTCATCATTAGCTGGGAACTGGCAGAATTCTCTGGGATCTGTGAGCTCCTGACAGAAGTTACCACTGGCATTTTGGGAGCTATACGGCGGTAGTATGGAAAGTTACTGGCTCCTCCTCGAGGGGAACCCATCATTACCCTGGAGAAGGAGGAGTGCAATCCCAAACCGGACCTGGAAAAATCCATCCCAAACTGTTCTCCTCCTTGGTAGCCTGAGGTCTGCACACACGGTAGGCCCATCACATCCTGCATGGGCCTGACAAAGTGGGAGTCCGCGGGCTCGCTGAATGGGTTCTCCACATGAGCACCAGGGGCCGAGGAGGGCCCGCTCGCAGGCCCAGCCTCTGGACTCAACAAATAAGGGGCCTCCCCCTCCAGCCTGCAGTCACTGGTTGTGTTTGGGAGATTATCGTCATTGTTCTGATTGGTACTAAAGTTACTTCCTCTGCTCTTGTTAAGAAAATTTGAAATACTAAAGGTGGATTTATGTTCGAGGTTATTGGTGACTTCCAAAATGTGGATGTCCCCTACCCGGTCAGTGCTAGACTGGGGATCTGAAAAACTCCGGTCGCTGCTCTCTGGGCTGAGGTCTATCTTCTCAGCACTGACCACCACCCCCTCCACCTCCACCGACTCGCTGCCTTCCGCTTGGGAGGTCACATCACTCACTTCGTCCTGAGGCTCAGGAGAGCTCAGGGGCTCAGATTTGACCACCACCCTCATGTGCTCCTTCTCACCAAGGCCCACCTCCGGGTTTTCACACTGAAAAGCACTCTTCTCAGCTGTGGTTTCCTGCTCAAAACTAGTCTCGACCTGAGTGGCACGGGAGGCCATGGAGAGCTGGGCCATGTTGCTGGCGCTGTTGTCGGACTGGCTGGGCACCTGGGCATCTTCTTGAGCGCCGAAAGACTGGTCAAACATGATGGTGCTGTCGTCTGGGTTGTCGGCCATCCCATCCGCCTTAGGGTTGTCCACGATTTTCAGAGAATCTGGAGAAAAGAACTCCTCCCGGGAATGAACCCCCGGCCCGTTCTCTGGCGTCACGTCGGAGATGGCAGACTCGTCCAGGGTGGGTCGGAGGCGCTGTCTGGCCCGCTCCTCCGCAGACTGCTTGCGCTTGTGCAGGCGGCGCATGGGGAAGGGTGTCCGCTGGTCCAGGTTACCGCGCAGCGAGGAGCTCATGGGGGCTGGCTGCTCCTCACCGCTCTGGCTGGAACTGAGGGCGGAGCTCACAATGCTCAGTCCCAGCTGCTGCAGCATAAAGGAGCGCTGCATGCGGGCGCTCTGCTCCTGAACACGCTCGCTGGGGGGAGACATGGGCAGCGTCCGTGTCGTCAGGTAATGTTTACATGCCTTAACAACAGAGTTCAGGTGCAGGTGAGAGGCTGCCAATAAGACATCCATGACATTGCTCTCCCCCAGCATGAGAGTGGAGGTGTACATCATGTCAATCAGTGCGGCGAAGGCCTCTGCTGTCACCACTTCGCTATCCAGCTGGATCATGTTCATGGTCTGATCTCCCTCTGCCACTGAGAACAGGGCTCGGAAATGCGTGCTGCATGCTGCTAGTACTGAGCGGTGGGCTTTGAAATGTCTGTTCCCCACTACAATGACACAGTCACAGAGCTGGCCATGAAGTCTTTGATAGTTCAGCTGCTGGAAGATCTGTTCAAAGTGACCAGGAAAATCCATGATCCTACAATACAAAGAAAAAAAGAATTAACATGCAGAACAGCTTAAGTCAAAGTCAGAGCACAGAGCGGGCACTGACCAGAGAGGCATGAATGGCCAAGCGTGGACCTTTCAAAGCTTGTGGTGTTTCTGATGGGGGCACACAGACTAAATACCTGTCCAATAAGGAGCAAATGCTGACTCAGCTAACAGCCTCGGAAATCTACATGGACACGCGCAGATCAGCAACTGGCTGTTTACAGGTTTCCCTTCATCTTAAATGACCCACTTTTAACACTTGGGGCCATTGTTAGAAAAGACCAATATGTGGGTGACGCAGCATCTATACCTGAGAAGTCAAGAGTTCTGCATTCCTGAGAACAACAAACTCCAAGAAACTCTAAACTGAGACTTTTGGCGACCTTAAACGATGAAAAGTGCAAATCAACATTAGTGGGAAGATGTCCAGTTCCAAATGGTAGTAGACTGCACACATGCATTTACCCTCTCCACCCCATACATACTCCCGAAACCCCATTAAAAAGACACCAATGTTTCTTGATTTGTTGTTGTTTTAAAGGTAAAAACTCACAAGAAAAAAAGAATGGGAAAGAGGTATTAATGGCATTTTGGAAACTGGTGAGCAGTTAAACAAATGTGTGCTGACTTAGCACACCCAGAAAACTGAACCCTAAGTTACAGTCCATGGAGTCACAAAAGAGTCGGACATGACTTAGAGACTAAACAACAACAATTAAAACTGGCAGTGGTTAAATCTGACTTATATATATAAGTCCCCAGCCACCCAGAGGCTCAGAACTGGCTGCCACGGTGCCAGAGGAAGTGCAGCAAAAATGATGCCAAGACAAAAGGACTGGCTAAAAGTCTACTCAAAAAAAAAAAAAACAAACGGAGGTTCCACACTGCGGCACAGAAAAGGTAAACGCACAGATACAGAGAATAGATTAATGGCTCTCTGGGGCTGGGCTCAGGGCAGGACTGCAATAAGTGACTTTCAGGGACATGATGGAAATGTTCTAATATGATGATTACGCATCAAATTTTCTAAAAATACTTGATCTGTACACCTAAAATGGGGAATTTTAAGTCGCTCAGTTCAGTTGCTCAGTATGTCTGACTCTGCAACGCCATGAATCGCAGTACGCCAGGCCTCCTTGTCCATCACCAACTCCCGGAGTTCACTCAAACTCACGTCCATCGAGTCGGTGATGCCACCCAGCCATCTCATCCTCTGTCGTCCCCTTCTCCTCCTGCCCCCCATCCCTTCCAGCATCAGAGTCTTTTCCAATGAGTCAACTCTTCGCATGAGGTGGCCAAAGTACTGGAGTTTCAGCTTTAGCATCATTCCTTCCAAAGAACACCCAGGGCTGATCTCCTTTGGATTGGACTGGTTGGATCTCCTTGCAGTCCAAGGGACTCTCAAGAGTCTCCTCCAACACCACAGTTCAAAAGCATCAATTCTTCAGCACTCAGCTTTCTTTATAGTCCAACTCTCACATCCATGCATGACCACTGGAAAAACCATAGCCTTGACTAGACAGACCTTTGTTGGCAAAGTAATGTCTCTGCTTTTGAATATGCTATCTAGATTGGTCATAACTTTCCGTATTATACCACAGTAAAACTCAATTAAACTTCAAAAAAAAAAACGCGGAAAGAAAAACAGGAGATGAGCAAGGTCTAAAACCACCATTTCAGACTACATTTTGAACTTTAGGGCTTCTCTAAAACCAACGAGGGGCTTCCTTGGTGGTCCAGGTGGTCCGTGCTCCCAATACAGGGGGCCTGGGTTCACTCTCAGGTCAGGGAACTAGATCCCACATGCCACAACTAAGACAGTGCAGCCAAATAAATAAATATATATTTTTTTTAAAAAGACGAAAATAAAACCAAACAGAGTGCTTAGAACATCACATATATCTTTGATAATACTATGGAATTACTAGGTTTTTTTTTTTTTTTTACCCCTTATGTGTGATAATGGCATTCTGATTTTTTTCCCCAAAGGAATAGTTTTTAAAGAGAAAACACTAGAATATTTACAGATGAAATGACATGATGTCTGGCATTTGTTTCAAAGTTTATTTTATCTGCATTGGAAAATTTTCATAAACGTTAAAAGGAAAAAAGAGATCACATCACTAAGTAGAAAAATTTCCAAAGCTGAGTTTGGAATCATTAAATATCTGGACATTTTCATCTCCTGGACTCATTAGAAACAAGAATTTGTTCTCTCC